>NC_048233.1:68670795-69032588 GCF_002007445.2 Ailuropoda melanoleuca | reverse complement strand
TAAAAAAAAAAAAAAAAAAAAAAAAAAGGACACATTTCTAAACCCTGCTTCAATCTGTCTACTAATCTTTAATTCTTTTTCACTAATTCAGCCAATTCTAATCAAGCCCTTATCTAAAATTAGACCTTAAAACCTTTATTAATATCTTACCTTCACACCCCTGTCCCAAACACTACTAAGATTCTGCCAAGATAGGATGTCAGCTTTACTTTATCACCAGTTTATTTTTGTAATTGTTCCATGGAAAACTGCATTATTATTTTAATTACCAAAGACAAAGAAAAATTTGCCAAAAATTAAACTATAAATTTTATTATTATTTAGAATTTTTGTTTTATTCTTATAAAATCAGCTGACTGAAACATTGATTTATCCTGTATCACTCTTGCACATAAAAAAAGGAAAAGCAAGTGAAGTAAATAGGTTAATGTATTCTTAAATATCTTCACATTTAAGATACATCTGGTTTTCAGATACGTAAAAGTATAAATAATGTGCCTCTTAGATTTGAAGAAAAGTCTCCCTGAAACTCCCAGTTGCCATTCCATCTCTCAGTGCACATCAGTTAATCTTGTAAATGCCTCCACAAGGGATCCTGTTTGCCTCAGTCAAAGAGACTCATTTACACTGACAGAGCCTTGAGTCTGGGACAGAGTCATCTTGTCTGAAGAATTCCTGATGGCGGGGCCCATGCTCTCTCAAGCCTTTCACAGAACTGACTTCTCAGAGTCTCACAGTTGTGGGGCTTGCATATTCCATCATGCTTCCCTTATTCTGTCAATTCTTGGGAGCTGAAATAAAAATGTGTTGGACTATAACCTTCCATAGAGTTCCTTTAAAATCGGGAACTAAGAGAAGGTGGGAAGAGGTAAAAATGAGTATATATGCTTTAATAATTTTTTTTAATGCAAATCATTATCTTAGGGCATGATAAGCAGAGGAGGTTTTGAAAGAATATTCAGAGGACAAGAGAAGGTGTCCTTGGCAAGAACAGGAAAAGAGCTCTGAATCACCGGGTGATTTTTCATCTTTCTTTCTCAGCTCCTTCCATAAAAATACTATAAGATAGTGTCTTATTTTCCTGTCTTCTCGTTAAGTGCATAAGGAGCTTTTGGATACAGTATATTTCATTATTTAAGTCTGAATAAATGACTAGTCTTAGGACTGTACTGAAGGCAGACTTACATTTAAAAGACCTCCCACTGAGGAATCAGTAAAGGCCTGTTCAGTACTTTTGGCAAGTTGCTCTAAAGGAGGACCATGACATCATAAGTCAGAAATGATCACTAGGTGTGAATACTAAAACATAAGACTAGGGTTACCTTTTAGAGAATGCAAATGCGACCCAGAAATAGGCTGAACACCTTTTCCCAGCTGTGTATTTTTTTTTAAGATTTTATTTATTTATTTGACAGAGAGATACAGCAAGAGAGGGAACACAAGCAGGGGGAGTGGGAGAGGAAGAAGCAGGCTCCTAGTGGAGGAGCCCGATGTGGGGCTCGATCCCAGAACACTGGGATCACGCCCTGAGCCGAGGGCAGATGCTTAACGACTGAGCCACCCAGGCACCCCCCAACTGTGTATTTTTTGAAATAGTTATTTAACATATTTTTGAGCATTTTGTTTTGTAATGACAGTACTCTGACCTTTGGACAGAACAGGTCTGAGTCACTCGCAGAGACTAGAAATTTAAAGTTTAATATGAAGCCTGTGTCCAATTGCAGTCACCATCATTCCACCCACATAAGGGATATACTGGAACATAGAAGAAGAGAGAGGAGATAGAAATTTATTGCATATTCAGCAAAAAGAAGATAGTATTTTTCTGTCCAGGCCTTGAAAGCACAACAGACTCCCTGTTTTCTACTGTTTAAGTAGAACATATAAAAATGATTTCCTTCCCTTGAAGCCCTTTAACAGAGAAGTCAGGATCTTCACACATGAAATGCATGCTTTTTTTGGTAGCATAAACACAAAAATATATTCTTGTGTAGACAGAAGTCTCTACTGACTCAGGGAAATTACTGACCAAGAAGTTAAAGGATATGACTTCGACTAAAGAGAGATACCTCTCCTTAGAAGTAAGTAATCCTTAGAAAATGTAATAGGAGAGAAGAAGTTAGCAGCCAAGAGGGGAGAAGCAAGAAGAGAATAATAAATATAAACTCATCAGGATGGAGTCCAAAAAAAAAAGATAATTATTGAGTGGAGAAAGAAGCAGCAACCATACAAAACAGAAAGAGAAAAAATAATGAAAGGGAGAAAAAAATACTATTTACAAAAGACCTAGAAATCAAATGCATAATGATCTGCAGTCAATGGACTGAAGCCCTAGTATCCATAACTGGAATAGCAAGAGTAAGGTGACATTAACTCTAGTCACCCTAAGAAAGAACATAAAAGTTCACAAACCAAGTTAAAGAAGACCGAAGAGTACAATTGAGGTGATGATGGACTGTTCTTTATTGGCTGGCTGGAATAGATGCAATGTTGTTTTGTTTTGTTTGATCTACCAATACCTTCTTGGAAACCACTCCTCTCCCTTCTAAAATAAGTATGTTTTATCCTTTATTCATTTAGTTCGGTGTTGACGCCACCTTTCCTGAATCCCCAGAATGTATGCTCTCCTGGCCAATATAAACCCTCTATATTCCTGGCTACATTCAGGGATTGGTGTGTGGCTCAAACCAGGGAAGTCAGAAGTTTGCAAAGGTTTTCATCTGAACTATTAATCTAGACAATCATGTCTTTTTCCTCTAACTTCTCTACTTTGGGAGCATATCAGACTTGGAGAGTATGTGTATGAACAATAGAAACAAAGGGAGGGATTTAATGCCATTATGTGTGACCTTTGATTCATATCTGAAGCTGTCCTACTCAGGGAATTCAGTGATGTGAGCTGATCTATTCTTTCTCATTCAACTTGAGATAGCATAGATTCAGTTCTTATGTTTGCTCTGGGAAGCATACTTACTTAATGATATTTTGGTGATTGATGGTAATAAAATACGAGGTCTGCTTTACTGAAAGCCTACTATATATGGGCATTTTATTTTCTTCTTCAGGGTTTTACTCTAGAATTCACATTTTGTTTTAATGTCTGCCATCTAATAAAAATCCTCTTTTAGTCTTATTTCCAAACCCATATCCAACCTCCACCTAGTTGTCTGCTTTTCCATGCGTACACACACACGCACAACTCAACAGAATTGTCTACATGTAGCTTCTTCAATTAATAACCTCTCGTTCACTTTTTAACCCACTCCAATTTACTTATATCCTTGCTACTCAACTAAAATTGCCTCATTAATGCAACAGCAACTACCATGCTGACAAACCATTAGTCAACTTCATCATCAGATCCTCTTCTTAAACTCTCACCAGCACTTAAATAGTTTTTCATATTTTTCTTAGGAGCAACTCTTTTATCAAGCTTCCCATATACCAAATGTGTTCTAAGTGCATTAAGTATATTAGTTCATTTAATCCTCACAACCGCACTCTGAGGTTGGCAAGACTGTCACCCCTGTTTTACAGAAGAGGAAATTGAGTATCACAAGAGAGGAAGTAATTCTCCCATGACCATCCAGCTGCTTGGTGGAGATTGGACTAGAATCCAGACATTTTGGTTGCAGTCTGTCCTCTTAAACTCTACATCACACTTTCCTCTCATTTATCTTATACTAACTTTTTAGAAACACTTCTTCTCCTAGTTTCTGGCATGTTACAACTTGCTGATTTTTTTTTTTTTAATCAGATACTCCTTCTCCATTCTTTCATTTTTTCTCTTTTTCTATAGTTGGTCTCTAAATTTTGGAATCCTCCAGAGTTCATTTTTAATTATGCTTCCCTATATAATCTCCTTAGTCAATCTCATCCAGTTTTATACTTAGAATATTAGCAATTTACTTTTGACTCCCAAATCTAGGTCACCATTTTTGAGATAACCTAGAATGCCAGTCATCTTCTCTTTGAAGTGTAACATCATAAATACAGCGATTTTATGTCTTCAAGCCCACCAACCCCCCATTACAATGAAATGTATCAAGCAAAACATATTCCTTCCACCGATTTTTCTACCTTTGTAAGTGGCATTATCACCCAATGAGATCTTTAAGCTAAAAAACTTGGAGTCATCGTTATTTCCTTTTTCTCAATGGTCATAAGCAATCCATTTATCCCTGTTGGTTCTACCTCCAAAATTAAAATTTCTTTTACTTTTATCTCTAGTGCTACTACATGACTGGTTAACCCCTGACTCTTAACCAGTCTCCCTGTTTCTGTGTTTGTCTCTTGACAATATTTTCTCCTTATAGTAGCCAATGATTTTTATTTTATCTTATTTTATTTACTTTGTCAATTCTTTTTCTTTTTTTTAGCCAATGATTTTTTTTTAATTTTATTTTATTATATTGTGTTAATCACCATACAGTACATCCCCAGATTCCGATGTAAAGTTTGATGCTTCATTAGTTGCGTATAACACCCAGTGCACCATGCAATACGTGCCCTCCCTACTACCCATCACCAGGCTATCCCCTTCCCCCACCCCCTCCCCTCTGAAGTCCTCAGTTTGCCTCTCACAGTCCATAGTCTCTCATGTTTCATTCCCCCCTCTGATTACCCCCCTTTTCTTTATCCCTTTCTTCCCCTACCGATCCTCCTAGTTCTTATGTTCCATAGATGAGAGAAATCATATGATAATTGTCTTTCTCTGCTTGACTTATTTCACTTAGCATTATCTCCTCCAGTGCCGTCCATGTTGCAGCAAATGTTGAGAATTCGTTCTTTCTGATAGCTGAGTAATATTCCATTGTATATATGGACCACAGCTTCTTAATCCAGTCATCTGTTGAAGGGCATCTCGGCTCCTTCCATGATTTGGCTATTGTGGACAATGCAGCTATGAACATTGGGGTGCATATGGCCCTTCTCTTTACTACGTCTGTATCTTTGGGGTAAACACCCAGTAGTGCAATGGCTGGGTCATAGGGTAGTTCAATTTTTAACTTTTTAAGGGACCTCCACACTGTTTTCCAGAGTTAGCCAATGATTTTTAAAAAGAAAATCAAATATGTCACCCACCACCGCTCTCATTAAGCCTCTCAGTGGCTCCCCTTGAATTCAGAATAATATCAAACTCTATATGAGGTTCATCTATGCTCTGTCTTCTGCCTCCATCTCCCATCTGATCTCCTTCGCCATTTACTTCATTCCAGTCGTACTTATTTCTTTGCTGATTTTCAAATATGTCAGTTTTGCTCCACATTCAGACTCTTGACATTTTCTACGTTTCTCTCTGGATGGCATTTACTCATCTTTCAAGTCCCAGCTCAAACACAACCTCCTCAGAGCTACTTCCTGCACCATTCCAATTACTCTTTATCAGATAAGCCTATTTGTTTTCTTACTAGGGCCTCCACAGTTTGTAATTACATTGTCTATTTGTTTGTACTTACTGATTTATTCTCTATCGCCAAAAGACAAGAATAAAAGCTCCATGGAGGCAGACATCGTCTTTTTCACAATTTTATCTCCTATACCTAGGATAATGCTTGCCATGAAAATAATTACTTTTTAATGAATAAGTGAATACATGGATAAAAAGGATTTTATTAAGTTAGTGTAATTAACTTTCACAATAGGCCTATGAGACAGAGACCAAGGTTCTAGGAACTTTTTTTTTTTTTTTCCATTTCAGTCTTTATTTTGACAAGGCACAGATCTTATGAGGGTTAAAGCTGTGACTACAATTTGAACGTAGATACTTTTTCTTACCCATTTCACAATTTTATTTATATATGTGGATATATGTATATATACATACACATATTTAATCTGTTTAAATGGAGAATTTGCCGGTTTAGGAGGGGGAAATTGTGATACTATATAATATGTGTAGCCTAAGTGTCTTTAAGCTTTCCAGTCTTCTGTGGTACCCATTACTTAGGTATCCAAAAAACAAGACAACATACAGACACAAGCTCAAACCTGGCATCTTAGATGACTGCCGGAATAAAAATAGTAGTAATAATAATAACAATATATTAATAGTCGCTAACACACACATAGTGTTTACTCTGTGTCAAGCATTATTCTAAGAACTGTGGGTGCTTAAATAACTCGTGCAACTTAAATACAGTCTCTCTCAAATATTTTCAAAGCCTCCATGGAGAAGTGTAAATAAATCTTATCTTTGACCACCTTTTAGTTTGAATAGCTGTTTTAGGTCTTTCTTCTGTTTCACTTCCTCCTCCCCAACATCCTGCCACATAATCTTTCAGCAATTTCCACATGCTTTCCTTTAAAGCAGGGCCCTCTCTTCCATGCTCATTTCTTCAAAATAGATAACAAAAGGCTATAAAGACTTAACAAATCTCACTAAGGATCTGGGATACTTGGAAGACAACTAGGAAAGGAGAAGAAACGGATTAGATACCACTGCTCCAAAATCCATTAGCTAAATACGTGATAAATAGTTCTTACTAGATCTCTCCATTCTGTGCTGGCAAGGGACATCTCTGTCCATTTCAGCTTTGGGGATTTAATGTGCAGGTGATGTGTGAATAAACTGAAAGTTAAGGATTATGACTGATTATTGTGTGCCACCAGTTAATGGCAGGAGAAACTAAAAAACAAAATAAGTTTGTAGCAAGGATGCAGGGTGTTGAGCTTACCTTGTCTGTTGAGTTGAGTAAAATATTCCAGTCTTGTGAGGGAATGCATTGCTCAGCATTTAGGGGAACACATTCAATTGTATGGATTGAGAACTAGAGGAAGGAAGGAAGGAAGGAAGGAAGGAAGGAAGGAAGGAAGGAAGGAAAAGAAATAAAAAAAAAAGAAAGGAGAGGATAAGGAGAGGAAGGAAGGAAGGAAAAGAAATAAAAAGAAAGGAGAGGAAAAAGGGAAAGGGTAAGAGACAGCTTTAGAAAAATTCAGATGTTTTATGTAAATCTGATCGAACTCTAATCCAAAGCATAAAATGATGATTATTTAAAATGTGATATTGATTATCAAATTTTAGTTTATTTTATAATCTTTAACTTCAAGTGAAAACAAAAATTTTGACACATTAAACATAAAAAAATTCGGAGGCGTTTCTTAACTGTTTAGAATTCTTAAATTCTTCACAAAAAGAGCCAGATTTAACTATTTTTGACCTCTGTGGTTTACAATCACTTCACTTCAAGGGCAGCAAGTAGACTGATATATGATCCAAGTCATCCTCTGCAAGATAGGTTTCAATAAATATTTGTGGATTTATGTTTAAGGAAAGTGTGTCATTTTTTATGGAGTTAAAACTTCAGATAAAGGTAGATTTTAGAAATATAAAAAAATTGAAGCTATTTTTTGGGAAATATTGGGATAAAACTAAAATGCTCGCTGGTAATAGAAGTATATAATAGTATAGTATAAATAGTTCCTTAGTTTGTCAATTGGAAATTGCAATCTTTTTATGAAAATCTGATTTATTTGTTCATTTTATTTATTTATCTATTCATTTAAAATCTTTGCTCTGAATTTTTTTTTTACAATATTTGAAAAATACCTAACCTTTGTTTCAATGTATAGTTTAAGTTTTCAGGTTCAATTTAATTCACTGCTTAGTCTTCTAAATTTAAGGTAGACATTCTTTGTAATCATATAGCCTAGCTTCCAAAAGAAGTGAGAATGTTCATGAATATTGTCATTTTAGGAGATTAACTCTGATTTATTTTCACAGATCATTGAGGCCCTGATATATACTTGTTTTAATGCATTCATTCATTCAAAAATCTTAGGAAGTGTGTACTAGATTAAGCTTCCATGTTTCTTTTTGTGAGAGATCAAAGGCTTGGTAATCCCTACCTTAGAGGAATTTATTTAAAGCAAGAAACATGATGTGGATGGAGCAATCTAGCTGAACTTGAATGAGTTCAAAATTCTTTAATGAGCATGAATTTGTGATATGATCAAATTAATAGTTAGAGGAAAGGAAATGCAATACATTTAAGATGCTACAATTTTATATGTACCCAAAGCATTAGAACTGTTGAAAGTTCTAGAAGCTTGACAGATGGGCTTTGCAAATAAAGTTGACATCAGCTGAAAGACACATAAACCTCTAAAAGTTATTGTGCATGTTCTAGAATTACAGAATAAATTAAATCAAAATATTTCCTTCAAGAATTTAGATTTATGTGTTCTAAAGATATGACTGATTCAAAGATACAGAAAATATATTCAGATTTTCTTTGATCAGGTAATAAAATTGGTGTTCTACTTTGTACATTACTAAATACACCAAAGAAAAGGAGCTATTGAGTTTAAAAAAAAAAAAATGTTCACACAGAATCTCACTATCAGAAGAAAGAAACTTTGGTGTAAGGGAAACAGAACTAGCCTCCGTATTAGGATTGATCTAAAGGAATAATTTTGTTCTGCCATTAACAGCTATACATGTCAGGAACAATTACACCTTCCTTAGAGCCTCAGAAATTAGCTCTAGTTTGTCTCAGGCAGGGAAGACACCAAGAAGTCAGTTTAAATAGGAGGAAGGCAAAAGGGAGATGGGAAGCAGTGTATAGCAAGAATCATAACAAATGTCAGTGAGAATTTGGTTTGCAAATTGGCACTTTCACTGCAACAATTGATTATCAGTTCTCCCCATGTTCTTACACAAGACTTGGAGTTACCAGAGAACTCATAATGATTTGTGAGCCTTGATCACGAGAGTAAAGAATTTCTGCACTACTTTCCACCAAAAATTACATAAACTGGGAGTTTCCCAAAAGGGGTACCAAAGAGCTCCCAAGAAGGATGCAGATCAGGGTTGAGTTTTCTAATTGGTAAAATGAGATTTATAATAATAAGCTAAGGGAATTATGGATAATAGTAAAAGCAAATGTACTTAGTGCAGAATATGACACATAATGTGGTTGAATCTATATCAGTTAATGGAAAAATGGAGAGAATGTTTGAATGTGATAGCAAAGACACAGTCACTTTATGCAAAGACCATATGGAAGACAAAAAACTGAATGAGTAACATGTGCTAGAGTTTGAGATTCTCTCTGGTGTGTAGGCTCCACTTTAAATCAAAAGATGATGCAAATCCAGGGGGATTTGATTATCACAGCAGAATATGCTAGATCTGAAGATTTTGTGTCAAGCTATTATTCATGAGGCTTTTTTCTTCCAAAGCTGACTTGAGTGCCTCCCTGCATCAAATGGAAAGAGGATGTCAAAAGCACATAAGGTCACCATTACAAAAAGAGATTCTACTGGCATATGCAAAGTCTTTTTCCTTGGCAATGGCAAAATATATAATCCTGTGACAGAGAGAGGAAATCTACTTGTTTGTCTCAAAGCTTATATTTATATGGTCACGGCTTGACTCTGAAGTCATTCCTTGAGCTCATTTGGAATCTCAAGTAGGAATAAATGTCATCCAATGCTGAAATATTATAAAAGCAATTCAATTGAATGTTTATTTATAAATATGACAGGCAGGAAACTTGCATACCTTGTCTAAAGAATTCTCAAAGATGTAGTCATTTCAACCATAATCTATTACCATTTATTTAAATCACTCTCATGGGGGTAATATGTAATAAGATGTTCAGATAATGTTTTATAGATTATCTAATTGAAAGTCTTCAGGTTAAATGCATTGGAAATCTTTATTTAATTCTAATATGAGAATTAGAGGTTGGAGAATATGTTCTTTCCAAAGATCACTCTTTTTATATGCTTATTCACTCATTCATTGTTGCCATGTATTCCAAAATCTTTTATTAGTCATTTTCTATTTCATTTTCCAGACTATAGCATAATGTGAACCCACTGAAACTGTTGAACAATGTCTCGATATCAGATTAAATAAAAGTCATTAGTATTGATAAGTATGGAGCTAGCATTTAATTTAGGAATTTTGTTAATATTTCTGCTCTCTGCTGTACTTTTATGCTTGTAGCGTCAGTAGAGATAGAACCAAATGATAATGATTTGACAGTTAAGTAGGGGTTGTGAATATATGAAGCTGGCAAATAATTTAACTGTCAATAAGTATCTAGGGACATAATTTATCTTAAAATGCCCTTAATAAGTTAAATGGAAAAATAAAATGTTTGGATTTGTTGAGAAAAAAAAACAATAAAATTGAATAAAAATTTTAGGGAATGTCTTTCGAGTTATATATAATTAGATATTCACTACTGATTAAATTATGAAGAAGTTAAATCAAGAAGCATTTTTATTTGAATTTCAAATCGCCCAAGGGTTTTTCTTTGCTTTAAACCACAAGTTACTAGCAGCATATGAAAAAAGTTGCCACTAATTATTGCTGGGTTCAAAAACACGTAAAATGCATTCTTATCTATAACATGTAAGCATAGTTTCATTTACTAATAACCACAAATGATGAGTAATCAAAGCACAGTGAATGAACTAAACAAATAATTAGCTTTGTGGTTTGAGATATAGAAGAGAAGTAGATTCTTAAAGCTTCTAATCGTCTTCCCAACCGGTACATTCACCTTGGCATTTACTCTTTGGTATGACCCTGTAGGGGGCAAGGGCAGACCACCCAAAATGTTCCACTGTGGCATATTGATCATTTTAAATAAAAGCTACTCAAGGGAGCCTGTGTAAGAAGAATGCTCAGGGTCTCCTCTGTCTTCCTGAAAGCAGGAAATAAATCTCCCATATGAAAAATACCTTCTCTTTATACATCCTTATCACCAGAGGTAGGAAAATCAAGGCTAAGAATGCTGTATAAAAACTCTTTTTTTACTGATTTACTACCCAAACCCAAATTGTTTAGAATTTCTTAGTAATTGAAGCTCTCAAAGTCTTCTTTGTCCTGTCAATTTCTCACAGATTTATTGTCTGTCTGAAAAACAGAAAAACTGCCTGCCTTAGTCTTTTCTTTAGGTTTCAATTTCATCATTGGGCCTTCATGCACACATAATAAAACTTGTCTTCTCCTTTTAATGTGTCTCATGTAAATTTAATTCTTAGTCCAGCTAGAAGAATCTTGGACTGAGGAAAGTTTCTTCCTCCTTCAACACAGAAGCTCAGATCTTGCTGGGCTCAAATATAATTTTGATTCTTGAGTAGGAGAGAGAAGAATAAGGAAGGATAACTCAATTGTTTGAGGGAGCTTATTGACAATTCTAATAAATATTCCTAAAATAATAGTAAGCCTTTGGACTTAAAGATGAATCAATCAATATTTAATATAGGTTACCTATTTTGTATCCAAACTTTGCAAGATATTTGTGAGTAGAGTAGAAGAAAAGATAAATACCTTTTTTAAATTACGCTTTTTTTTTTTTAACATACCTCTATATGGTCTCTTTTCTATAACACTCTGGTTATATATTTATATATTCACTGACTGCAATTGCATCCTTTAAATATATATATATATATATTTGCAAGGCTAAATTAAAGAAGTTTGCCATTCGTGTGGCTTATAAAAGGCCAGATACCAACTAACTCCTACAGCAGGAGAGAACAATAAAGGGAATTTTATTGTTCTTCTATTGATACCCTAATTTCAAGATATTTCTTTCATAATCCTTTCTTCTTTGAAGAGTTGTAGCCATACAAGGTATCTTTGACAGAAGATCACATGTGAGGTAAGCATTTTCAAATTTAAAATTTAATTATAAAAAATTATAAAAATTATTAAAAAATTTAATTATAGGCTTCTGGGAGTTTTAATATTATTTATTTATAATTGCGATATAACTTATTAATGATAGAAGCAGTTAGCAAACTTGTCTCCATTTTGCTAAAGAAGCTGCTAGTTACTCACACTTGTACACCTTACTTGGTACTAATATTTTCTTTATGCTCTGCAAAATATATAATTTTTCAATCATTGATTTATTAAGGATCTAAAAGTAATTGGCACTTATTAGAAGCCAGACAGTGTAAAATTGTGATGTATTTTGTTTATTTTTCTAGTTCATATTGGTTTTAAATGGTATTGAGATAAGTCAACTTAAGTCTGTATTCTTTTTTTATTTTTAAAGATTTGTTTATTAGAGAGAGAACGAGCAGAAGCAGGAAGGGCAGAGAGATAGAGAGAGAAAATCTCAAGCAGACTCCCTGCTGAGCATGAAGCCAGACATGGGGGTCAATCTCACCCCTCTGATATCAGGGCCCTGAGATCACGACCTGAGCCAAAACCAAGAGTCCGATGCTTAACCCACTGCACCATCCAGATGCCCATATGTTGATATTCTTTAATCAGAGAAAATCATCAGTTTAATCAGATAATCAGTCCATTAGTTAAATGAACCTTTCATTCAGCATTTATTAAATGGTGCAAACCAAAAAACTGTGCATCCACTAATTGTTGTATAGGACTAAATGAAATACTCTGTATTTTGAAGATAAGTAAGACATAGAGGAATGTAAAACAAATTATGTAGTTACTTAAAAAATAATTCATTCGGGAAGCATGTGGATGACTCTGTCATAAGGTGTCTGCCTTCGGCTCAGGTCATGATCCCAGGGTCCTGGGATGGAGCCCCGTGTCGGGCTCCCTGCTCAGCAGGAAGCCTGCTTCTCCCTCTCCCACGACCCCTGCTTGTTTTCCCTCTCTCGCTGTCTCTCTTTGTCAAATAAATAAATAAAATCTTAAAAAAAAAAACCAATTCATTTTATAACTGAAATACAGCAATTTCAGGGTTACTATTGGAGGTTAACTTTTATCAGAGATACGGACAAAAGTAAATTCTTCAATTTCTTCTTGAGAAAAGGAAATACAGTTAAGTACCTAGACTACTTCTACAAAGTCAAAATAATACGGTCTAGGGAAGTTATTATCTTGATTACATGGGAAACACCCACCACCTTCAATTTGCTTAAATTATGCAGATACAGTATGGAAGAATCCTAGATTTGCTGAAGTCCCTTCTGTTCAGTATACATCTATCAGTATGCTGGCACACGTGTAGACTTCTGACTTTAGATGTACCAAAACAAAAATGAGCAGTTACAATAAATAATCCTCCCCTGATGTATAAGGCTGAGCACTCAAGTGCATTGGCAGTGTGAGATGCATCAAACATGAGAAATGCCAAAATGGCAGGAAAGGAAAACAAACAAGCGCAAGAGTATGAATCAAGGCGCTAACAGTAAGTAGGGTGGAGGTTTCCCCAAGTACTAAATAAGTTTCTTAGGGGTCTGCTGAGGCATCTTCTCAGAGTCATATTTTATATGAGCCCAGATCTCCAATGAAACGTTAGCTCCAAGAATTTCCCTTCCCACGCCCCTTTGGCTCCTTATTCCAATTCTTACTAATAACATAGATAATATCCAGCCTTTTGTCTATGGTTGATTAGTACTTTTGTGCATCATTTTAATGCATATATCATTATATCATATACCCTGCTATTATTTTATAGATGAAGAAACTGAAACTTAGAAATATTTAGTAATTTATCCAAAATCCCAAAACAGCCAAATTGTGGAGATGGAATTCAAACCCAGCTATGAACGGCTTTGGGACTTGTGCTCTAAAATGCCTTGTTATGTTTCCTTCTTTCACAAACAGAAAGTTCTTTTTCCCTCTCAGTTCCGGGTACAGCTCACTTAAACCAGTATAAGAAGGAAGGCTTTCAGAATGAGGCATGAAATTCACTCCTGACAACTCACCTTAATTTGGAGCATTGCAAACATTTTGTAAAAATTATATATAATTTAAAATTAGAAGCTCGAGGTTTGTGTCTCTAACACTAATTAACAGTATTGTATGGAGCAAATTTCTTGGTATTCTGAAGCCTGAATTTTCACATCTACAATATAAAAAGGATACTCACCTAAAAAGGTAGTTTTCAAAAGTAGTATTAAATAAAATAGAGTTTGAAAAAAATCTCTATGCATCTGTAAGTTATTTGATACAAACTATCAAGTAGCCCATAGTCTATGATTGCTTGGACCTTTCTCCATATACACAGTGAAGAGGGAAATTGATTCAATTGCTGTACTCTTAAGAGACAAAATTGGTTGCATCTTGCGTGCTATTATATTTCCCAGATCTGTAATGATACTGATCAGTTCTCATATCCTCACTGACTGCATATCTTCCTTTGTGAAGTGTCTTTAAGCATTTTGTGCCCATTATTATTATGTATTTTGATTATGTATGATTGATTTGTAGATTACATATGTATATGACAAACATGTATTTTATCATATATAAATACATCTGTAAATTATTTAAAAATATATCCTTTATGATGTATATATGATTTCTCATATGAGAGTCATCTTTTTCTCTTTTTTGTCAGATATATGTAGTATAAATATTATTCTCAGTCTGTTAGTCTTTTTAAAATGTGTCCTTTGATAAAAGTTCTTAATGTGTTGAAATCAATTACATATTTATTTCTTTTATTATTTGTGCTTTTGTGTTTTTAGAAGTCTTTGCCTATCTATAGATCATAAAGATAGTTTTCTTTTAGAAGCTTTATACATTTAATTTTTACATTTAGGTCTATGATTCATCTCATAGATTTTTCTGTGGATGGTATGAGGAAGTGTTCAGGTTTATTTTATTTTCTTCCGTATATACAGCTAGTTATTCCAGAACCATTTAAAGTGTACTCTTTTCTCTCCCACCCAGCTGATCCTTTTGCCTATGGCAGGCTCACTCCTCTATTAACGTAATTTGCCCACTCAACAAATGCCCTCCGAGGTGACAGATCTCTATTCCCCCAGGAAGAGGTCATTGCTCTCTGCAGTTTAGTTTCCTTAGACATCATTATATCATAGCTCCCTGAAATGTTTAAAATAATGAACATTTTATTTGTGTTTTGTTTGTTTTGTTAGTTGTTACAGGGGAATTCATGATTAAAGATGCATCAGTGCATTTTTTTTGCTCTATTTTTAGCATTTTTCCTAGTGTTTTAGAGAACTGTCATGAGAAGGTGTGTCAGGGTGTCTACTCCACCCTATCACTGGAAACAAAAGGCCACCTCATTTCCTTTAATATGATTCTTTGAGCTCTTGCTCACAACCCCGTAACTGAGATCTTCAATGAGTGACTCAAAAGCACTTGAAATGTCATCTGAACATTGGTAACTTAAAGATCGTAATAGTCTGAATTTCTAGCCACCTGAAAGTCTGTATTTTATTTTGTAGGGGACACAAAATTATTATATTTATATATTATTAATATTTTTTAGTCCTAGGAAAAGTAACTCAAGTAATAGCTTAAACCTATTGATGGTTATGCACAGTTCCAGAATTACCTTCCATCTAATTTTCCAGAAAGGTAAAAACAAAGTATTATTCAGTGAGCTAAATTCTCAGCAGGAAAACAAATTTTTAATCTGGTTGCCATGGTAATTCCATCCCTGTATGCAATTCCCACTCAACTTGGCTTGATGGCATTTGGGCTGAGTAATGAAATGAGAAGAAAGGACTGATTATTTTACTTTGAAAATACCCACAATGAGAAGCATACATATTTCATTCCTTCTCTCTACTCTCCCCTCATTTTTTCCTTTCTTCAAGGGTTATTATTCTCACAATGAGGATAACAATTCTAGTAGATGCATCCATTTAAATGCTTTCACAACAAGACTAATAGCAGGTCAGGAGAGTATACTGACAGGGTTAAATCCTGGGCACTGATCATTTACGGGCCACACAGAGTAGGTTGTTCACATCTTCTACCTGGAGCCAGCTGTGGTCAATTATACTATATAAGGCTGTATTTCATTTCAGAATTAAAGCGTTCACCTGCTCTTCTCCATTCTAGCTATACATAAATATATGGGCTCGCAAATTTGACGTGAATACTTAAAGTGAATACTTTCAGGTTTTTTCCGCAGAGTACCAGCATAACCTATGGAGTATATATTAAATTGCTTCTCCAGAAGTGAAATCCTGCCATATGTACTAGAGAAATGTCCCACAGATGGTTATGGTATATATGAACATATGAAGAAACTAAATGATCACCCAAACATACTTCAAAGGACATTGGAATACAGATTTATGTTACTATCTGTGCATGGCCTTTGGCATGGTCTTTCCCTTCTAATACACATTATTTTTGCTCACGTAGAAAAATAATAATTGCATACATGCTTTATGACATTGATGTAAGGTTCAACAGAAACATGTCTGTAAAAGGTAACAAATCCAGCAAATGCCTTTTCTTCTTACTGTAGGTAGATAGATGACTGCTATGTTACACACCACTGTGTTTTATGCAGTTCCTAAACATTCAACTCCCCAAACACTCTGTGTGGAGGAATTCTTTGTGTAATTGAGTAAGTAGGTGAGAAAGAAGGCTTGTGCCAAGGCAATGTCTAACACACACAGAGGGAAATGATTCTCATAAAAACTGTGTTCTGAAAGGGTGCTACTGGCTTCCACCCTCCGCATCATAGATTTCACCAAAATCGTCAGTTTGCAATCATTCCAATTAGCTATATTTTACTGACTAGAGGGTTTCTTTAATTGTAACCATATATGGTAACCAAAAGCTTGACTGATGACAATTAAATCCATACCAAGGAGTAAGAATCACCCAAATGTAATTCTAGAATTGGTTCTAAATATATTAAACAAATTATAAATATTACATGACTTCTAATATAAAGTTCTTGTCCTTTTTCTTTAACAAACCAATAAGAAGTTACCAGAGTGGTTGAAGGGAGATTTGGGGGGTCATGTGTTGCTTTTCTGATTTAGTTTCCATTTCTTCCAACTTCTACTTATTTCTGCTCTGGATAGTTCTTGTACCATTCAATCCACACTGGAATAGATAGTTCTCTTTTCTCGAGGTCCTTATTCTATTTGAGGAAGAGTTTTACCCTTTTATTTATTGTGTATTTCTATGAAGATCTTTTCTCTTCAGTATGCTCTATAAAATGTCCACTGGTTAATTGCTAAATCTGGAAGAGATTTTTCTCTTCTCCCAGTGCTCTGTGCTGCATATTCCCTCCTGTATTTCTGTATTGTGTTGAGACACAATATATCTTGTTCCTTGTGTCCAGAAAAGTCATCTGCACATTTGGATCTAAAATGAAAAGTTGTCCCTTTTATTTTTTTAGCACTAAAGAAGTATCTCTTGATAGCAATATGTCTTGCATGGATTTGCAATTCAGTAGTTTATGCCCACCGTGGTATGAAGTATATTACTTCCTAGAAGCATGTTGAAGAATGACCAGGCACACTATTCAGACGGTAAATTAAAGAGTCAAAAATAAGTGTAGGTGTCAATCTCACCAATCTCTTCCTTCTCCCGCTCTTAAATTTTGTTTCTCTACCTTTAGCTCTATTTCTCCACAAATTCTTTCTTAGCAACTCTTAGAATTATAACTAATACATCAAAGTAAACTGATGTGTCCCATTTATGTTTCTGATTTCTATTTTTCAACTCAAGTGCAGTTCATTGGATGTGTCCACAATAATCCTGCCTGGAGTTCCCAATCAAACACATTCATTACATGCTTTTTCCCCGTACATATCATTTTGGGTTCCCTACCTTGGCTACCCTGTTAGTTCCCCAGTAACCTAGACTCTAGAACTCAAGCAACTTTCATTTTTCTCCATGCCATTATTTATTTGGTATGCAGTTCTACTGCAAAAATATTTATCCTGTCTACTTCCTGCTTTCCACTTTGTTGCTACTGCTTTCTTCTAGATCCTTGTAACATTGTCTTGGACCCTTTCGTTTCTCCCTAACATAATGCCTTGCTCCTGGAATGTATTATTTTTATCTCGGATGATATGTTTCTGTAAAATTAAATTCCAAGATATTATTATTACATTTTACTCTTTCTGAAAAATATTAAGTGGCTTGCCATTACATATAACAGGTCACAGCAAAAATTTTGTTTAAAGTTCCAGATAGATGGGGCACTTGGGTGGCTCAGTCGGTTAAGCATCTGCCTTTGGTTTAGGTTATGATCTCAGGGTTCCTGGGATTGAGTCCCATGTCAGCCTCCTGCTCAGCCAGGAGCCTGCTTCTCCCTCTGCCTGCCCCTCTCCCTGCTTGTGCTCTCTCTCCGTCAAATAAATAAATAAAATCTTTAAAAAAAAATAAAGTTCCAGATAGTCAATATCTTAAGTTTTGCAATATATACCCAGTCTCTGTTACAGCTGTTCAGATCTACCATTGGGGTGCAAAGGCAGCCATAGATAATATCTAAATTAATGGGCATGCATATATTCCAATAAAACTTCATTCATAAAAACAAGAAAGGAAGATGTGACCTGTCAATAAGTTTGCTGACCTCCACCATAGCATTAGCTTTCAAATATTTTTCCAACCAAAATATCTTAAAGTAACCTACCATGATCTAGACATTTGTAAAAAATTTCTGGTGGTGCTTTTATATTTAATGTATATGTAAATGCACATTTCATTTCTCTCCAATATACCTTTTAAATTATTTACTATAAAGTAAAATTGATGATTGAGGCATATGTGGAATATATAGCAATTTTATCCTCTTGTACCCAGTAAATTCAGGGATACAGGTACTCCATTTTGAGAAGCACTGGACTGAAGGATTGAAGCCTGACTTTTTATGCTGTCTTTCAATAGCATTCATGCTTTCCCTACAACCAAGCTTTCTAAATTCTCCCTTCCCATTCTAGTTTGCCCATCTAACCTTCAGCTATCTTCTTTTTTCAGTCTGGATCATCTCTATAATACCTTTACACTGTTTTTGTGTAGGGGTGTTAATTTTATTTTTAATTTTTATTTACTTATTTTTAGAGAGGGAGAGAGAGAAAAGGGAGGGGAGAAGGGCAGAGGAAGAGAAAGAATCTTAAAAACTCTAAATCTAAAAAATCTTAAAAATCTTGGGGCTCGATTTCACAACTCTATCATGACCTGAGTCGAAATCAAGAGTTTGACTCTTAACCAACTGAGCCACCCAAGCATCCAACACCTTTACCCTGTTTTTTAAGTGCATCTTTGATGTATCTCTCCATAAGCTCTCTCTGAATCACCCCACAGAGTTTGATTCATCCACTTATGAAATTCCATGGATATTGTGTGTATTTCTTTTTCAATACATTATGTTCTAGATACTTACATACAGCATCTCCTCAATTAGACCATGTGATCCTAAGGAAGAAGGGCAGGGTTTATAGATAGTTCATTTTTAAGCCACCCCCAACCCCGCCAGTGCTTTGCACAGAATTAGGACTTTCTAGCTATTTATTTTATAAATGGAATTAAATATGGTTTGTTCTGAAATAAATGATGTCTACACTGTGGGTTCCTTTCACATCAATAGCAGGATTCTCAAGATGAAAGCCTGTTTACATAGGATCTTTCTTTATTCCTTTTTCTCATTTAATCAACAAATATTTATAAATATCCATAGGATGTTAGGTACTGTTCTAGAACTGGATTTAATGGGTATGAATAGGCTAATGAAGATTTTGCCTTCAGAGATGACATTATGGTGACTGGGGCTTGGTAGGGAAGTGAAAATCATACTTACACATATAACCTCAGGCAGACATATGTATTATGATGAGCAATAATTGATGCTATGTTATAGACAGTGACTGGGTGGGGTATCTACCTTGGACTCAGTGATCATAGATGTCTTCTCTGAGGCAATGACAGCTGATCTAAGACCTGTAAAATAAGAAGTGAGATATTAAAATCTTTGAAAAAAGAGGATTCTAGGAAAAGAAAACAGGTAAGAATGAGCTGATATATTTGGGGACATTGAAGACCAGTGTACCTGGAGGGTTATCTGGAAAAGAATATATATATAGATAAAGATGTATAGATATAGATAGATATAAATATTTCAGGGCATCTATATGAAAGAGATACCACTGGGATTTCAGCATCACAGACAAAATGTGCAAAATAGATACTATAGTAATAAGCATGGGGCAGCAGTCTAATAAAGCATCAAGCTGAGCAAACAGAGAAGAGGAAGAAAAAAATTTTTTTTTTTTCTGATGTGGTAGTTATAAATCACTAGGAAGAACTTTAGGGGAAGGCCTTGATTTGGGACTCAAATGGCTTCAGTTATAAGAAGTGTAATACAGACTTTGAATTAGGAAGAGACAGTATTTTGCACACATAGTTATCTAAAGAGATGGATTAACTCTGAATGGGCATCTTAGATTGTTAGTATCATTGGCTAGTTCAAAATTAGGTCACTCAAGAAAGCCTCTTATATGTGGGCAGAGTTCCTTCAAATTTTCAGTAGTCTAGCTCTACTAGGGACTGGAGGACCTCCTAGGATTTGTTTTGTTTTGTTTTTTCCCCCTCTTCATCTTTAATGTTGATGATTCAGGGTGATCCAAAAGCTATCATAGCTCCCTGTTGGTGCTTAAAAATCAAATAGTAATGAGAGGAGACTTGAAGGTGACATCTTTCTAATCCAGTTCACAGAGACAAGTTTGTTCTTGAAATAGCACACCATGAAACTTTAATAATTTAATAACTTTGTAAAGAAAGAATTTATCTACCTCTAGAGTTCTATCTGTCTCTTTCCCTGACATCTCCTTTGGGACTTGCAGGAAATTTATGCTTACTTTAAAGTTAAAATGTGTTCCAAGATGATTCTATGCAGAGAGTACTAAGGGTATTTGCTGTGATTCTCTGAAGTAGAGTGACTTCCAAGAAGGAAGTGAGAGTGTAGGGCTCATGGTAAACTTTCTTCTCCCAGAAATCTGTACACTTCTTGCTATTTTTGAGGTTAGCATAAACATATAAGGGCAATGGTAAATGTTATAGTTATGAGGAAGTGGGTCAAATGGGGGGAGAATTATTAACAATGACTACTATAGGAAAGCAGATTTCATCATAATCTTACAACCAACTAGTCTAGAATTTATGAGATCTGATTATCTTGCTTCTGAAGACCATGTTTTTCTAACCATAGTCATCTAAACTAGGAGCTGGTAGAGCAAAATAAATCTATGCTCTTGCTCATGCAGGAAAGAATATGTGTTATCGTTTTTGTTTGTTTAAGGAAGTTGAGCCTCATGTAGATAAAAGGTTGTATATTAAAAATTCCGTTATATTAATATAAAACTACAGAAGCTGAAATCTACAATTGAGAAGATATCTCTGTATTTCCCATAAAGGGAAACTAATACCCTGACTTTGTTCCCTGGGACTTCCATGTCTAGACATACCATTCTAAGTATAAAAATAAATACACACATATGTATATAATATATACTGTACATTATATATAATATAGATAAATGTGTATAATGATTCAGTGTCTTATAGTAACAGCAATAAAAGAAGTAGAGAAAATTTGGTCTATTAGATTTTTTTCCTTGATAAACATTTACTAAGTATTTTTAAAGTAATAGATACTATATTAGATGACAAAATACCAAGATGTCTAAAAAATGGCTTCTGCCTTAAGGGATCTCATAGTTTACCAAATACACACTTTTATTGCAATTATAATATAGAATAGAGTGGACTATGATGAATATCTGAAGGAAGTGCCCTAGAAAGAAAAATAAACCTATTGGAAACTAGATCCACGGTTTTTTTATTTGTTTGTTTTTATGGTTTGTGCCTTTTGTGTCCTATCTAAGAAATACTTGCCTAATCCAAAGTTGTAAGGATTTTCACCTATATTTTCTTCTAGAAGTTGTATAGTTTTAGCTCTTAAAGGTACACATACAATCTATTTCATTTTAATATTTGTATATAGTGTGAGGAAAAGGTCCAGACTTGCTTTTTGCATATAGATATCCAATTATTTCAACATCATTTTCTAAAAAGACCATATTTTCTCCCCCATTGGCACCTTTTGCAAAACTCAATTGACCATCCATGTAGAGAACTCAGTAATACATCTGTTTGTGGGGATGTCTAGTCTCTTCCAGGGAGCCACATGAGTCTCCATTTATCTGCCTGTCCACGGCCTGGATGGCATTTTTCTCATTTGGGATATGTGATAAAGCATTTTATACCTGAGACATGCAAAGAGGCTTAATACCTGAGCAATGTAAGTTTGAGTATTTATTTGGTCACAGTGGGGAGAAGGTTGGGGGCAGAGCAGGTAATTGTTTGTACTTTAAAAAATAATTAAATCTTTCACTATGATATCTTGGGTTTCAAAGTTTAAAAGACCTTAAATTATGTTTGATCACCAAGCAAATTGTCACTTGTTCATCACCATGGGGTGCTGATAATGCTGGTTGGCCATCTGGTCCTTATTTCCAATGCCAGGAAGCAGTCACTTGGCAGGGCTGAAGCTAAAAGCATTTTAGTTGTAGTAAAAGGCAAACTGGACATTCTTTCTCAGTTTGAAGCCATGAATTATACAGTTTAACTTCAGAACTTAGATTGGGAAAATAAGGAAATGTTTTATCTTTTTATGTCAACTTTGACTTCTCAGTCAAGGTACTTAAACCACTAGAGCTTACATACTGAAATGCAAATTGATTTGGGGTCTGATTTTTTGTCTTTTTTTTTCTAATTTTTTTTTTAAGTTAGTTCTTCAAAGTTGTATACGCATGGTAGAAATTTCTCATTTGAATGCAAATGAAAATATGCTGTATTATATCTAGAAGCATTACCTTTGTATCAAAAGGTTATTAAGATATTATTTTTAAAACATCCTCACAGATTTCTGCAATTCTGGGTCACTCGATTGTTATTTGTTCCAAAAGTATTACTCAAGTCCCAATGATTCTGTTGAAAATTTGGATGCTTTAACATTTTGCTTTATATACCATCGAAGTTTAGGATTGAAGAGGCCAAGATCAGCAGTTTAGAAAAAAATTGGAATGCATACCCTCGGTGGCTGTCAAAAAAGTCAAAGCCATCTTCAAAACCAACAATTGCATTGTATCTATTTCTCTGTAGAGAAATCTCTAGTGCTCTTTAGGAAAACTGAGATCCTTAGATACTTCCCTTTATTAAAAAAAAACAAACAAAAACTCTGAGTGTTCCCCACTGTCAGTGAAGTAAAATTTGAGCTTCTGTCGTTCAGATTTCTCTGTGATCTGGCTCCACCATCCACTGCAACCATTTTACTTTCCAAGTCCAGACTTCACATATCTCACATATTAAAAACCTTACAGTATGCTATGATCCTATTTCAGGCCAGCCATTTTCCTAATTCAATATTATCATATGTCTAGTAGTACTTTTTGTGTGTTGGGTCTATGTGGCTAAATCTTAAAAGACCAAAATCTGGGGCGCCTGGGTGGCTCAGTTATTAAGCGTCTGCCTTTGGTCAGGGCATGATTCGAGTCCTGGGATCACGCCCCACATTGGGCTCCCTGCTCTGCTGAGAGCCTGCTTCTTTCTCTTCCACTCCCCCTGCTTGTGTTCCCTCTCTCTCTCTGGCTGTCTCTCTCTCTGTCAAATAAATAAATAAAATCTTTAAAAAAAAAAAAAGACCGAAATCTGACAAAACTAAGCTCAAATGGAAACTGACCCAAGAATTATTAGTTCATTAGTTTTAACAGCAAGTGATCTCAGTAGTCCACTTTTCTTATAGTATTTATTTCATTCAGCCTTAATACATCCATTTGAATATATGTATACTTTTTAATCCACATTTTGAGACCATGATCCATAGCTATTTAGCTGTGAATTAAAACCTATCTCAGAGTCTTGGTTATAGTAGGTACCTATTACAAGTTGGTAGAATAATGAAAAAAATAAATAATTTAATCATTTTCCAACTTGAAAAAATCCATGCTAGGAATGTTCTAGATACTTCAAACCTAACTCATAAATCTTTCTAATTCCAGCCATCAGTCATTTCTGAAACTGACAGCCTCCCATTTTAATAACTCAATATTAAGTTCCTCTAAATGAAGTGTATGCATTAATCAGCATCTGATATGAATAACATCTGGCATGACTTCATGAGTGATTCAATTTCACTGTTCAGGTTCAACACTCTAGAGCCTTAGTACAATAAAAATTACTCTTGTAAAACACTTCACTAGGTCGTGGTTGGTAACATAGCATTTTCAATCAAGCTCACTCTGTCCAAGTGCTCCTCTCCCTGAACTATGTTAACCTAAACATATGTTATCCTTCTTTCCCAAGCACCAATGTTAGAGTCAAATACGACTTAATAGATATATTTCAAGTGACATTTATATGTTGCTATCTGAAAAAAGAGGTATCTCATAGAAATGCTTTTTTTTTTTCTTTGCTGCTTTTATACATACAGACCCTCAGTAATTACTCATCCAATAGCAGAGAGGATTGAAAGCATGACAAGTGCCAATTACTGTCAAGATTATCCATGTGAACTATATTTCAATAATTGGAACATAGAATTTAATTTTAACTGTTTACATCATTATTTGTAGCATATATATTGTAGTCTAAGAAGATTTTATATCAGTATTTTTGGAACCAGTTATCATCAGAGAGTTGAATATTGAACATTCTGAAAAAGTAAATTAGAATAGTGGTGGTGATTTTAAGTATGTTGTCATTTAGAATATTTGAAGAGAAGTTCTTTATTACAGAAAACGCATTATGAACTAACAAAAAACACATGAAATTTTAGTATTCAGGAGTATTCATAAGTGATAGATAATGTATTGTTCATAGAATACTTCTGGTTTGGAGTATAAAAAATAACTCACTTCTTTGGAGATGAGAAAATCTTATTTTTGCATGATCCTTGATAATTCTTTTTAGATAAATAATCATAGATATTTACAACTTCAAACCTTTTAATATTCAATCAAAAATACTCTTGATGAGAGGAGGACTAGGGAAGAGACCATCAGTGTTATTAGTGAAGTACTAAGTAAGTAAGATGATTTTTGTAATAAAGAGTACTGCAAGGAAAATAGTAATTATTTTCCTAACTAAGACAAAGTGGATGATACGTGCAAAAATAGACCTTGAATGAGAAGAAATACACATGCTTTACCCCATAGACTGAGACTATATTGTGAGACCATTATGGGATACTGTTATGTGTTTAACATGGAATGATGAGACATCTCCTGCACAGAAAAAAACCCAACAAATGTAAGTGTGTTATATATATATATATATATATATATATATATAGTCTAAGACAACTAGTTTTGTCTAATTTATTATTTTTGTAATGACAGTAATTTTTCAAACAAAACAACTGATAATTAATTATAACCGTTAACTAACATACAGTTGTAGACTTGGCACACTATAAAATCATTTTCACATATTTTCTCATTTCCTCACCAAAACTCTGTGAGTTGTATTTTATGACTATTCCATTTTGCAAGTGAGAGAAAAAACAACAAAGCACTCTGATACGAGTTTAGGTTAACCACTATCATAAGCTATTAATTGTTGGTCCCAAAATTTAATCCCAAATGTTCAAATTTCTTTGGCAGTATAAAGTAAAAATTATCCAAAGAACGGGAAGGAAGAGGAAAGGAGAGAACACACACACATATATATTTTTTTCTTTTCTTTTTCTGGGTACAAAAATAAGAAATCTTCATTTTGCTTTTCCCTTTTTCTCTGTTCTTGTCCTTGAATCTAAACTGTAAAATAAAAGATAAAAACAAAAAGCCCCCCACAACTGAAATCAGCACTTAGGTGCTAACTAATTTAGTTTATTAGAATAAGCCATAAAAATGCACTTGCTTGCTTTTCTCATCCAGGTGGTCCTTGGTGTGACTGGAAAAAGCCTTAAAACACACAAATATAACCCTCACACTTTATAGCCAGGATATTCTGAAATTTATATACATCTCTAGGGCATTGGGAAATTTTAAGACTTCTGTTGGGTTATAGTTGGGGATATGGTTCTTACCAGCTAATTTAGCATTTTTATAGTCTCATTTAGAGCACAACTTAATTCAAATATATTTGTTGCTCTCAGAGAACATATAATCAATATCAAAGTCATGAGAAAATAATAATCATTTATCCATAGCATGTCTTTGACTTTAAGCTGTCTTGCTAAGGATCCCTGACTAATGAAGATGTTCTTTATCCTCTCTTCTCCTGCTCTCTACCTACCATGCAGTAGAGTATCACTAATAGGCACAAAAATAACTTGGGAAAATAATGGAAATCCAGAGTAAATTAGGGTTTTACATAAGTTTTACTTACTATATTTCAAAAGTCACAAGAAGTAATGTTGTCCAAAATACACTTACTCATCTCCATGTACCAAAGGAGAAAAAATAAATAAAATTCTCTCAGAAAATTCACTGAATATATTTTATCTTCCAAGCACTAATTTCTCTTGTGAATTTCATTTCTAGGAAAGCCTTTGGAAACCAGTTATTCATTCCTGGTTTCTGCTGATGTTAGCGTTCTCGCAAATCTTTGATTTGCAGCTACATAACTCTAGTCTCTAACTCTGTGGCCACATGATATTTCACTCTATTCCTTCTAGAACAAGCGTCCTATTGCACTAAGGGCTCTTCCTACTCTAGCATGACCTCATGCTAAGTTATTACTTCTGCAACAACTCTATTTCTAAACAAGGTCACCTTCTGATGTACTGATAATTAGTACTGCAACATATCTTTTCGGAGGACACAATTCAATCCACAACAAAGACAAATAAGATGAAGGGAATCATATAGCGGAGATTAATCCTGAATCCTCTTTTGGCAGAAATTTTGTTTGTCTTCCCAACCTCCATTCCACCTGTACACAATTCAGCCATAATTGTTGGGGTGGCATAAACCACAATTGTTATCCACAAGCCAGCCTCTTTGGTCAACACAGATGACATAAACTCTGTTTGTCTTAATATGTAAACTCAAACAACTGTGCACTTGAACAATTATTAGTGACATCTGCATTATTATGGGAAATGCCATATGTTGAGACTTCATGTCATATTTTTACAAGTGAATTACAAAACATATTACGCAAACTCGAGGCTCTTACAAAGTGTTTCTGTTTTAGGACAGATTCTTCTCTCTCACATACATATTCTAGAATATTCAAAAAGAATTGAAATGAAGTACATTCATCTAACTTAAAGACACAGAGAACTTTAAATCATCTTTGGTATACTTTTCCTGCTACGTTTGTTTTATTTGTCAGAAGCTACTATCCTTTGAAAAAGGATAATTCTTTTTCAAATAAAATTACTGACTTAAAAAATGTAGGTGAATTTTTGTGTTCCTTTCCTTTATATTTTCCTTTGTGAAAAATAAATGATAGTAGAAATACAGTCTTTATTTACTTTCCCATTCTTTGTCATGTAGGATTCGTGTATCTCAATTGCAAAGATACAGAGACTTCCAAAATTCACCTGATATGTACAAGGCTAATCTCAACACTACAATATGTCAAAAGACCCTTTTAGGAAAGTAAAAATGCCAATATGACTTCTAAGAAGAAGTGTGCTATCCCCACCCATCCCCTCTCCCCTGCTCCCCCACCTTGAGAAGTTCTCACTATTTGGTGTAAAATCTTGGTTGTTATGGTGACTGTAGTGGGCTGAATCCAAAGTGGATTAGAAAACACATTGCACAGTTGAACAGAAGTCTTAGCCTATGCAACATTCAATATAAAGTATAAATATTTGAACTGGGTTTGGTGAGACTATGATTGTGTTCATCATGACAGGAAGTTATATTATTCTAGGTTAACAAATCTTCCAAACTCTCCATGCCTTAAAGTAACAACATTATATATATTTTTTACAAATAATATTGAGCTCTGCTTATTGTAGCTTCTTAAAGTCAGATATACAGAATCTCCAACTTATGACACTGTCATCTCACCGGAAAGATTCAGTATTTATGATGGAAGGGGGAAGGACATGGAGAAGCACATGCTGGATTTTAAATGCTTCGCCCTAGAAATGATACAAGTCACAACTGCTCACATTTCACTGGTCAAAGTAAATTACATAATCAGGAAAGTATAATCCTCCTACAGGTCTGGAAAACCAAAATAACTGGAAATAGAGAGCACTGTATATCTACTAAAGTTCTTAAGAAGATCAACTTTACTTACTCTGAAGTCGACCCAGCTCAAGTATATATTTTCTCTTCTATTTATGAATCTTATCTTTAAAATAAATAGCAACTTTCTTACTATGTGTTGATGATAGATGAAAATGCAGTTTATATCTATTGACCTTTTATTCAACTCCTAAGTAAAAGTATTTTATAAGTTCTAATTTGTATATACCATTTTGGGCTTTCTATGTAGATGATAATGTCATGGTTAAAAATAACAGTTATGTTTTCTTTTCCAAGCATTATAAATTATTCTTTTTTCTCATATATGGTGCATGGCTAAGATTTTCAGTGTTACTTTGAATAGAGAAAGCAGTAGTATCACTCTTTTGGTCCTAATTTTAAAAAGAATGATTTCTGTATTTCAAATTCAGTGTCATCTTAGCCGTGGCATTTTAGTAGACCTTTATGAGATGGAGGAAATTTCTAGCTTTTATTATATATATCTTATAGATCTGTTTTTCTTACAATATGGCATTAAGATGACTCTCCCATTTTTTTTATTCTGCTTATTACATATGAAAAAGACTCCCACAATAATGCAAATTTAAATGTAATGTTCCTGAGAGTTGACTCCTGTCTGTTCTCCCAGAATCTGTTCTCAATAGTTCTCTTCAATAGAGTGTGGGGGATAATTCTGGAAGTGAAACATCACCCTGCACTTAGGAAGGGGGAGAAGCTGAGTGCTCTTGAGTTCCCAGTATTTTCATTGGGCAATAAATCCCAGTCTAATTTACCAGGAATTTGCTGAAATCTTTGCTTCTGTCTCTGAAATCTCAGTCAGTCACCATAGCCGGAAACATTCCCTTTGCTACTTAAGCCTTAAACTGTCCCTTAGTAGTATGAAACACACCGTAGTCCAGATTTTATTTAGATGACACCATAAGCCTTCTGGAATTCTGATTATTTTATTTAATCTGCAGGAACATAATCCTCCATTTTTCCTGATAGAATTGTTTGGACCTGACATTACATTATGACAGGACTTACCTTAATTTGCTTTGACCCTTCATTTTAAAGCCTGCCTTTGTTTGTCCTTTGGTACTAGGTTCATCTCAAGTATAATGACATTCTTCTCTCATTTCTAATTTTGAAAAGAGTCTTTCTAATCTTGCACAAATAATTATCATGCTTGCTGAGATAATCATAACTCTAGCTATATTGTATAATCCAAATTTAGAGATCAATTCATTTAGGTTGCTTAGTTTGTTTATATTTATTGCAATTACTTAGGTGTTTTATAAATTTGATTTATTTCTACTAACCTACTTTGTGCTAATTTGTTTTTGTTTTTGTTTTTTTTAACTTACGTTCCTTTGGGTTAATTAATGGATTAGTGGGGGATTGGGTGTACATTTCTTTCTAACCCTTGTGTCTTTAAACAACAAATGTGAATTTGCTCATATTTCTGTGGGCTGGCAATTTGGGCTGGACTCCACTCCATGTGGAATGAGCTAGGCTCACTTAGACAAATTGATTTTCTTTGTCATTTGCCACTAAAGAAAGTTGAAACTGTAATATTATGGTAGTGAGAGGACAAATTCCTGAAACTGAATAGTTCTTTCAACCTTATATAGTAAGTACAAAAACTAAAGCAAAATTTTGTTACAAAAATATAGACCCAGGTTTGTTCTCAAATTCAGGCAGCTCTCATTTACCCTGCTTTGCTAAATCAAAAGTTCCTGATCAAGTCGTACAATTCACTTCTTGCCACTTCAGACTACATCATGCATCATTCAGAAATTTCCACCAGTTTTTAAACAGATGAGGCTAAGGGCACATACAAAGTCGAAGTCTGCACACTTGGATTTGCCTGATAGATCCACTTTAAGATCCAATCTCCAAGAACACACCATGTCGAAAGTGGGCACTGCCTGTAAGTGAATTAGAAAACAAACATGCGAAGATGGACACTATCTTAAAATAAAACATGGTGAAAAACATCATTAAGGCAACATCAGTAAGGGCAGAACAGTTCTGTACAATCTACAGATGGCAATCTTAAAGAACTATGCCAATTGTTTTGCAAGTGATTTGGCTAGGGCACATTCAGGGAAGGCAAGCTGACTGATAACCTATCATCCTATTTCTGCCATAGTCCAGGATGCTGTTTGGATTGTATCAATTAAAAGTTGACAACTCTCTCCATCACTTATATATGTCACTCTGAAAGGACTTGTTACACATAGCAGTTTACGGAAATTGTTTGTGTGTATGTTATTCTTTACAACTGGATTTTAATGTCTATGGAGGCACATCTTATTAACCCCTGATATCTTAGATAATGGTATCTATTGGCAGAAGATTCACTGTAGTGAAAACCAAGAGATTAAGTTTTAGATCTAATGTGGTCACTACTAAATAGTGTAAATATGGATGGTCACCAGATTTGTCCCTGGGTCTCAGATTCTAACATAACAATGGGAAAGTTGGTATCAATTATTTTACAATGATTTTCAGTAAATATTCAACAATATTTATTATGAAAAAAGTCATGGTGACTTAATTTGATTAATTAAATTATATGTGACTAGTTTTCTATTGGAATCTGCCATAAATAACAATTTAATTTTTATTTAACAATAATCAAGACATACATGTTGCACTCGGGAGATAATAGAAGTTAGGGATTAAAAAATTATGCTCAAAAGTCAGACTGACTGGATTCAAATCTTGGCTCTGCCACTTACTAGCTTTGGCAATTTATTAAATATCATTCTGCCTCAGCTTTCTCATCTGTAAAAGGATAAAATAATAATACTTGTAGTCTTATTGTGAAAATCAAATAAGAGTGTATCAATACAGTAGTCAAGTGTTCCTGACACTGAAACGGATCATTATATAGTGTTATTTTCTGTTATTACATATTATTTTGAGAACTTTGGATGTTTGCCAGGGCTGGTTTCATTTATCAGAACACCCGGAAGAACTACTAGCTTGCATTGTCATGAGCTGACCAACAAAGCAATGCATTTCTCATCGTTGGAAAAGATTCATGAAGAAGTTGCCTATTTGCTAACAGTTGAAATGTAAAAGATTACTGCATTGTGGTAAAATAGGACTGAACGGCTTCTAAAGTTTCTTATAATCATAAAAGTCTAAGATGTTTTTAAGACAACTTAAAAGGCAAACACGTATTCCAAAAAGGGAAAGTAGTAAACAATTCTTCAGTGGAAAGCATGAAGTGGGAGCAGCCCCACCACCTATCTGGTGTGTCTTTGGACATTTTCACTTAAGCTGATAACATCACATTTTTTGACTGCCACCTTGCTAAGTCCCAATTCACCATGCCTTTGAAATGACTCTGGGACAGGTCTATTACATGTGCCATTTTCTCTCCTAGTCTTTTAGTGTGGTGTGATATTATAGTTTCCATGTTGTATGCTTGCTTCTTGCATAAAGGAATGATCTTTACCCTTATGTCTTTAAGTTCATAAATATCTCTTATCAGTTTGAAGTCTGTATTTTTTATATTTTGCCTAGTATTTAATTGTTCAGGCTATGATGGACTAGCTGAGGAGAAAGCATCCAATACAGGGTTATATGGCCATAATTAAGAGAGAATATTTCAGTTGTTGGGTGTCTTTTTATTTCGTGGGGTTTTTTAAAGTTTAAAATAAAATACATTATTTTTAATGTCATTATCCACATAGAGAGGTTACAACTGATGCTAATAAGAAAAAAAAAAAAAAAAAAAAAAAAACTTAAGGAAGCCAGTAAAACTAAGCTTCCATTTTCATTCAGGAAAAGGAAACTAATCCTGCAAATTCATATACATTATACTGTTCCTTAGTTTAAAAGTTTGATTCTTGAGTTGAACTAAGTTAATTCAGTGTTCTCCTTCTCCTTCCTCTCTTATTTTTCTCCATCAAAGTAGGGGAAGGTGAGGCTTGTGTTGTCTTGGTATGGGGGAGGTGACATCCCACATTGCCTGCCTTTGCCCATTCTGGTCTCTGTTGAGATGTAAGACAGGTGACTTTAATCATTGTGCGATATTGTTCTCTACTGATGTCCATGGTCTATACATCTTCTGCTCTTCAGATGCATATATTCTTCATACCAAAATATGAACTTCATTCAAACTAGCCCTAAGGCTGGGGTAGAGGTGGGGAGTAGTGATCATGAGGGCATAGGACTCACTTTCAGGAACCCAGACGGTTCCTAACCCAATTACATCTATACTCTAGCAGGTAGAACTTTAAACTCCTTGAGTTGGAATTAGCTCAGGAACTTTAGCTTTGTTTTCTCATTTTCCTTTTTTTAAAGATTTTATTTATAAGAGAGAGGGAGAGTAAGCACAAATGGGGGGATAGGACAGAGGGAGAGGGAGAAGCAGGCTCCCTACTGAGCAAGGAGCCCAATGCTTGGGGGGTTTGATCCCAGGACCCTGGGATCATGACCTGAGCAGGAGGTAGAGGCTTAACTCACTCAGCCACCCAGGCGCTCCATCATTTTCCTTTTCTTTCACTGATACACTTCATTTTGCATTTCTCTAAAATTTGACACTTGATCTTCCCAAGCCAACCCATTTGGAAGTCAGAAGAAAACACACACACACACACACCATTTATCTTTCAAGTTCCTAGCTCTCATAACTTTTTTTTTAATGTGATTTTTAAGATGCTTTTTCTTCCTATAGATTTTATAAAGTCTACTTAAGAGCTCAAAAGCCTAAAATTGGGCACTGTTATTCCTCTTTTATATTCTGAAACCAGGACAGGATGAAAATACTTGCTGTACTTGATTAATGATGAGAGACATTAGGTTAAAAAGGATTGTCAAACTAGGAAATTTGATCTAAAATTTTCCTTTACTGTATCTGTAATATGCAAAGTATTAGGCAAAGGATAAATTTAGAGACGCAATATGAACTAGGGAAAGTGAGATTTTGATGAAATTTCCAATCATGCGGTTGAAGAAAAACAATAATTAAGCCATTTCAGCCATAAGGGATATGTTGAAATTTAGACAGAAGACTGGTACATGATAGATGGATAAAATGGAGTTGGTTGGACATCAGCAAATCATGTTTCATTGTTCTGTTAGTCTTGGCTGTATGCCTGTAGGGGTGCTTGTGTGGCTCAGTCAGTTAAGCATCTGCCTTCAGCTCGGGTCATGAGGGTCCTGGGACCGAGCCCATGTCAGGTTCCCTGCTCGGTGGGGAGTCTGCCTCTCCCTCTCTCTCTGCCCCTTGCTGCTGTTCATCCTCTCTCTCTTTCAAATTAAAAAAAAAAATCTTTAAGAAAAAGACATTTATTACTATTTTTTAAGAACTAGGGAAAAACAAACACTTTTTCTTGCTTTCATTTTAATTTAACCAGCCAATAACAAAATTGTACAAACACTGCCATTTATCCCCTTTTTATTCTACCTTTTCCCACCTAAGCTTGTAATATTAATTCAAAGATCACATCAATAGAGCCAGCATCATCACTTGATATAACTTCCCGAATTGGTTCCAAGAAATCTTTGGCTCAAGTAATTATTCTCTTCCTCCCCTTCTTCCTTCTTCTTTTCTGTATAAAATTGTCATCAGGTTACAATACTATCTATGGGATTGTTAGTCATTCTAAAAACTATAAATATCCTGGTATTTTTTTTCTTCTAAGGAAAGGAAAATGTTGGATAAAGGTGACCACAGAAAGATTGAGCCTTTTCACTCTCCTGTCAGAACTGAAGTTCAATATTATGTGTTACCTTAATATCTGGGGAAATTAGGAGGGTCTCTAATTGCTTAAATTTGAGATCTCTTCACCCTGTTCCCACAGATAAGGTCCACAGCCAAACAAACCTTCTTATCAAAAGGATTGTTATCTGTGCAGTCAGGGACTGTGTGTCTGGCCCTACCCATCACCCTAGGGCAGGAAATTCTCCCTCACCAACAAAATGCATAGATGATTTAAAAATTTTTACTTCGTTCATTTACTCAAAACCTATTCATTTTAGTGAACAGTCGGTTAGGAATTGAGCCAAGTACTTTTGCTCATGTTTTTATTTACTCCTCCTAACCGCCCCCCATATTGGTATCACTATCTCCGTTTCACGAGTAACAAAATGAATTCAGAGAGGTTAACTGATTTGTTCCAGGTTACAGAAAATATAAGACTGAACCTAGGTTCTATTCTAAATTCCAGACTCTTTTCATTACCCAAGTTTATGTGGTAAGTGCAAGGGAGTATGATATAACAAGTTTTCCTTGAAATCATTAGAAAAAAAATGTTTGCCTCTTAAAATGGACAAGTACCTCTTTCTTATCCTGGTATTTCATTTTTCACTGATATTGCTAGATTAAAAATACAAAAACACATTCGTGTTGATGATAATAGAATGAAGGTGTTAATTATATTTAAAATATGTGCTTTCTGTTAGCTTAGGTCTTTTGTGCTAGAAGCAGGGGTGTAAAAACAGATTTAAGTCACTGGCACATTTGGCCTTGGGCTGTCTTCTCTTTCACCAAAGTTTTTGAGCAGCTCTACAATACCCTTGTCCACCTTGTCCCCGTTTATATTCTTTCTAACATGACTGGTAAGGTTGAATGAAAGCTCCAGAGGATGCATCCTAAAGAGACTCAGAAGCCCAAGTTTTATATACTAACTGGGCTAAATGTACAATTGCTCTCTCTTCCCTAATTCTTCCATTTTTCATAGAAATACTATGAACTTAGAAATAAAGATACCACATGAAACCATTTACCTCTGTCTCCAAGAATTATATCCCTTTCCTCACACAGGATAAACTAAATGGGGACATGCTCTGAGAAAATCTGTTTACATACACTTCTAACTAAGGATATTCTTAACACATATATTCCACTCCCTAATTTCAATTTCTCTCACGACTCATTATCACAGTTATAATGTATTAAGAGTCTAATATGTGGCAGACGCTACATTAGTTGCTATACATATATCACATTTCTGCATTGAATTACATCCTCGCATTAATTATTTCCATATGTCAATGAAGAAATAAATGTATAGATAATGTACGAATGTGCTTAGATCATGTACCTCGTTATGAAGGAGGCTGGAGTCAAACCCAGGGCTGACTCTGCAGCTTACTCTTGACTCATTAATTATGGTTAGACTGAGTGATCTGGAAACACCACAGCTGCTTTGAAGGCAAAAGCGACTTATAAACACATATTTTGGTGGAGGCAGGTCTTTTCACTGGTTTGCCTGCTGCCTACTTGATTCCTAAAAATATAATGTTGGCTGTTCATAGCTTCAGAGAAAATCACTTTTCCATAAAGTGCCCATTATAGCATGACAATGAATGTGATAACGTGCATAATTTATCTCAGGGGAGTATGTAATTAGAAAATTAACCTTTTACTTTTCTCCTGTTAATCAGTTATGGGAAATGATGGAAGAATAATACACTAGCAACCATCAACTGTATTATTGTGCTTTTAATTTCTAAGTTACTCAGTAAGAAAAAAATGCTAAGAGACAAGAGCCTCAATGTGTTAAGCAAAAATGGCATTTTGCACCTATAGGGAACCTCCTTCCCCTGTCTTTCATTTGCTTTTAAAAATTTCTTTAAAAAAAATTCTCTATCTTGTGGTAGTATTTTACTCAAATGACAAAGAAAATTCAGGATTCTATTTTCACCACTACAATCATCCTTACTTTTCAGAAAGCATGGTGCTTGTATAAGGTACATACATGCTTGCGCTTCCATGAAAGGCTCAAGAACATGTAAAAGTAGGCAAGGTGGCTTGAGAAATTCAGGGGAAAGGAGCCTGGAGCTCCACTGTTAGCCCCTATCTTCCCCCACTGATGGCTGACTTGCTTGCTCAATTCCCAGAAGAGCTTAATTCTCTGAACTGCAAGAAAGCAGAGTCAATCTCATCATTATTGAAAGATTTGATCAATTTTAACTCGAGATCTCACAGATCCTGATGGGCAATGTTGGTTTTGTGTCTCAAAATTATTGGGTTACAGCCTTGATTTTAGAGACACCATTTGTGATATTTTATTCCTTAGACACATGTGTGAGGAGGCAAAAAAAGGAAAAAAAGTCTGAGATATATTAAAACTGTGTGTGCTAGAGGGTGAGGGCACGGCATTGAACTTGGAATCAGGAGAAAGAATGCTTTACTGACTGTCTAGTTTTGGGTATGTCACTTAAGTTCTCAGAGTCTCAGTTGTTACATTTGCAAAATGGAGGGTTTTTTTTTTTTTTTTTTTTTTTCCCTGCCTACGCCAAAAAATTTTTGAAGGGGCAAACACTAAAAAAAAAAAAAAAAAAAAGAAAAAAATGTATGTCAAGCATTGCAATTGTGATTTTAAGAGTACGAAAAAGTGACATATTGTTATTACTACTAACTGCTACCTTTGGGCTAAATTTTTATTTTTATAATAAAACTGAAGTAAAGGCAGCATTCTGTATCTTCTTATTCTGAAATTCTCTATAAAAGTAATTTCGGGTTTTCTAAAAATGTTCCATAGAATAGCATCTCCCCCCCCCCACCCATGGTTTCTGTTTCCATGGTTTCAGTTACCCACAGTCTTTATGAGAGAGATGCAGTGGAAGATTTGACATGGATAGAAGAGAAGGCAGTGTGATTACTTAGGCAGAGATCAAAGTGGTGCAACCGCCAGCCAAGGAAAGATGGCGGCCACCAGAAACAAGAGGCAAACAACAGATTCTCCCCTAAAAGATTCAGAGAACACACATCCCTGCTTAACACCTTGATCTCTGTCTGTCTAGTTGAAACTGATTCTGCACTCCTGGGTCAGGAGGTGTAAGGGAATAAACGTGTTATTTTAAGCCACGAAGTTTGTCACAATTTGTTAAGCAGCCCTAGGAAACTAATACACTGTCCTTCCCATCACCTCAAAGGATATTCTAGATAAAATATTGAGTGACTATGGAAACTTCTTCCAAAACCCCTAGCTTACCACCTCAAACCTTTGCTTCACTGCCCTCTTCTAGCTTTTGAGAAGTCCTATTTGCAAAATTCAACATGGCCTTCTCAATAAGAAATTGTGGCATGCATTGTCTTCTCATAAATGCTCCCTTACATCCTGGGCCATTCATGATACAAAAGGAAAACTTTCAGCTGGTGAAATTGTTGGAGTTAAATGAATTGTAAAATATTAAGTAGAATCTCCCAAGTGGAATGATTCAAATTTCTCTTTAATGGTATGAGAAGAGATTTGATTGTTTCTTAGTTCGGATTCTTTCATTTTCCTTTCTTCAATGAATTGTTGCACATGATGTGTCTTAGTGGATTCTCTTAAGAAATTTTGCATAGAAAAATGAAGGATTACATCTGATAGGATTTCTCTTTCCTCTCCTTTCAGGCATGTTGTTTGTTTGTCCGTTTGTTTATTTACTTAGGTCCCCATTGGTGACTTAGTGCCCCTGTCTTTACTGGGAAGCAAAACAACTTCACATTAAAGGATCTTAATACTATAAGAAAAACAATGGATGAGACTTCTTACAAGATTTAACACCATGCATTTTTTAATATGTTTAAAAAGAAGCAGGTTAAGAGAAAATAATTTCGTTGGAATTTCTGAAATTAGTCACTTCTCTTGAATGAGAGATTTTTCCTTTCTATATAAGTTATACTTTTTGCTTCCCCCCCTTATAATTAACTGAACATGGACAATTCAACAGTTGTTCCTCTAGTTAATTTTGGATAAATAATAGTGAAAGAGGCTGTTTTGAGTAAATAAATAATGAATTCACAAGCTGTTTCTCAGAGATCATCAGTGATTGAGGGTATCTATAGGTGTTAACCAACTTGTTGAGATATCCCTTAATCTCTATAATATCCACAAGAGAATAGATTTATCTTTTTGACCCATATCATGTACAAATATAAACACTTAGATTTTTATATCTAAATAGCATAAATTTTGCACTAACAAAAGCCCCCCCCAAAGTTTTTTTTTTTTATGATTTAATATTTATTTGAGAGAGAGAGAGAAAAAAAAAACAGAGGGAGTGACAGAGGAGAGGGAGAGAAAGAATCTTCAAGCAGACTCCCTGCTGAGCACAGAACCCTATGGAGTTTCATCCCAGGGCTCCCAGATCATGACCTGAGCAGAAATCAGATGCTTAAGGGACTAAGCCACCTAGGCACCTTGAAAAAGTTCTTTTTTTTTCTTTAATTTGTTTTTAATAATACTACTGAACACAGTGCAAAATTGCCAAAATAGCTAACAGAAAAAATATATCAGGTAAATGAAAGTAAGGGAAACATATAGCTTTAACTGGCATATCTATAGATCTCTAGCATACTGTTATATTTCTAATCCTTATCTCTGCAGCCATTTCTCTTTAAGTCTTTATCTCCATTCTTTTACTTAAGTGTTATAGTATTCTGGGTGTGTGTGTTTTAATTAGTGAATGAAAGAGTTAAATTAGAAATTCTTGAATTGGAGGTAAGAGAAGTAAAAATAGGATAAACAGATGGACTACGAAAAAGTAAAGGAGGTGAAACACTAAGATTTTTGATCTGGGCACTGATTATAAATGTATGCTTTTTTTTTTTTTTTAAAGATTTTATTTATTTATTTGACAGAGATAGAGACAGCCAGCGAGAGAGGGAACACAAGCAGGGGAGTGGGAGAGGAAGAAGCAGGCTCATAGCAGAGGAGCCTGATGTGGGGCTCAATCCCGTAACGCCGGGATCACGCCCTGAGCCGAAGGCAGACGCTTAACCGCTGTGCCACCCAGGCGCCCCAATGTATGCTTATTTTTAAAAAAAACACGCAAACCTGTAGCCTTTTAATTTGTGTGCTTTCCTGAACATACTACATAGCTAAGAAATTAATTTAGAAGTATAAAGAAAAAAAAGTGGCAAAGTGATTAAAATGCTTGCAATGAAGTAAAAGGAAAATAGTTTTTAAATGAAATGGCATTGGGTAATATAAAAATCTCATTCTCTAATTTTTAAGAATTTGTTACCTTTTCTGAGGAATGTACTTTATGTATCATTTCACTCAACTACTACATTCTCTTTTGGTTAGATAGGAATGTTGTTGGTTTGGGTCAGTTTTAATGAATGCACCATCCCATAAGCAATACATTGACATATCACTGTAGTCTAATTTAAAAATTTCAGGGGCGCCTGGGTGGCACAGTGGTTGGGCGTCTGCCTTCGGCTCAGGGTGTGATCCCGGCGTTATGGGATCCAGCCCCATGTCAGGCTCTTCCGCTATGAGCCTGCTTCTTCCTCTCCCACTCCCCCTGCTTGTGTTCCCTCTCTCGCTGGCTGTCTCTGTCAAATAAATAAATAAAAATCTTTAAAAAAATAAAAAATAAAAATAAAAATTTCAAAGTATAATAGTCTGAACTATGAAGAGTTAATTTCAAAATTATCTTTCAATTAAGCAAGCAACACAGAGTCATTTTGTACCCTATATACAAATTTTAGAGCAGCAAAAAAGTTCCATTCTTTTTTTGGCATTGAGTAATTTTATTTAAAACCAGGATCTTCTGGGGGCACCTCGGTGGCCTAGTCAGTTATGTGTCTGACTCTTGATTTAGGCTCTGATCATGGTCTCAGGGTAGTAGGATTGAGGCCTGCATGGGGTTCGTACTCAGTGTATAGTCTTCTTGTTATCCGCACTGCCACCCCACCCCTGATTGCTCACTCTCTCTCTCTCTCTTTTTCTCTCAAATAAAAAAAAATAAAATAGAATCTTAAAATCAACAAACCAGGATCTCCTGTAATAAAACAGATTGAGGACTTAGAGTAGCATACAGTTTCCAAAGATGAGGAGTGGAAAATGTTTGCATTGACAACAGGAGCCCTTATTAGCATTAAGATAAACTTGTATTTACATTTCACAATGATTTTTGTACGTTTTAAAATGTGTGCCCCTAAATATCAAATGATAAAGATTGTATTCTGCTTAATGTCCGCATTTTGAAAGTAAGAATGTCATGAAATTGGGATCTTTTAGTTCTGCAGGAAGTCAAGGCCCAGAAATATTTAAAAATGTAGTAAGATTCTTCAAGGTCCCTTAATTAGAAAGGAAAATGCAGGATTACACCAGAAATTTTAGTGTTAACTGGCAGTCACCTTGACAAGGGGACATATGCAAAGGCCTAATGTGCGAAATGAGGGTGGGTAGATAACTTAAGTCTCGGGTGGAAGTGAAATGGAAGAAATGGAAGAGTGGGAATAAACTCTCATTAAAATAAATGGTTAAAAGCATTTCCATGAACAGGTTGATATATTAGTAAGCACTGGAGGATCTGTAGGTGGGAAATGGAAAGGATGTAGATAAAATGGAAATGCCTTCATTCATAGAGAAGTGGTAGGCTGACAAAATAAAAATACAGACAAAGGTTGTGCTCTAGTACTTGAAGTGTTCTTCCATCAGGGAAATTGGGGTGCGTTATCAGTCTGTGTACTTCTGTAAGAGAAAATAGTAACTCAGCGTCAGAGACATAGGTTCAGAAGTTTCAGGACTCTCTAGGCATACTCAGATTTTTTTCTTATATGGGTGTTGTTAAATTTACCTGGTTTCTTATTCAGTCTGGATGGCTGCAACAGAGTACCATAGAGTGAGGTGCTTAAACAGAAAAAATATTTATTTTTTTAAAATAATATCTATTTTGCTTTATTAGTCACCATACAGTACATCCCCAGTTCTTGATGCAATGTTCCATGATTCATTACTTGCATATAACACCCAGTGCACCATGCAATATGTGCCCTCCTTAATACCCATCACCGGCCTATCCTAACCGCCCACCGCCCTCCCCTCTGAAGCCCTCAGTTTGTTTCCCAGAGTCCATAGTCTTTCATGGTTCATTCCCCTTCTGTTTACCCCCCCTTCCTTCCTCCCCTCCCTCTCCCACCAATCTTCCTATCTCTCATGTTCCATATATGAGTGAAACCATATGATAATTGTCTTTCTCTGCTTGACTTATTTCACTTAGCATAATCTCCTCCAGTCCCGTCCATGTTGCTGCAAATGTTGAGAAATCGTTCTTTCTGGCAGCTGAGCAAATATTTATTTCTCGTAGTTCTGGAGGCTGAAAACACAAGATCAAGGTGGAAGCAGATCTAGTGTTTGGCAAAAGCATAATTTCTGGTTTGCAGATGTTCGTTTTCTCTGCATCTTTTACATGGTGGAGAGAAACTCTTGTCTCTCTTATAAAGGAACTAATGCCACTCATGAGGCATGACTTGTAACTTATTTTTCTACCAAAGCCACCACCTCCTAACGCCTTCACGTTAGGGGATAGGATTTGGGAAGGACACAAATATTTAGTCCATAACATTTTCATATTATATGAAAATGATATTTTAGTACCTCCCAAATTTAATATTTTTTTATCATTCAGCCCTTTACTCAATAATAAAATAGATTTATGTTTCGCTTGGCTCAGACCCTACAATGGTGAACAAAAGTGGACAGTCTCAAAGCATATAATGGATTATCTTATGAAGTTTAAGAGGTGGAGAGCATGGCATGGAGAAAGTCTGTTGAGCACAATCATAAAAAACAATGCGTTACCTAGAAAAACTGTAAGTGTGTCTGCAAAGAGGGTGAATAGTTCTCTAAACAGAGGCAAAAATATATGCAAAGGCAGATTAGATGTATTAGTATATTAGAGTTTTAAACAAAGCACAGAACATTTGGGGAACTGAAGCACGTCCAGTGATGCTGAGAGAGAAAGCAGGTGGCAGTACCATTTGAGGTACATCCAAAGAATCAGAAAAAAAAAAAAAAAAGTCTTGTGCATGTGTGTTTGTGTCAGTTTCTTTATTCTAAATACAGGGAAGCCATTGAAATATTTAAACAGGAGATAAAATGATAGTGTTTGTGTTTGAGAAAATCTCCTGGCTGCAAGCTAGAAAAATGAATTGGAAGGTGGTTCATGCAAGGCTATTGAAGTACTCCAGATAAGAGATGGTAGAGTTTGGTTTGCAGTGGGTGGATAAAAATAGGTAAATTCTAGAGAAATATGGATAAGAAAGTCTTAATACTGTATCCAAAAATTAAGTGAGAAAGAGATTATATAGCTCATAACTTCCTGGTTCGTGTGTCATAGAATATATGTTGGGACCATTTAAAAAATGGTGATCCTGTTCTATGTGAAAGTCCATGAGTTAAGCTTGGGGACAATGATACCAATATGCTTTGAAACATCCATGTGCAGATGAGAAATAAGTAGAATAGAGAATATATTTTGTTTGCCATAAATCATAATATAAATGATATTTGAGGCCAATGGTAAATGAGATTACTTAAAGAGTATAGTGTGAGAAGAGGAGAGACCTAATATTGAGCCTTAGGGAGTTTTAACCGGAGAAATAGCACAGGAAAAAATAGGCAGTATTGGTCATGGAATGCAAAATATGAGTCTTTCTAGAAGCAAAGAGTTAGCAGCAATGCCAAATGCTAGTAAGAAGTCAACAGGTTGATGATTGAAAATCATCGAATTAGGGAGAATTCTTCCTAAAGATGAAGAAAGTTCAGGGAGCTTGGTCTGCTACCTGAGAGAGAAGCAAGTTAACAGAGATAGTGAATACCATGTTTCATGACATTTAGCTACCAACGAAGGAAGAAGTAGAGCAGCGATTGAGCGGAATATGGAACAAACAGATTCTTTACAAGGAAGGGATCAAATTGAGAGAGAGATTAAATAGGTAAGAAAGCCCGAATAATTGGTACCATAGAGGTAATGAGAAAGGAAGACTGGAATTCAAGTCACAGATTCAAAAATATAAGGTACTTAAATAAACCAGGGTATTGAAGAAGTCAGGATTTTTAAAGGTGTTGTTAAAGTCTGATACTTGTGAACTGTGATACAGTAAATAGCTCAGAGTAAAAATAGAACAACTGGTGGGCCATGTAGAGATTGCACTTGTGCTTGCTAATCATAAACATGAAGTACAACTTATGTGCACTTTTGTGTGACTTTTTCCAACGGAACACAGTTATTTTGGCTCTGACTGTAATACGTAGTAAATATAATAGGTGGATTTATCTAGTTTGGAAATTTTGCTGGATATGTAAAATAGAATAAGAAACAATTGTGGTAAATTTTGCTATTGACAGGTGTAAACTCAGAATGATGGGCCATGGACTTTGAATAAGGAAGAAAATGATGTTGTTTCAAACAAGTGAAGTTTTTGTGTATGTGAAGTTTGTAAAGATATGGAAACTGTGTTCAAATAAATACAGGAGTTCCATACTGAAAGAGAATAAGGAATTCAAGGCAAAGTTCACAATTTTGTTTACCTAGAAGATCTATACTGAGCTATTTCAAGGTTGCAATGGTTATATATGTTTATATTATCTTTTGTTCTACTCTGATCTACTCTCTGTTCACATTTTGAGGTGGTCATTCATCAGAGTGCACAGAGCCTTCAAATTGAACTATTCCTCTCTAATACTGTAGCAGCATCTTACAAGCATTAAATTTAAGGATAAAACAAGACTACGGAGATTATTTCAGTCCCCTCATTTTGATGATCTCTTTAAAATTCGAAGAAGTGACATGATAAAGGGTATAGAGTAGTTAGGAGAGCTGTAACTCAAACTGACATCTCTTTAACCTCAATACTGGGCACTCTCCATAGTCTTAATTGTCAGTGACATTACAGATCAGTATATTGTCATTGTAGAAGATAACTCAGACAATGTATATCCAAAGAAATTAATCTCTGATTAATTTCACCAAATAACTATCCCAGTACACTCCAAGGTATATCAATCCCTGAAATAATATTAGAGATCTTTCTATGGAACTATGGCATGTGATTAAAGAGTAATTTCCAGAAAGATGGAGAAAAATTACAGGTAGAAGTTACTTTTTTAAAAAAAGATTTGCTTTGGATGGCAGTAAACACTAACTCTGTCTATTTAACATTTTTTTCTCAAACAAATGCAATATAATATTAAGCTGATTTATTCTTAGTTTAAGTAATATCAGTTGACTTTTTGTTAGGAAATTTAAAATTGAATATCACACAGGAAAAGTCAGCTACAATATGGATTAAGAGAAGTAACATCTAGAAGGTACAGATAACTATGGCCTACACATAATGTGAATTTCATGTGAATTAGAAATACTCATCAACAGATAGTTACATGTAATGTGCTTGTGCAAATAAAATCACTTCTTCTAATTTCTGTAATCTCTCAGAAACTTACAGAAAGTTCGCCATTTCAGAAACCTTGGACTGATATGCATCATTCGTAAAGTTAACTCCCCTGACTTCCAATACTGTATCATTTATAAATGTTCTACTGTCCACATATCAAAAGGTTGATTGTTGGCAGGCTAAATATCCATCCCATTTAACATGAATTCCTCTTGACCAGATTCATGTACTATGGTCATGCTTGCTTTATTTTGAAAGTTGATTGAGATAATGTATGCCAATACTGAAATAAATAGGTTAAAGATATATCACCAACTTGCCTCACCTTACACTGTAATAGTATAAATGATCTCATAGAGTTATACAGTTCAGATTCTGTGTACTAATCTCTACACATGGGTAGAGAACCCTCTTATAACAACGATGACATCATTTAATCTTACTAGCTTCTCCAGAAGAGATGTCTGCTCTTCCAATTCCAGATGTGAGGGGAACAGCTTCTCTGAACTTAAAATTGTTAACTAAGATGTTCACTAAGCTTATGTAATTCATTATCAGTTTTGTTTACTGAAGTATCTTAAGTGCCTATGTTGATTCCTGGCACATATTAGGTATTCAATAAATACTTGTTGAATAAATAAGACAGACATACATAAAAGATTAAATGTTAAGAATCACTGTCAAAATAAGAAAGCACAAAGCAAGTCTATGTCATCTCAAACTTTTTTTCCCTTAGCATCAGCATTTACAGCCACTGAAGAATCTCTTTACGAAATTTTGTTTGAGATTTAAACTATAAGTGAGGGTTTTACACCAAAAATATTGAGTTTATGCCCATTAGCTAAAAGGTAAACATTTAAAGCAAAGATAAATAACGATGTTATAAGTGGATTTTACTTTAGTTTGCCAGTTTGATCATATATTACCCACTGGAAAATGCTATGTGTCATTATAAACTCACTTTGATAGGCTAGGGATTATAATTGTTTCCAGAGTAGAAAGTCAAACAAAGGTCATAAAAGCAAATTAATCAAATGTTTGAATCAGAAATCTGCCTAAAATGATCACTTGTTCATTTTTTTTTTAAAGATTTTATTTATTTATTTGAAAGAGATAGAGACAGCCAGCGAGAGAGGGAACACAAGCAGGGGGAGCGGGAGAGGAAGAAGCAGGCTCATAGCAGAGGAGCCTGATATGGGGCTCGATCCCAGAACGCTGGGATCACGCCCTGAGCCGAAGGCAGACGCTTAACCGCTGTGCCACCCAGGCGCCCCGATCACTTGTTCAAATTTGCAAAATCCCAAACCATCCCAAGAGGCACTCTAGCTAGAACACTATTGGAACAGAAGCAGTATATCCCAGAGTTTGAGAGTAACTTGTGAATAGTAAATTGTGATGCCAGAGGCAAACATCAATTTTAGATATTCTAATTTGCTAACATATTTTTAGTAAGGAATGCACAATAGCAGGGAAGAAGCATCTTTTCTTCAAAACTTAGTGATGAAATGAAACTGACAGATGTAACAAAGTTTCTGGAGTTGAGTGGGCATTCAAACAATCAGGTCATGAGCTCATTATAGACAGAAAATAGATACTTTATCAAGAACAGCAACCAACGTAGTATTGTAAGTTAGCTCTTTGATTCAATACAAGATACTTAGAACATGATAATATCGCCATGAATGGAAAGGTGTTTTGCAAGTAATTAATTATCGAATTATCAAAATTAATTAATTAAAATCTAACTAATAGATTTATATTCAAATTAAATATATTCCTGATTTAGCATCACTTTCTCTTATATTTGAACATATTCCTTATGAAGAAAAAGAGGAAGATGGATCTAGATACACTAGTGAGCTAGGATCCAGCCCACTGCCTAACTGATCTTTACCCAACTACACAAAGTGACCATTTCTGATTGTTATATATTTTGGCAATTACAACTTATCTTGAACTATACTTAATTAAGCCTGGCATGATCAAGAAGTAACAATAAGACAAGTATGGCTGGAAATTTCTGGAATTTCACAGTTTGCAAACTTACTTTAAAAATATTCCTGGAAAGGGACAGAATAAGAAAACAAAAATATAGACCAAAGCATGCTGGAAAAACAAAGAAATATAGATCAAACAAAAAGAGATCACCATCTTAATGATGAAAGGTTAATTACGCTTATTAACTTTTTTAAACTAGAAAGTTATGTGACATTAAGCCACTCTCCCTCCTATGCAGCTGGTAGGATGTTAATTGGCAAAGCGTCTTTGAAGCCGAATCAAATGGTGCTTACTTCAATTAATATGCATGTGTTCTATGGTCTTGAGAAACTTTTGAGTGAATATGAAAGGAGATATGTAAGAAGATGTGCATATTAATGTAATTTGTTGTAGCAAAAGCTGGAGGCAAAGTAGGTGACCATCACAAGGGTAATAGATAAGATATAAGCTAAATCTACATATTGCAACATGACTACAGCACCGAAACATAATATTTGGATGAATAAGAACCCACTTTTGAGGGAGGAGACGGTAAAATCCCATTCAGAATGCACTGCTGCTTAAAAACTCTGAGAGGGCTGAGCCATATGTTGGACAGATTACATTAACAACCTCTTATGAATGTTATGGCTTTTTGTGATTTGGTTCTTTAATTATAAGCATGATCCATCTTTAGAATTATTAATACTGTCTTCTTCACTCCCTCAACTTCAACCATATTACCCTCCTTTATTCTATTCCATTATTCCAGATAACATCTCAGTATATAAGAGCTTTTGCATGTAGTGTTTCCTTTGCCTAGATTGTACTTCTGTGAGAAATGAACATAGCTCCTCAATTCTCCTCTTTTGTATCTTTTCTTAAATATCACCTTTTCTGTGAGGTCTTCTAGCCACCACATTAAAAATTGCAAGTCTACTAGAACCATAGAATTCCTGTTTCCTTCTTCCTTTTCTGATTTATGCTTCTGCCTAGTTCTCGCTGTCATTTACCACACTATACATATAAATAACGTATTTTGTTATCTCTCTTTCTTTTTGCCTGTTTTGTACAATAGCTGCCCATTGTAACTGTTCAATAAATATTTGCTAAATTATTTAATTTTTTCTAAATATCTATTTGATCTGGCATTAATATTGCTAAATCAAATTTATTATTTTTTAAATTTGTCTTTGCCCTCTACATATTTTTCCTATTAGTCTTCAGATTTCTCTATTTTTAATTCAAATATGCATTTTCTAAATCAAATATAACATTTGTTTTTCTCTTAATTCAGTCAGATTCATGGTATTTTTTTGTTTAATATTTATTTTTCCTGCATTATTTATTCCATCAAAGATAAAAAATTTTAGAAAGATGGGGATATATTTTGTGCTTAATTTTGTCCATTGCCCAGTATAGTTTCTGCACGTAATTGGAGCTCAACAATGTTTTTTTATTTAAAGAAATTGGTACATGAATTCATTGTTTTTAAAATGTGGAACTAGGCAGCAACTTGTAATGAAGATAGTGTAGGCTGTGAATTCAAAATAACACAAGCTGAATCTTTTCATAGCAAAACTAAATATTATTTTTCAAGTTTTCTCCATGTATGTGTAAGTACATAAATATTTGTAATTAGAATATACAGTTATATGTATAGTCAATTGGAGTGAAAACAAAAATAAAATTTAAATAATTTTAGTGTCTTTAGGAAATACTGAAGAAATGTGTAATTTTCATATTATTACACATATTTATGTGATATTATTCTAGCTATGAAGAATTAATTTGAAAATATTCAGGTTATGACAATGAAACTCATTTTTTCTTGTTTTATTTAATTTTTGACATTAATATTAATCCATTTCGTGAAGCAGTTTATTATATTACAGTAGCAAATCAGTTGTGACTTATTAGCTATTTTCCCCAATAATAGGCAATGTTCTTAAGTAAAAGCATGTTAGATATTGGGCATTCACTAAGGCTACTGTTGAAAAATAACATGCTGCTTTCTTTTTAAAATTAAATTTTGCTAGCTTAAAAAACTGGTGACTAAAATCTCAAATTATTTTTTACTTTTACCTGTTCCACTTTAAATAATCTTTCTACATAGGAAAAGGTTGCAGGCATGGATCACGATTCACATTTTGACAAACAGAATTAGAGGGGGAGAGGACTCTGGGTAATGTATTAGGGCTATTATAATACAAATCACCAAAAGGCTGATAAAACATAAGCAGCTAAAATCCCCACAAAAAAGTCTCTATCCTCATGAATCTTGTGGCTTTACTCCTGCAGTAGATAATCACCATGGTAAAAGCTTTGGAGACAGAATAAGGGTAGAGTAAGTCTTGGAAGATAAATTAAGAAAGCAAAATCCCATTATTATGGATAATACTATTCAGATTACCATGTCAGAAGAGCTGAATAAATTAAAGAAGTTCTATCTTGCTGAGAATTAAAATAATGATTTCCAAAACATCACAGGATACTATTGAATCTTTGGGTTTCTTCAAAGAAAACTCTGATTTAAAATTCTATAAAAGTTCCTATATAGATAACAAAGATGAAAACAATGCAAATCTTACTGATCTTTTTAAAACCTCTGTTCTTGATTTCTATATTTTGGTCTTATATTCTTAGGAATTGAAATAATAAAGATAAAGATCTAAGTAAGATGGCTGAAAATTTTCCCAGAAATTGAAAAATCTTATTTATCATTGTTTCTTTTTCTTTCTTTCTTCTTTTTCCAGAATTCATAGCAGTTCTGATTCAGGTTAGGAGAAAGTGAAATGAATTTCCAATTAGATGGGATAATGGACTATGCTATGGGCTGATATTGCTCTCTCTCCAATTTAGATTCTATCTAGGATTAATCTACTTTCTTTGGATGCGAAACACACAAACTCTCACCAGCATCGTGTGCCTTCTGTTCTGAGAAGCTCATAAGTGCTCTAACTCTGGCTTGGGAAAGGAATCAGAAGGAATATTTTCCAGCGGCAAATGTATTCTAATTGGGGTTGCAGGTAGAGAGCTGGGCCCTAAATTATAGAGAATTAAGTCCTGGGAATCTGTCATTTCTCTATGCCAGCCAGCATCTAAAGAATATTATGGATAATTATTTCTAAAGAGAAAACTTTAGGCCACAGTGTCGTTACATGTTACACAGGTACATAAACAGGCAAGTGCCAATAATTGCAGTATTTTTTTTTCCTCTTTCTCCTCTTCTATCCCCTCATTCTCTCTTTAATCCAGTCATCTGTTTACCACACCCTTGTACATTAAGCAAAGAAAATCCAGGAAGTAAGTGATGGGAGGTGTTCCTTGGTGACCTTCCATCTGTTTTTCAAAACGACACACACTCTTTCCCAGCTTAATCCACCTCCTTCATTTACTCGGCACCTTTCTAGTTAAGTCTGAGTGGCTTATAGAATTGCAAAGTCTATGCTACTTGTTATTTGCTGGATAATTTTAGAAGACTAATATTCTAATACTGTGGAAATATGACGTGGCAGAGGAAAAAAATAAGGGAGAACTGTATGCACTAATATGGATGGAACTCTAAGGCACATCTTCAACAAGATACCAAAAGTTTTAACTAATGCATTATGAGCCACACACACACACACACACACACACACACACATCATATCCTCCCCCACTACAGAAACACACATATGTCTTACTAGTATATAAATGGATGTAAACATTAGAAAAAAAAGAAAATGATTATCTAGCGATAGCAAGATTCAAATTTCAGGGTGCGGGATGCTAAAAGAGGAGTTTCTTCCTATCTAAAGGTTTTTTATTGATTTTTTACAAGAAGAAAGTATGTATTGCCTTACTTGCATAATTTACAAAATAAAAAGAAGAAAGTGAGAAAGGAATGGTGGGAAGGAAAGAGAAAGAGAGTAAGTCTTTTGATCCATTCATTTTTTATAATAATTTTTTATTATGTTAGTCACCATACAGTACATCCCTAGTTTTTGATGTAAAGTTCGATGATTCATTACTTGCGTATAACACCCAGTGCACCATGCAATACGTGCCCTCATTAATACCCATCACCGGCCTGATCCATTCAAAATATGTTTTAAAAACCCACAATTAGGGGCACCTGGGTGGCACAGCGGTTAAGCGTCTGCCTTCGGCTCAGGGCGTGATCCCGGCGTTATGGGATCGAGCCCCACGTCAGGCTCCTCTGCTATGAGCCTGCTTCTTCCTCTCCCACTCCCCCTGCTTGTGTTCCCTCTCTTGCTGGCTGTCTCTATCTCCGTCGAATAAATAATAAAATCTTTAAAAAAAATAAAAAAAAATAAAAAAATAAAAACCCACAATTATGCAGCGATATGGTTTACAATATATGGTCAAAAGATTTCTGCTGAAATGGTAAATAAATGACAGTTTTAAAAGACATATGCCTTTAGTCTTACAGCAGTGTGATTATTGGTAATTCAATGAGGCAGAATAATCCTATTAGGGAATTAACTGTCTCATTTCTCTGCTGTAGGCTTCTTATAAATAATAAAATATATGTTGCATCTATATTCAAAGAAGGTATATAAAGCTTTGAATCTTTGAGTTTCCTTTGTGACTGAAAACCTTTTGATTCTGAACCCTATCAGGACCCTAATACCCTTAAAAGTATCTTTATACCCCTGTACTATTCTGATTGAAATTCACAGATAATGTAAACCACCCAAACATTTCAATAAAAGTCAACTCAAAATAATTGAAATAAGTGGAGAAATAAAAATATGTTAATTATAAAACAAAATGCAATTTAATATGTGCATATTTACATTACTTTATTAGATGTCATGAATTAACTAGTGGTTAAAACCATACATGCAAATTCAGACTAATAGAAGTGTGTTGCAGTGGCCACACAAATGCTTCAGGAAATGTTGTCCTTGGAGATATGGTAAGTTGTAGAAAAGTTCTGAACAAAACAATATCCAGTCTTCCATCAATAATCATACGTGAAGGTTGCATGCTTCAAGAAATTGATTTATACTACAATCTTGAAAAATTAGTTTGTCCTAATATGTAAAATGGGGTTAGAGTATATGATCAGATAACTATATTGGAATTTTCACCTATATGAATACCTACCAAGACACTTGAAATTCATAAACATGTAAAAAATTCTTCATTATGTGGATCTGTTCAGTGAATTGCAGAATGTCTGGTATGGTCCTGTCCCACTAAATGTAATTCTCTCACCCATCAACGTGGCCATGAGAAACATACCAACCAATGTTCCCTAGATGTATCATCCTCATTAACAGCCACTGGTTTAGACCATTGGAATCATTACATTGCCATAAGTGGAAAGTGGTCTGATGAAAGTGGCTTCTCAAAGACAAGAAAGGATAAGGGAACTAGGATATAGCTAGAATGCAGCTAGGTTCAGTGAAAGGTCACAGGAATGATACTGTATCTGTGAGTCCTAGAAATCTAGTTCCAGTTCCTATGGGGCATGTAGAAGTGGTAAGGTCTCTGTGTAGATGTTTGGGAACTTGCATGCACAAGTTTGGCACAGAGGGATGAACGCTCACAGTGGAGCAATTTGCTTTGAGTGGACCTTGTGAACCTGGGCAAGGATCCTGAGAACAGCAGACAGAATGACTGAAGATCAGATCAGAGCATTTTCCCTAGATTGTATGAGCCCAAGTTTAGTTGCTAAGAAAATAGATTCACACTGCTCTCCATTTTACTCACAAAATAAGTCCTGAGTCAACTATAATTTCATTTTGAAAAGTGTTGAAATAAGTTAACTTTTGGTTAGAGAAGTTAGATTGAGCACATGCACTTAGCCCACTCTCTTTTGAAACCCCACAGCCACAACAACAGAAAGTAAATTTTAAAATGAGAGAGAAAATGATCAATTTGGGAAAATATAAAATAGTAGTCCTAACCTAGAAGTGGGGATGCAAAGAAGCAACTCTAACTCTCACTATATATATATGTATATATGTGTGTGTATTTATATATGTGTATATATATATATATATATATATATATATATATATATACATTTTTTTTCTGGAAAGGAAAATATTTCTGGAAATAAATATTGGGCCCAAAAATACAGTAATTGGTTTAAGTCTATGTCTTAATCTGCTTAGGCTGCCAGAACAAAACATAATAGACTAAGTAATATAAACAATCAAAACTTACTTTATTACAGTTCTGGAGACAAGAAGTCCAAGGTCAAGGTGCCAGCAGGATCAGTGTCTGGTGATAGCTCTCTCCCTTGTTGCAGACAGTTGTCTTCTCGCTGTGTCCTTACATAGCAGAAGGGGGCTGGGAGAGAGAAAGAGAAAGCAAAAGCTATCTAGAAAATTCTGGGAAAGATTTGAATGTATTAAAAAAACATTTAGTGGCGCCTGGGTGGCTCAGTTGTTAAGCATCTGCCTTCGGCTCAGGGCGTGATCCCGCGTTCTAGGATTGAGCCCCGCATCAGGCTCTTCTGCTGGGAGCCTTCTTCTTCCTCTCCCACTCTCCCTGCTTGTGTTCCCTCTCTTGCTGGCTGTCTCCCCTCTGTCAAATAAATAAATAAAATCTTAAAAAAAAATTAAAACACTTAAGCAGTATTTACAGATAAATTGATGATACATATATTGGAATCAAAATCGTTATTTTTAAATCATTTAATTAATCTATATATTAACCCACCAAATATGTACTGACTGCTCACTAGACTTCATTACACTATAAATGAAATCATTTTTCAGAGGTTTAAGTTATATTCAATTCTGATTAAAAATTATCTCAAAGTTCTAATTCCTAGTTTTACTTAAACTATAAGCATCTTTATTTTTTATGTCAAATCTGACTCACTTTATTTCTTTTTATTTATTTTTTTGTTTCAAGTTTTTATTTAAATTCCAGTTAGTTAACATGCAGTGTAATATTACTTTCAGGAATAGAACTTAGTGATTCAGCACTTACATATAACACCCAGTGCTCATCACAAGTGCCCCCCTTAATCCCCATCACCCATTTAACCCACCCCCTTACCTCCTCTCCAGCAACCCTCAGTTTTTTCTCTGGTAATGAAGAGTCTGTTTTATGGTTTGCCTCTCTTTCTTTTTCTCCCCCTATGTTCATCTGTTTCGTTTCTTAAATTCCACATATTAGTGAAAGCAACAACGTAGATGGAAATAGAGTGTATTATGCTCAGTGAAATAAGTCAGTCCGAGCATCTTTTCTAAATTTAAGAAATGGGGGTAGTAGTTCCTTTTCTTGGACTACTGTAGGCATTAAACTGAGTAAAATTTTGTACAAAATTGCCAAATTTCCAAATAGATATTTGTTGCTTTGTTTTCCTTCTCATGGCTTACACTAATATAAAATTTGTCATTTCTTTCTTGAATTTACAAAGCATCTCTTATAAACATTTTTGCCTCTTAAAGCAGACTTTTATTTCCTATTATTCTTATATAGGCTTTATCAAATATACCCAAATTGTACCCATTTAAAGATAATTTAATGGGCTTTGACTGCTTGTAACTATAAATATTAAAACTAATAACATTGTTAAAAACTACTGTCCAGGGGCACCTGGGTGGCACAGTGGTTGGGCATCTGCCTTTGGCTCAGTGTGTGGTCCCGGCATTATGGGATCGAGCCCCACATCAGGCTCCTCCACTATGAACCTGCTTCTTCCTCTCCCACTCCCCCTGCTTGTGTTCCCTCTCTCGCTGGCTGTCTCCACCTCTGTCGAATAAATAAATAAAATCTTAAAAAAGAAAAAAAAACTACTGTCCAAAGTGAAATTTATTGATATTAAGACATGAATTGATTTTTTAAAATAATAAATAATATGTTTTCTTTAATGATTTGAAATGTAATTTTATTTAAGACAAACACATTTTTATACAACCTTTTTGGACCACATGCTTTATATAAAGCATATCTGAATAAGAATTCAGAACATAATCATAAATTCTAATTGCTTGGGAGTTTATTATGAAATATCTATGAATTAGATAAAATGTAGAAACTTTCTATTGAGCAGAAATGGCAGAGTGTCTTCCTAAACGTTAATTGAAAATTACATTCTGAATTTAACCAATATGGCTCTGGACAACAATTTGAGATGAGATTAAAATCAAGAGTATATGCCCTTGCATTAATTAAACAGTTCTTGGAAGGCTTGGGGTGGAAAGCTGGTTTTAAGCTCTGTTAATCTGATCAGATTCCAGACCATATAATAAATGTGACCTACTTGGATTTCCTATCAGTAGAGTTCCAACTCTTTACTCATCATGATATCACGATTTTTTGAGTATTCGTGTTTCTTTGGTGTCTCTACTGGTATACTTAAATCTGTAAATAAAGGTTATGTTATACATTAACAGTGAAAGAGAAAGAACATTTCTAAAACTTCACTCAGTTGGTGGGGCAATTAAAGCTACATCTAAAAAAAAAATCTCCTTATAGAAAATGTTTAAAGGCTAGAAGCCTTAATTAATTATGTTTCTTCTTACATCCTAAGAATGACTTTAATACATTCGCAAAGACTAAGTGCAGGTCTTCCTTACTTTGGGCAGAACTGTATTTCTGACAAGCTCTATATAAATCATACCCTATTTTCTTGCTGAACTACAAAACAAATTCCCAGAGGTTTTAACATCATATGCAATGTATTCTAAGAGGGCTGTAGTTTTTAAGAGTTCTGATTGAGTTCTTGTGCACTAAGCAGAGACCTAGGTCACAGACATCAAAAATCAATTGTGACTTATTTAAGCAGAAAAAGAGTTTATTATAAGGATGTTGGTTAGTGCCAAGAAATGCAGAAGGCTGGAAAACCAGGCTCAGAAAATGATTAGGAAAAAAGAAAACTGAAGAGCAGCGAGGCTCAGAGCCCAGAACTAGTCCATCAAGATGGCTCTTGCCACAGCGTGTCCTGATGCCCTACGAACTGGATGTTTCTGCTTCTGATACCAGCTGCCTCAATTCCTTGCTTCAGTAGCTTGTGATTCAGTACCTTCATGAGGGAGGTCAAGAATTTGTCAAATGCATACATATGAGAGACAACAAAAGCCGGGAAAGAGAATGTCTGGCATTTGGGTATTCTACAGTGGAAGACTGTTTCTGTATCGTACCAATGTTCTCTTCATAGGATAGTTCCTACTAAATACTGGAAACCATGAAAAGTGTTCACATTGTCTTGTTCCCAGCATCTGAGATTATCCATGATTGATTTATAAATTAACGTTATGCCCGAAGGGAGCATAGTAAAATGAAACCGATCACTGCTATTACCTAAAAACTTATTTTCATGTGATAATCTCACTTTTAATTCAATTATTGTTTTGATATTTTTCCTATTCTTCATTTGTTTAGTGAGAGATATATCTGTACTATTTAACATCACTGCTATGAGAAAAAGCAGTTCTGTTCTGACTTTGTCAGCCTCTCTCTCAAGCTGGCAACCTACCCAAATACAAAGCCGGATAATTTATACTCATATTGTATTGACAACCCCACAATTCCTGCTCCTACTTAACCATGTGGTTCTAGGGACAGTTCTAGATCTGGTTTGCATGATCTCCTCTCCTTGATCCCGTGCTTCGACCCCAACTACTCACGAAAGCTGGGTCAGAAAGAATTGTACGAGTCCTTCTTTAGAACATGAGGCTCAGGGGCGCCTGGGTGGCACAGCGGTTAAGCGTCTGCCTTCGTCTCAGGGCGTGATCCCGGCGTTATGGGATCGAGCCCCACATCAGGCTCTTCTGCTATGAGCCTGCTTCTTCCTCTCCCACTCCCCCTGCTTGTGTTCCCTCTCTCGCTGGCTGTCTCTATCTCTGTTGAATAAATAAATAAAATCTTAAAAAAAAAAAAAAAAAGAACATGAGGCTCAGACCCTGTCAGTGATGACTGTGGGTCCTATCAAGGGGTCTGAAGTGTAACAGAACACAGGCATGCATGAAGTGTGTTCTCCAGAGGAAGGCAGACATGACAGATGGAGCGAGTAAGTCTTGGTGGCATCCTAATCTATTCATTCCTTTCCTTCTTACAGTTTAGTTTTCAAACCATTTCTTCTATTACAAGCAATACCCTCATATTCTTCCAATAAATTAACCTTCTTGCCAAAACGAGTTCTATTGATTTTCTGTCACTTGCAACTCAAATTGCTATGTCTATTATTAATATTGAAAATCAATTCAAAGCACCTGCTTTACTGAAGATTGAGGTGGAAAATCTTATTTCTCCATTTTTCTTTTTCTTTTTGGTACAAATCATTCTGCTTCACTCCCCAGGCAGGGACAATATATAACAGAAAATTTTTAAATCTCTTTCCCCTCCTTATCTATCCCAAGAAAAGAAATCTGGTAAGAACATGATGACTTGAATAATATTATCTGAAGGTGTGTTTACCGTTTCTCTTCTCCTTCCTCCATCCCTCTTTCCTTCCTTCTCCCTCCCTCCCTCCCTTCATTCCTTCCTTCTTTTTCTTCCTGCCTCTAGCATGAACTAGATATGAATAGCTGTAATTATTCCTTCCTTCCTCCCTCTCCCATCCTTCCTTTATTCTGTCCCTTCATTGCTTCCTTCCCTTTCTGCCTGCCTCTAGCATGAACTAGATATGTATCACAGCACAAATCATTCCTTCCTTCCTCCCTCCCTTCTTCCCTTCCTTCCTTCCATCCATCCATCCATCCATCTCTGCCTGCCTCTCTCTCTCTTTACCCCTGCATCCCAGTTCCTTGAATCTTCATAAGAATCAAAAACCCCCTCTACTTTTTCCATGTTGATAGTTAAACTGCACACATAGAGGTTGGTATTTCTCTAGTGTTCTGTTTTTCCAGTGACGAAGTTTGTGAGGTCGGCTGAGTTCTGTATGGTTCATGGAATCTGCTTTGTGGAATTCTCTCCTGTCATAAGTAGGTTAAAAGGCAAAATTCAGTATGGAGGGAATATTCCAGGTTGCTTTAGGTCTCAGCTATGTTTCCTAATCCAGTCTTATAGGCCATCATGGCTAAAAATAAGATACAGTTTCTAAAGAGAAAGCAAACAAGAATCTTATGTTTGGGACCATTCAAATTCCATTTTGTAAATGAGAAGAACCCTTCTACAAAAGAAGGTGATAATAGCAACACCTTTGAAACGTGGTTTTTCTACTTGACAGATTTGGGCATACTACTAAATTCATTTTGCGAGAAGGTTGCCTGTTTCTCAGTTTAGGAAAATAGTAAAGAAAGTAATTTTCTCTTCCCACAAGAGCATCACTTCTAACCTCTCAAGTCTGGTGCCCTACCCTCTGCTCCTCAAATCAGACACATTGTCTTTGAACTATGAAATATATAGTGTCATCTAGGATAGTTTGATCACTTGTCTCCTTTCTTCTCTATTCCAGTGCAACTTATTTCCTTTATTTATTCTCCACTCAAAAATATATGTTGAAGACCAAGGATGAGCTGGGTGCTGTGCTAGGTACTGAGCATACGTTAGTAAACAGAGCAGACAAAATTCCTAAGAGCACGGTGCTGACATTGCTATATTTTACTGTAGCCCAGTGCTGCTGGAAAATAGGAACAATTAAGAAATACTCTCACCCTTCTGTGTTCTGGGAAGGGCTTTATCCTTTCCCATATGATTTATGTAAGAGTCATGGATGCCCCCTTTGTTTACCTATGACAAGGCAGATGCAGGCCCTTGAAATTCCCATGCTTTGGCTCATAAATGTAAGCTGAACTGCTACCCACTGACCAACATGGACAAAACACCTAAACACCTGCTGTATATTAACTTGACCTAACTTGAGTTAAGCTTCTCTCCATCCCCCGGGCACCTGAACTTAGGAACCCTCCCCACCACCGCCTTCAGCCTGAGCCAGCATACAACCCCACTTTAAGGGCCCTCCTGAGAATAGCTGACCTCATAATAAAACAGTCTCTGATCTACTGTCCTATCAAAGAACACTTTCATCCTGCTCACTGGTACCCAGTTCTTTCTAGCTTTGTTTACTACTCCCTGTAAAAGAAAAGCCCTTCTCTGACTAACCTTTGAGATGCTGCAATTCTCATGGGCAGAGTGTTCTTGCTGAAAAAGCCCCTTTCTCCATTGCAGTCGTCTCTTTTCCTATTCTTGCAATAATGTTTTTTAATAAGTCTCTCCTTACCTAAGTCTGGATTTGTTTGTCAGTGCTTAGGTACAAATACATAATAATTATTGTATGTGAATATCTTGTACTGGGCATAATGTTCACAATGTTCCTCTTAAACTGAAGGGAGTTGGTTTAGTATGATAGTCTAGCTTTGTTTCTAGTATCCATTCCTGATAGGTGGCAGTCGGGCATTTGATCTAGATGGGATCTAGACCAGTTTAAGTTTTATCTCATGCACCAACATTATTCATGATGACTTTTGGAAACCCAATACTGAAAAGGATTCCAATCCAGGATGCATTCTCAGGAAGAAATAATGTTCTATCAATAATTTTGTGGATTTGGCTGGTGGATACAGATTCACGTGTAATTTTTATATGCATCTTCCCTAAGCCTCTACCCTCATTTTCCCAAATGTTCTTTTTGGTTTTCACGAAACATTCATCTCATTTTCTGATTCCCATTGCCTGAACCTATGGACCCTTTCCTTATTGGATCTATTAGCTGCCTGTGTGTTCCCTTAGTTTACTGGTAAGAATCATTCTCTTTCTGTCTCTCTCTCTCTTATTCCTCTTGAATTACCTGAGTTCCTAATCTTTGTTTCCACATTGCTTTGCCCTTTTTTTCTGCATATGTAATAGATAATGAATGAAATATGGCTTCTCTCTAGGAACAGATAAAACCCAAATCAAAAAGAACCTCTTGACACACAACAGAACTTTCACTTCTAAGCAACTTAAGTGAAAGATCACTTTAGTTATAATCAGTGATTAACAGCTTTGCTATTCTTTTGACCTAAATTTTACAGTTACCTAAAAACCCTGAGGTGTTAACACAGAGTTAAAACACTGGTGATTTTAAATTTGGAGATTACAAACTGCAATCCACACATAAAACCCGTGTTTGTGTTGAAGCCAGTGGGAGTGAAAAAGAAAAATTGATGTGGCAGGAATGAAAGTACAGAGGGGTGACATTTTCAGTAATCATTTGCAGAAAAAGAGCTGTGGTTTGAGTCTGATTTTTAGTTTTTCCTCTTGCATTTTTTTTTGGAGTTATTTTTTTCCGAGAGAATGAACCGTATGAATATAAACCAACATTTACAAAGGAGATAGAATGCTTTCGTGTTCCCTGAAAACATTCCCGTTTCACGTTTCATCTCTCTGAATGTTTTTAAGATAAGCAGAATGCAATAAGTATTAAATATGGACTAAACGAGTGGCGTGTGCAAACGACCTAGTTAGTACATAATTCCTTTTCCTTTAATAAAGGTAAGGGTGGATGTTTTACCATTTTTCTCTGAGGTGCACACGTGTCTCCCGGGGACCTCCCTCTCCTTCTGGATCTCACCTTCCTTCAACATGAAAAATGCAATGGCAACAATAAAACTTTTTTTTTTTTCTTTTTTGAGATTTGCAAAACATCTGAGAGTAGGGAACCATCTGCTACTATCATGTAAACAGGCCAAAAGAACTGGGCAGAAGAGAAAAAGTCTGGCATCACGGTCACATCAGCTGGCCCAGATCTCCGCCAGGCCCCTGCCCCAGAGGTGTGGAGAACCCGGGGACACTAATTCTGGCCCAGCATTCTGTGAACACGCTGGTGTTCTGCGGCGCAACGAGGAACAGCTGCAGGGAGCAGGGGTGGTACAGCAGGTTGCGAAATGAGATATGGGCTTATGTCAGAGTCATTAAGCTTTTTTGATAAATGGGCTGCAAATTAATTGGTGGTTCCACTAATTAATTTATTTGAGTTGCTGAAATCCCCAGGCCTGGCTGTGGCTGTTAGCCAGGCGGAGCGATCCTTCAACATGGGGAGTACTCTTTTTTCCCCATGCAAAGAATTTGAATCTGGACTTACTTGGTGGTGGGGCTTTTCAATACCCATCAGCAACGAAAGTATTAAGTAATTCAAAATACTTTTAATGTCTAAAAATAGTTGACTGGTGATGTTTGGAATCAGAATAGTAATCAGACTGCAAAAGCTCATAGGTTTCTAGAAGATGGCATGTAGAATGCCCAAAATGCCATCAGCAGGGCTACATGGAAGGGTCATGGTTGTAACTTACTAAGTGTGCATCTCTGGCTTAACAGAAAAGCTGGGCCATTGAAATGGATCCGAAGAAGAATGTAGATAAATGTGTTCATCTGCTTCAGGAATGACTTCTGATATCTGTATCAATACCTATATCTACCTATATACATATATGCATATATGTAGGTATACACACACACATGTGTGTGTATATTTTTTCTTTTCTAAAAGTGAGATCTTTTACTAGAAAAGAAATATTTTTATCCATTATGTGTCAGTGTGTCTCAGTGGACTTTAATTGTATAAAAGATCATAAAAAGTACTTATATTTTATAACCGTAACCAAGAATCTGCTTAAAATAAATGTAATTATAAGCAAATAATTTAAAATGTATTTCTTACATCATCTCGCTTTTTGTCTTTATAATTTAGAGAAAAAAGATGTATTTTCCTAAAAAATATCAAGTGCAGAAATATATGCAACAGAAAAGAAAGTCCTGACAATCCCACCTTTCACATGGGTAACCACAATGAACATGTTTCATTAAACGAATATGAAATTGCTATATAGTGTGTGTATATATCGTGTGTGTATATATTCATATATTACACAAACTGCTTTTTTATCTAGTATATTTTAAGAATCTTTCTGTATTAGTTGATTTAGTTATCTTTCTTTTTTAATGGTTTTATAATGCTTCATTTTATAGATAACCACATGATTTTTAATTTGAACTCATAAATGAACATTTAGGTAGTTTCTGGCTTTTTACTATTACAAGCAATTTTTCCTTGATAATCTTAGTACATAACATTTTCTCTATGTATGTGTTATTTCTTTGAATGAATCGCTCATAGCAGAATGTTCTGCCCAAAGATATGCACATAATTAATTTGAAGGTTGAGTAATCAAATGATTGTTTTAACTAATTAAAAAAGAAAAGTAGTATAAGTAATAAAGCAAAAGTAGTTAAAGCAGGGAAAAATAATGCTTTGTAATAAAACTCATACCTCTCACCCAGCTTTTATATAGAAACTCTCATTTTATTACTTACTATTAATCTTCCCTGAATACTGACTTTCCTTAAGGACATATAAGTTATATCATTATCTGAATGTGGATGTGTTGCATATGTCACAGAGGATGGAAAGGGTGAGCTCTAACTAAAGGTTTTGACTAATTAGGCACACAAATGGGGTGATTGGGAAAATTAAAATATATTTCCAACACCTGAATTATTGCCCTCATTTCCACTAGCATTTAGCTAATAAGAAATAAGTTATTTTAAACAAACACCAAATTTGGCTAAACTCCACTTAAAAAAAATACCTAAAAGGAGTCTACACTTGCAAATAACTAATTTTGAATAAAAGTTGTATCCTTGCAATAGAAATAACAACTATTTTTGGAAGAAATGAATGGCCCCAGAAGCACACTTGCTCTATATCTTGGCATGTCCATCACTGACCAGCCAGTCTACCACTCTCTTATTTGTAGGGTTTTTTTAAATTGAATTGTAATTGACATACAATGTGATATTAATTTCAGGTGTATGACATAGTGTTCAACAATTTCATACATTACTCAGCGTTCACACAGTAAGTGACAGCACCAACTGTTGTCATGCATTATTATAGTATTATTGACTATATTCCCTATGCTATATTTTTTTTATCTTTATGACTTATTTTTTTTATAAACGGATGTTTGTACCTGTTACTCTCTTTTATCTACTTTGCCCATCTCCCCACCGCCCTCCCCTCTGGAAACTACTAGTTTGTTCTCTTTTAAGAGACTGATTTTTTGTTTGTTTTGGGTTTTTTTAGATTCCACATAGAAGCATGATCATATGGTATTTGTCTTTCTCTTGTCTGACTTGTTTCAGTTAACATCATATACTCTAGGTTCATCCATGTTTTCACAAATGGCAAAATCTCATTTTTTATGGCAGGATAATATACCATTGTACATATATATACACCATATCTTTATTCATTCATTTACTGATGGACATTTGGGTTACTTCCATATTTTAGCTATTGTGATAATGCTGCAGTAAACATAATGGTGTGTATATCCTTTCGAATTTGTGTTTTTGCTTTCTTTGGCTAAATACCCAGTAGTGGATTTACTGAAGCATAGGGTAGTTCTATTTTTAATTTTTTAAGGAATCTCTATACCGTTTTCCTCAGCGGATACACCAGTTTGTGTTCCCACCAACAGTGCATGAGGGTTCCCATTTCTCCACATCCTCACCAACACCTGTCGTTTCTTGTCTTTTTGATACTGGCCATCCTGACTGATGTGAGGTGATATCTCATTGTGGTTTTGATTGCATTTCCCTGATGACGACTGACATTGAGCACCTTTCTGTGTGTCTGTTGGCCACTTGTATGTCTTTGAAAAAATTCCTATTCAGGACCTCTGACCATTTGTAATCAGATTGAGGTGTTTTTTGTTTTGTTTTTATTTTTCCTTTTTTCGGTGTTAAGTTGTGTCAGTTCTTTCTATATTTTGGATACTAACCCCTTATTGGATATATCATTTGCAAATATCTTCTCCCATTTAGTAGGTTGTCTTTTAGTTTTCTTAATTGTTTCCTTAACTGTGCAGAAGCTTTTAATTTTGACGTAGTGCTAATAGTTTATTTTTGCTTTTATTTCCCTTGCCTGAGGAGACATCCATAAGTTTGTTACTAAGGCTGAAATCCAAGAGATTACTGCCTATGTTCTTTTAGTAGTTTTATGTTTTCATGTCCCACATTTAGGTCTTTAATCATTTTGATTTTGTTTTTGAACATGCTATAATAAAATGATTTAGTTCATGCTCTTGCATGTAGCTGACCAGTGTTCCCAACATCATTTATTGAAAAGATTGTCTTTTCCGCATTGCATACTCTTGCTTCCTTTGTCAAAGATTAATTGACCATATAGGTGTGGGTTTATTTCTGAGCTCTCTATTCTGTTTCCCTGATGTATATCTATTCTGTGCCTGTACCAAACAGTTTCAGTTACTATAGCTTTGTAGAATATCTTCACACCTGTGATTGTAATACCACCAGCTTTGTTTTTCTTAATATTGCTTTGGCTATTTGGGGTCATTTGTGATTCCATACAAATTTTAGATTATTTGTTCTAGTTCTGTGAAAAATGTTGTTGGTATTGTGATAGAGATTGCCTTGAATGTATGGACTGCTTTGGGCAGTATGGACATTTTAATGATATTAACTCCTTTAATTCATGAGCATGGCATATGTTTCCACTTTTTATGTCATCTTCAATTTCTTTCATCAGTGTCTTATAGTTTTTGGAGTTTAGATCTTTCACCATCTTGGTTAAATTTATTCCTAGGTATTTTATTATTTTTGGTCCACTTATAAATGTGATTGTTTTCTTACTTTCTCCTTTTGCTACTTCATTATTAGTGTTTAGAAATGCAACCCATTTCCATACATTAATTTTCTATCCTGAAACTTTACTGAATTCATTTATCAGTTCTGATAATTCTTGGTGGAGTCTTAACAGTTTTCTGTATATAGTATCACATCATCTGCAAACAGTGTTACTTTTATTCTTCCTTACCAATTCGGATGTCTTTATTTCTTTCTCTTGATTGTTTGCCGCAACTAAGACTTCCAGTACTACGTTGAATAAAAGTAGTGAGAGTGGGCATCCTTGCCTTGTTCTTGATCTGAGAGAAAAAGTTTTTCACCACTGAGTATGATGTTAGTGGTGGGTTTTTCACATATGGCTTTAATTTTTTGAGTTATATTCTCTCCAAATCCATTACGTTGGGAATTTTTGTCATGAGTAGATGTTGTATTGCATCAAATGGTTTTTCCGCATCTATTGAGATGATTATTTAGTTTTTATCCTCCCTCTTGTTAATGGGATGAATCACACTGATTGATTTGTGAATGCTGAACTACCCTTGCATTCCTTGCTTTTCCCACTTAATGGTAGTGAGTGATTTTTTTAATGTACTGTTGAATTCAGTTTGCTAATATTTTGTAGAGGATTTCTGCATCTGTGTGCATCAGAAATATTGGCCTGAAGTTTGTCGTTGTTGTTTTGTAGTGCCTTCATTTGCTTTGGTATCATGGTGATGTGGGATGAAAGAATGAATTTGGAAGTTTTTCTTCCTCTTTTATTTTTCAGAATAGTTTGGGAAGAATAGGTGCTAACTTTATAATGTCTAGTAGAATTCACCTGTGAAGCCATCTGGTCCTTGGCTTTTGTTTTTTGCAGGTTTTTTTTTTTTCCCCAAATTTAATTTCATTCCTAGTATTCAGTTTGTTCAGATTTTCTATTTCTTTCTGATTCAGTTTTGGAAGATTGTATGTTTCTAGGAATTTATCCATCCCTTCTAAGTTGTCCAATTGATTGGCATATAATTTTCTGTAATGTATGGACACAGAAGTACACCTGCTTTATTTCTTAAAATTATTGCCTGTCCATCGCTGTCTTATTTGCGCAAGAAAGTGTTCCCTTTAGATCATTTTAAACTTTGTAATAAAATGTTGAGAATATTCCATTAGTAAACTGTGTCAGTAAGATGTAGCTTAGTGAAGCTTTTTGTAACTATTTTCGAGATCACTTCAACCAGGGAAGAATTTAATGCTACCTTTTTTTTTTTTTTTTTTCCTTTTTGGATTGAGAAAGAAACTTTCTGTCTCGATGTCCTTTGTCCTTCCTTTGTTCTCCATAGCTAGTTACTGGACACCATCAATCAACAACCAAATTGACTAATTATTCACAAGTCAGGAGGCATGCAAACTTTACAGAAGGTTTGCAAGTTGACTGCTCTATTGCCTAATCGAAGGCAGCTGGATGAAATTTTCCCAGGGGACATTAACTCCTAAATTTTCCAAAGTAGCTCCTGGAGACTTGGACAATTAGCTTCTACATTTTTCAAGCAGTGCATTGTTTTGAACCTCATCTGTTATGTAAATGATCTAAAGCTCTATGCCCTTGTCTTAAAGTTGATGTGAAAGAATATCTGAAATAATTTCTTGTTTATAGATTGTTACTGAAATTCCAGCATATGGATCCCAAAAAAAAGATGTTCTTCTCTTCTTAGTGACAGGTTATACAGCTAAAACTTCTATTTACCTGACATGGCTCTTGAATTCTGTGTGCAAAAATCTTTGAAAATCATAGAAAATTGTGTAATGTTGTAATTACTTTGAAATCATATGGAGCCACATTCAAATTTCAGTTCTGTAAATTATTAGGTATGTAGCCTTGAGCAAATTATCCTAACTTGTTTCCTTATTCATAAAATTTGTGCTTGGGACTGTGAGATACCTTGAAGGGAAAAATCAGTCTTTAATACTAGACATAAATAATAATCTTAGTTTGGAAATTGAGTTCAAACAATTAATAAATTTGCCTAAAGTTGTTTATCATTTCTATTAAGAAATAAAATTAAATTGTTTCATATGAGTTGTAACTTGCAAAGTACCTAATATATCTTCAGATAAATCATTTTAATTACACAATACATCAAACTCTCCAGTTTCAGCATTTTATAAGAAATAACCAAATTTGAACAGTAGTCTAACATATAGTCATTATGCATTTAACCTTTTTATTTTGTGTTGTTGGCATTCGCCATTATTGAGCTTAACACAATGCTTTTGCATATAATGATAAAACATGTAACATTTTTTATGCAGTGTTATAAAGAGGCACTCTGTGCTTCATATTTACTAACTCACTTTTGTGAGGTTAGCTACTATTCCTCTTTCATTTTCCAGATGAAAAAATTGAGGAACTTGGAATTTTGAAACTTATCCCAACTTATAGTTAGTACATGTCAAAGCCAGGATTTGTTCACAAGATGGATTATCTCCTTAACATATGCCCTTAATCAGCATGGTCTATTGCATATTATTTAATCCCTGAATTTTAAAGAATCATATTTTTTAGCAAACTGAAAAATTTCATTTACTACTGGTAATACATTTTCCACTGATTTTAACCTGCCTATTTGTGTTGAAAATGACAATTTGAGTGTTCTATTTGAACTAAGAAACAAATCAAACAAGGATTCTCAATTGAATTGTATTATTATAAGTTTTTTTTTTAATTGGGGAAACAAATCCTTTAAAAACCTTGGAACAATTTTATTAAATAATCCATCGTTTTTGTCAAGGTAGGATTTCAACAAATGTATTCCAGGAAGTACCAATATTAGTAAAATAAGTGATTAGTGTTTCTAGGTGAATAACTGGTCATTTTTTTCACTGTGATTAGAGACTATAAAGCACAGTATCAAATTAAAGACTTTCCGTCTTGCAGCAGAGAAACCTGCTTAACTTACACTAAGGCAACACTTTCTCAACTTCGTTGACCAGAATTCCTTTAATAAGTTAGTATCCTGCTTCTTACTCTTCTCCAGAGACTATTTTGGGAAATGCTGATCTAAGTGATTCGTCTTGACAAGGGAATTTATGTTCTTTGACACATGTTTTGTGTTCTATTTCGACATTTTATATACCCAAAAGACTCAGAAGCATTTTCTTTCTATCTCATCTTTTAAACCACTAGTTGTAATAATAGTTGGGAGTCCTTAAGATAAGCACCTGCAAGTTGTTATTTGCTGATGTGCCCTATCAGATATGCAAACACACAGGTCCAATACATGCAAAATGAGGGTGTTTTTATGGCATCATGATGCACACACTGGCAAATAGATAAAGGAAGTTTCATGAAGTAAGGTGCCTGGGAATTGATTTAAAAAAAATACATATTGGATACTTAAATGCTCCTAATACTGTATATAGTCATAGGCAAAACCACTAAAAATATTTAAAAAACTGTTGCACTTCTATTGCTCTCCTCCCAAAAAAGACATGCCACTCAGTCCTCAGAAATGTGATAGTGTGTTCTGAAGACAGTGACCAGCCTATACCTTGTGCATACAAGAAGTTGGATAAATATTTGTTGAGTGAATGAAAAGAAGAATGAGTCAGACTGTGAAGCCCAAAGATAATCCTGCTTGAGCAGATACAGAATCCGCAAACAACAGGACTATCTTTATAGTCACTCAGTATGGGACAACCTATTAATCTTTGCAGTGTTACCTGCCTGTGGAGTTTTAATCATTACCAATAACACAATCTCATTATAGGAAGCTCATTGGTATACAAAGCCTGCTAGAAAAACTTACACCTAATATTGTTTTGCAAAAGATTTTTAGAAAGACCCGTCAAGGTCTTTTATACCTGTCAAGGCATTTTTCTCATTCAATACGATTGCCCTTTTGTTTCACAGGGCTGATATTCTGTTTTTTGAAATTCTCTGCTTACTTTCGAAGGCACTATTTTTTTCCTACTTCATTAATTTTTCCTTTTTTTTTTTAAACACTTCACTACAGGTAGATACATTCCCTCCCTTCCCTTTTTCCAATTCCTTCCACTCCCCTTGAACCCTCCCCTGCTGCTTTTCATCGTCATAATTCTGATTCTTTACTCAAAGAAAGTGGTTTGCAAATAGTTTAAGCTAAACATAACTTCTACAGAATGCTGAGTCTGACATTTTTCCGACTTTTGCAGATATTTTAAACTTGAGTATCCCACTGACAAATGAACACATATCCAAGGAACTTCTCTTCCATTCTAAAGCCACCTCCTCCATTTCCACTGTCTTCTTGGAGACCTTCTGGCCCTTTCCAAAGAACACATCTTCTTTTTAGCCTGGAGAAGTTGTTGCTCTTTCAAATTGGAAGTGGCAGTCCTGGGAATTTGGTTTGTCCCGTTGCCAACCTGCTCACCTGAACTAGTCATCCATAGAAGTAGAATCAGTTTAAGCTGCAGCTGACCCATTTTGAGAGGCCTGAGTACTACCACTTATCTATTTTCCTTTCCTTTTATATGTAACTGCTGGAATCAATTCTTTTGAAAAACATGTCTATTCAGTTACAATTATAATGCCTCATAGTCCTGCCATGCTTGGTCACTACCTAAAATGTTAGTAACTGTAATCAGTGGTATTTAAAAAGACCTAAATTGTGCTCAACATCTCCTTAACCCTTTCTCTTACCTCTGCCTTTCAGAATTTCTGAAATCTCTTTTCATGCTCCCATCGAATTTCCTGAACTAACCAAAACATAGGGCTCCCTGAAGGATGCTACTTTTACAACATTTCTTTTGAATAAATGCTCTTTATTTTTGTACAACTCATGAGTATAAGTGGAATCATTGAGTACCCAGGTTTACTTCAGGATCTATTACTATTACCTCTAGATGTTTAAAAAGAAAGAAAAGAAGACTACACTTCTTTGAGAATCTTCTACAGAGTTAGACAATTCTTTTGGTCTTCATCCTTGTCCTCCACTGTTAATTTGATCACTCTTTTATAAATTTGGAAGACTTTGTTACTCATCTCACTGTTCTCTTCCTGCTCCAAGTTCTACCATCATATTGGGTGACATCAATATTAATCTGGTGACCCATTCCAACCCAGTCCTGTATTGCATGATGACTTCAATTCCAACAACTAGGGCAACTTAAAATTAATTATCTTAAGGACTTTTCTAAGAGTAAAAAAGTATGCTATTCTTAATTGCACCAAGATGACATTAAACCATAACTTACTTGGAGTAAAAAAAAAAAAAAATCAGAATATATGTAACTCACTCAATAATTGCTATTTTCTCTCTACTTCAGTCACACATTCCAAAGACCAAAAACTAGAATTATCCAATATAAGATAGATAAACAAAAAAATGAGTAAGCTGAATATCTGACTAGAGCCTTGTACCTTCTCATTCATCGAAACTTGGATTTATTTCAAGAGAATTTGAATAACATGTTGCCAGATTAAGATGTTCACAATTGAACAGATCTTTTATTCAGTACTCCATTACCATTATAACTGTCACTCTTGTTACCCCTCTACTTTCTTTCGCATGTTAAGCCTATTTAGTTTTTATTTTATACTTTCACTCCTTGAGAATTAACTATGCATCTCTTCAACAAATTCATTGCCAACATTCTTACTTCCTTTTTCTTGTTTTCTTTCTGAGATACCCACTTCACAAAACACTAACCCTTGATCAATCCACCTCTCACCTTCTTTGGATGGATTCCATTCTTCTCCAATAATATCAGATTTAAACATACTCAGATTTCTTACATCTTAAAAAATGTCTTTTTATTCTTAACCTTCTTTAGTGACTGCATTTCCTTTCTCCTTTTTCAGAGCTATACTTTCTATCCCTATATGTATATTAAATATAATTCACATCATAATAGAAATATATACATTAAATTGAAAACATTTTATAGTTAGCTGCTGACTGACTCTCTTTGTCACTCTTTGGAAACTGTGGGATCTTCTAAGGCAACAATTAGGGGTTATTTGTGTTTATTTTCCCAATATATTTAAGGGTTCTTAGAACATAAGTATAAAAAAAAAATGTTCAGTGAATTGATACCTGATTTAATAAATATGTATTGAAGAGGTGCGATCCACTTGTGGCCATTCTTTGCCTATCACTTCTAACTGTAGTATTATATCCCTCTTTTAATTCTCTCTCGCTCTCTCTCTCCGTCTCTTTCTCTTGTCTTTATTGAGCTTAATCCTAAAGAAGTCTGAGGTAAGTAAAAGCACTCTAAAGGGTACTTGTAATTTGACATATTTTGAGTGATAGTCTATTTCCTTTTCTTTAGATGAAGTCTGCAGAGACTTGTCGAATCTATCTTGTTCAAGTGTAACTGTGGTATTATTGGCTTTATTGCAGGCAGATTCTCAATCAGCATTATAACAATAGTGTGAAAATCATAAGAAAAGCCCTGTGCTTGTTAATGTCCATATGCCCTAAGGGGAAGCCAGGCCTTTTAAATTCCAAGGGTTCAGTTTCTAGGACTAAAGAATAGAATCTAGATGTTAATTTTCTTCAACAGTTACCAGTATTATTCATTTTTCCTACAATTATGCCCCTTTGCCTACACATAAAGCCAAAATACTAGACAGTATTCAAGCTTCTTCACTTACCTAACGTCTTGTATATCGTATTTGAATATAGCATTATCAGCCAAACCAAACTGGTTCTCTGAGCACCCTCAGTTGTACCAAATATACCGCAAAATATGTACCTGCTATTTTTCCTCCTTGGAATATTGCCTCCTAGCCCTACTGCCCTAACTCGGTTATTCCTTCTTGTCCTTCCAGGCTCAGCTGAGGTATGAACTCTTCAAAGACAGTTTACTGCTATTTCTTAGTAGAGTTGTGTTTCTTTCTCTGAATTTCTTGTTCTATAGCTACAATACCAACATCATGGTGATATAATTATTAGTGCTTTTTTTTTTTTTTTTGAGTTTTTACAAATCTGAGATCCTAGAGGGTAGATGCTATTTTATTCATTGTGGCTTTCCTAGCATAGAGACACACAAATAGAAATCACACTGAGAAATGAAACTGTCAGTCTGCATACCCAGCCTAGACACTGAGAACTGAAACTATTTTACTATCTACCTCAACCTGACTTTGTTATTACACTGTCATTATTAGTATTATTTTTAGTATTATTTTTCTGAAAGCCACACACCCAGGCAAATGGCTTGATTTGTCCATTACAGGAATTTGCTGAAATATTCATCAAGACAGTTTGCATCCTAAAATTGTATGAATCATTTGCCTCAGAATCTTTGCCTTATTGTTTCCGCCAAGGAAAATGATCTTTTTCCAGTTCTAATCAAGTCCCCGTATGAAAAGACTTGCCTTAAACCAAACTTCAAATTTTCAATAAATCCTGTCCTTTTTTTCCTTCCTCTGAGACACTGCCAAAATTTTGCAGAGGATGGTGGTCTCACTCTCTGTTGTTAATCAACAGACTCAGCTTTGTTTTATCAACACATTACTGGTTATTTAAATCAAAGTAAGTTAGGGGTGCCTGGATGGCTCAGTTGGTTAGGTGTCTGCCTTCAGCTCGGGTTGTGATCTCAGGGTCTTGGGATTGAGTCCCACATTTGGCTCTCTGCTCAGCAGGGAGTCTGCTTCTCCCTTCCTGTGCTCTTCTGCTCTCTGTCTCTTTCTCTCTCTCCCCCTCTCAAGTAAATAAATAAAATCTTTTAAAAATTAATTAATTTAAGTAAATTAAATATTACATTTCATAAACATGAGATTTCAGCTTCTTCATAGGATAGTATGTTAAAAACTTAGGTGATAACTTTTTATACTTTTTTGAATTATCAGAAATAGTCAAACACATAAAATCAGAGAATACAATTGTAAAATGTTGGAGTTCGGGAGCAAACAGTTGAGAAAGAATTCTTGAGACATCTTCAGTGCAAAAAAGGTGGTTTTATTAAAGTACAAGGACAGGACCCGTGGGCAGAAAGAGATGCACTGGGGTGATGAGGAGTGGCCAATTATATATTTTCAAGTTGGGAGGGGGTTCGGGATAGCATAAGTCTCCAGGGAATTTGGAAGCAAGGTTTCCATGACCTTGAGGGATTAGCTGCTGCCATTCACTAATGTCTAGGAAAACCTTAGTCATGAGACCCTTCAGATATATGTCAGTGGCCAAATGTTTGGAGGATGATAGCTAACATATATCTTGGTTGGGGGGTAGAGATAAAGAAAGTTTCCAAAGGGATTTCTATGTGTTAAAGAAGACTTACAGGATCCTGGAGGTCAGACTAATGTCAAGCTAAGGTTTCCTTTTACCCTTAGCAAAGTATTAACACTGTGGCAGTTGAGTTCCTAGAGGAAAGGCACTCTGCCTGTCTCAAATATTTGTCAATGGTCTGCTAAGTAGTAAGGAAATTTAATTTTTTTCTGTATTTCTTTTTCCTTTGCTCTCCAAGTCACAATAGTGGTTTACAGAATCTGGGGATGGGGGAAATACAAAATAGTTAATTATGCTAGATGAGTAAGTTCTAGAGATCCGGTGTATAAAATATTATCTATAGTAAGCAATAGAGAATTGTGTGCATCAAAATCTGTTGAGAGGTTAGAGCTCATGTTAAGTGTTTTTACCACCAAAGCAAACAAACAAAACAAACAAAAAAACAGAGAACATAAGGAAACCTTGGATGGTGTTTGATACATATATATTAGACTGATTTTGGTGATGGTAACACATACACTTGCATATACCCAAACTCATCAAATTATATACCTTAAAATGTATAGCTCGTGATACATGAATTATACATCAATAAAGCTGTTTAAAAAATGAAACCTTTTTTGGGAATTTCAGGATCATAAATTTGGATCATTTGAAGGAAAATTCAGTCAACAATCTCATCTACATAATCATTTAGTTGACAGAAGCTCAGATTTGGCCCAAAATTAATAGGAGGGAAAGGACATTTATTAGATGCCTACTGTGTGTTAGTTGGCATACATTTTGCCTGAGTGGTCTCCTTTTACTTAGTTTTTAAAGATTTCTGCTTATTTATATCAAACTTGTAAATCATTTTAGACTCTTTTCCAATACTACTTCCAATTGAGGTTAAATGGTTAATATGCATTTAAAATGTAATCAGGCCCAACACTGATTCATTATCTGGTTCAGTGGTTCATCGTATCACTCACTTATTATACAGCCAAAAGCATCATCACAGATCCAGACAGCATTTGTCATAGGAAGCAAGCTACCATACAAAGGTTATGACCATATCAGCCTTGCATCTTTAAACCAGGTTGATTCACCCACATATCAAGCAGCTGGTATTAAAAATAAGCCATAAAAATGCACCATTACTTGCCTTGTGAAGTCTCTCACATATCCTCCCTTTATCTTTATTTGTCCAAAAGTGGATGCATCTTTCAATTATGATCTGCAAAAAAATACAAGAGGATTATTAAAGAATCATTTCTTCTGAAAGAGGTATCTGGCAAAATTTATGGAAGATGTGGAATTTCAACTGAATTATGAATAAATATGGAATTGGCTAATATCTATCTTCATGTGCCTTTATATTTTGTCTCTCTGCTTCTGAATTTGTACTTATCAGCTCAAGCTTGAATTTGGCCTACCAGCTCTCTCTATACAGAATATATTAGCCACTCTATCCTCAGTGCTTCAATTCCTAGCTCTAGTCTATCTGCACACTTTGGATGGCCTCATAGCTAGAAAAAGGAATAGGAAATCACATACTTGTGTAAACTATGGAATTGAACACATGTAATGTAATGCTACAGATGTAAGGGAAAGGAAATTAGCTTTCCCTCCTCTTTCTCATTCCTAGTCCCCAAGACAGATGACTTCTTCCATCATGACTTCTGCCCCTTAAGATGGACAAAATTAATGATAGGTGAGAAATAATTCTTCCTGAACCATGTCTCAGCTGTGTTGGCCCCTGTGAAGACTTTTGATCAGGTACTACAAAGAAACTCATAGAAGATTGTGTCTCAGTGCATCATCCAGACAGAGTGTATTATGCCAACAAAGTAGCTCCACAGATTGATGAGGGCTCAGTTCTCTTAGTGCCACTTAACTTTTTCTTCTGCCTCAAAAGCAGAGCATTTTCCTCATCACTGACGTCTTTTCCCAAGGTTGTTTCACCAAAAGCATCTGTTTATATTTTATGGGCACAATTCTGTAACACAATAAGAGAAATTGTGTGGACTCTGAATTGTTATAGGCTCAAATATTGTATCATGCTTAAGAATACAAATAGAACAGATTGGTGGTTGCCAGAGGCAGGTGTGGGGGTGGACAAAATGGGTGAAGGGAGTCAAAAGGCACAAACATCCAGTTATAAAATAAACAAGTCATGGGGATATAATGGTGTGGTGACTGTAGGTAATAATACCGTATTACATATTTGGAAGTTGCTAAGAGAATAGATCTTAAAAGTTCACAAGGGAAAAAATGTAACTATGATGATGGATGTTAACCAGACTTACTGAGGTGTTCATTTCAGAATATACACAAATACTCATTAGGTTGTACATCTGAAAGTAACATAAGGTTATATGTCAATTATTTCTTAATAAAAAAAGAAATCCAAATATAATAAGAAATATCAGCATAGTGTCAGCCATAACAAACCGCTAAAAAAGGATCTTTAATTCATCTGTCCACAAAAATGCATGTAAAACATTCAATACATTTGCTGTTTTGTTTTTACCCTGTATTATTTACCAAAATCACCATATTTTATTTCACTTCACCACTTTTTATAAATCAGGAATCTGAATTGCAGGATAATGTGTGACTTTTGCAAATTCAAGGAGAAAGCCATAAGAGGGACTTGAACCAGGTTTATAGACCTGAGGATTATTACACTGTGCAATATTAAGCCAGGGGGGGGTTGTGGTTGGGGTTCAAGATGGTGGTATGGGAAGACCCTGAACTCACCTCCTCTCATGACACACCAAATCTACAGCTATATGAAATAATTCTCACTGCAAAAGAACTGAAAACTAGCCGAAAGTTTCTTCTACAACAGGGATAAAAGGACCATCAAGATAGGTAGGAGGCAGAGACTTGATCTTGCCAAAAACTCTATCCCCAGTGTGATGACACACAATAAGAAAGGATCTGATGGACCTGAAGCCTTTCCCTGAGAAACTAGAGGTTTGTGCCTCACTTTAGTCACCCCAATCTTGGAGACCTGCACCAGAGAGATGAGGCCCCCAAAACATCTGGCTTTGAGAAGCAATGGGGCTTATCTTCAGATGACCTGGAAACTGTGGGGATCTAAGATCCTCCTTTCAGGGAGCTCATGTACAGACTCACTCATCCCAGGAGCCTGCACAAGGGCAGGAGTTTGAGAAGTAACTGGACTATATGTGAAAAAAATTAAGTTGCTAATCTTAAAGCATCTGTTGGAGGGGCAGGGATCATCTGGGATTTTTCTCCAGATAGAGGCATTGGTGAATGCCATTTTTTGTATTCTCTCTCTTACTTATTAGTGCAGGCAGGTGCACATGGACACAAGCATAACAAAGCCAAAACTGTGCCTTGCCCGCAGTGCACTTCTCCAGCATTGCTAAAGCCACAGATGTATCCTGCCCTCAGTGCTCTTCCTAGGCATTGCCAAAATGATGGGTGTACCCTGGCCCTGTGCCTTTCCCAGGCCTCACTAAAGCCTGGTGCATCCTGTGCCCCCAACACTCTCCTGCTACAGCCTTGCTAAAGCTGATAGGCAAGCACAGCTCACAAAGCGGAAGCTTCTTGACTGTCTGGTTCTGCTGGCCAGAGGGGCTTGTGCTCCTGGGCCCCATGGGATTGTAACAAAATGACAGACAGTTCTGGGCAGGATACTACCCTCAGGGCACTACACACTACCTATTTAATTGTCCTGGATCTTCAACCTGAGAGACAGACTTTAAGTTTGCCACATGTCTAAAGGCTACAGAGGCACTTTCAAGCAACACCGGCAGGGAGACTCCATCTGTGAGCCCTCCCTTGGCCTTACCATAGCTCACTGGTACCTCCTAAAATGGAGCTTATAGACTAGTCTGAAGCTCTGATTCTTGCAACTGTCACCCAGGGGGCACCTTTAGATCTGCCGGTCTAGAGGTTAGGAGGGTCTATGATTGCAGTCCAGAGGGCTGTATATATTTGCATACTTTAAAAGCTGCTGCCTGAGGATCTGGCTTCCAATCAGCCTGAATCCAGGTGCTGACTGAGATCACTCTCTTTGGAACACTGACAGGTTCTGGCACACTTTCAAAAACTAGGACTTATCAAGAATAAATCAAGCTGCTTAGACAATCATAGAGGTTTTAGAGACAATTAAGAACAAGGGCAAGGTTAAATGATAAGGTTTATCTCCTACACAAGGCCACACCCTCAAGACTGGGAGAGGAATCTGTTTGCATAGTGCATAGAAACAAACACCGAGAATCAAGGAAAATGAGAAAATAGAGGAATATGTTCCAAATGAAAGAATTAGACAAAACCTCTGAAAAAGACCTTAATGAAGTGGAGACAAGTAATCAATCTGACAGAGAGTCCAAAGTAATGGTTATAAAGATGCTCCCCAAATTTGGTAGAATAAACGATAACAGTAAGAACTTCAACAAAGAGATTGAAAATAATAAACAGAAGTCACAGAGCTGAAGAGTACAATAACTTAACTGGAAAATATGTTGGAGGGATTCAACAGCAAACTAGATGAAGTGGTAGAACAAATCAGCAACCTGGAAAACCCATGGAACTCACCCAAAGAGAGCAGCAAAAAGAAAAAAAAACTTAAAAAAGTGAAAATAGCTTGAGAGACCTATAGAACAGGATGTGGAATAACTTTTATATTAGAGAGGTCCTAGAAGGAGAAGAAAAAGAAAGGGGCAGAAAACTTACTTAAGGAAATAATGGCTGAAAACTTCCCTAACCTTGGGACAGAAGAAGATATCCAGGAATCCCAGAAAGTTCCAAATAAGATGAACCCAATGAGATCCACACCAAGACACATTATAATTAAAATGTCAAAAGTTAAAAAATATTAAATGCAACGAGAGAAAAACTGCTTGTTACCAACAAGGGAAGTCTCCCCCATAGGACTCTAAGCTGATTTTCCAGCAGAAATTCTACAGGCCAAAAGGGAGTGGAATGATATATTTGAAGTGCTGAAAGAAAGAACTTCCAGCTAAGGATGTATTCTACCCAACAAAGCTATCATTTAGAATTGAAATAAAGAGTTTAACAGAGGAGCAAAAGCTGAAGGGGTTCATCACAAGAAATGTGAAAATGTTTTCTTTAAACTGAAAAGGAAAGGCACTAACAAGAAGAACATATAAAAGAAAAAAACATATGAAAGTAAAATCTCACCGGTAAAAGTGAATAGTATTGGTGACGAATTAGCCACTTATAAAGCTAGTATGAAGGTTAAAATACAAAAGTAGTAAAAATAACTATAACTATATTGTTAGTTAAGGGATACACAAAAGAAGAAGGTGTAAAATATGTCAACATAAAATGTGGTAGGGGTGAAATGTGGAGTTTTTAGAATGTGTTCAAATTTAAGTTGCTACCATATAGTTGTGTGTGTGTGTGTGTGTGTGTGTGTGTGTGTATAACCATATGGTAACCACAAAGCAGCAACCTGCAGTAGATACATAAAAGATGAATGAATTACAAAAATGGATAAAAATCTATACTCATCTATATGTTGCTTACAAAAGAGACTAACTTCATAGCTAAGTACACACACAGACTGAAAGTGAAGGGATGGAAAAAGGTATTGCATGCAAATGGAAATGAAAATATAGCTTGGGTAGCTGTACTTATATCAGACAAATAGACTTTAAAACAAAGACTAATAAAAGACGAAGAAGGGCATTACACAGTGATAAAGTGGTCTATCTAACCAGAAGATATGACATTTGTAAGTATTTATGTATGCATCCAACATAGAAGTACCTAAATATGTAAAGCAAACATTAACAGACCTGAAGGGAAAAACTGACAACAATGCAATACCAGGAGACCTTAATACCCCATTTACATCAATGTATAGATCATCTAGACAGAAAATCAATAATGAGATACTAGTAGATATATACAGAACATTCCATTCAAAAGCAGCAGAATACACATTCTGCTCAAGCGCACACAGAACATTCACCAGGATAGTTCCCATATTAGGCCACAGAACAAGTCTCCATAAACCTAAGAATATTGAAATCATTCGGAAGATACTGAAGCATCTTAACTACAAGGGTATGAAACTAAAAATCAATTACAGGTAGAAAACTGAAAAATTATAAAGATGTGGGTCTTAAACAACATTCTACTAAACAACCAATGGTCAATGAAGAAATCAAAAAGGAAATACAAAAATACCTTGAGACATATGAAAAGGGAAATACAACCACCCAAATCTATGGGCTGCACTAAAAATAATTCCAAGAGGGAAGGTTATGACAATACAGGCCAACCTCAAGAAACAAGAAAAATCTCAAATAAATAATCTAACTTTACACCTAAAGAAACTAGAAAAAGGAGCCCAAAATTAATAGAAGGGAGAAAATAATAAAGATCAGAGTGGAAATAAATTGATTAGAGAATAAAATACAAATAGAAAAGATCAGTGAAACTAAGAGCTGGTTATTTGAAAGGATAAACAAAATTGACAAATCTTTAGCTAGAGTTACCAAGCTAAAAAGAGAGAAGTCTCAAATAAACAAAGGCTGAAATGAAAGAGAAGTTATCAGCTGATACCATAGACACAGAAAACATCATAAGAGACTATTATGAAAAATTGTATGCCAACAAACTGGACAACATAGGAGAAACTGATAAATACTTAAGAACATACAATCTTCTAAGACTGAATCATAAAGAAGTAGAAGATCCGAATACCAATTACTAGTAAGGAGATTGAATCAGTCATTGAAAATCTACTGACAAAAGTCCAGGTTCAGATAGCTTAGGTAGTGAATTATACCATTGAAATATTTAATACCTATCCTTCTCAAATGCTCCTAAAAACTGAAGAGTAGTGAAGACTTCCAAACTCATTTTACAAGGCCAGCCTTACCCTGATACCATTTTCAGACAAGGTACCATAAAAAAAGAAAATTACAGGCCAATATCTCTGATGAACATATGCAAATGTCCTCAACAAAATATTAGCAAACAAACTCAGCGATACGTGAAAAGGATCATATGTCATGATCAAATGGGTTTTATTCCAAGAATGCAAGGATGGTTCAACATATGTATATCAATCAACATGATGCACCACATTAATGAAGTGAAGGATGAAATCATATGACCATCTCAATAAACACAGAAAAAAAATTTGACTAATTTCAACATCTGTTTATGATAAAATCTCAACAAAGCAGGGATGGACGGAACATACCTCACCATAATAAAGGTCATATATGACAAACCCATAGCAAACATCATACTCAATGGTGAAAAGCTGAAAGTTTTTCCTCTAAGATTAGAAACAAGATAAGGATGCCTATTTTTTTTTTTAAGATTTTATTTATTTATTTGACAGAAAAAGAGAGAGAATGTACAAGCAGGGGAAGCAGCAGAGCGAGAAGCAGGCTCCCCACTGAGCAGGGAGGCCTATATGGGGCTCTTTCCAGGACCTTGGGATCATGACCTGAGCTGAAGGCAGACGCTTAACTGACTGAGCCACTCAGGCATCCTAACAAGGATGCCTGTTATTGCCACTGTTATTCAACATAGTACTGGAAGTCCTAGCCATAGCAATTAGTCAAGAAAAAGGAACAAAAGGCATCCAAATAGGAAAGGAAGGAGTAAAACTGACACCATTTGCAGGTGATGTGATATTATATATAGAAAATACTTAAAGACCACCAAAAAATTCCTAGAGCTGATAAATGAATTCAGTAAATTTTCAGAATACAAAATTAATATATGGAAATAGGTTGCATTTTTATATACAACTATAGGTTGCAGAAACAGAAATTAAGAAAGCAATCCCATTTATAATTACATCAAAAAGAATAAAATAACAATGGATAAACTTAACCAAGGAAATGAGAGACCTCTACACTGATTACTATAAGACATTGATAAAAAGAAATTAAAGAAGATACAAACAAATGGAAAGATATTTCATGCTCATGGATTGGAAGAATTAATATTGTTAAAATGCCCACACTACCCCTAAACAACTGCAGAGTCAATGCAATCCCTATCAAAATTCCAATTGCAGTTTTCACAAGACTAGAACAAACAATTCTAAAATTTGTATGGAAGCACAAAAGACCTTGAATAGCCAAAGCAATCTTGAGAAAGAAATTTAAAGCTAGAGGTATCACTTCCCTAATTTTACAGTGTACTACAAATCTATAGTAATCAAACCAGTATGGTGTGGACATAAAAACAGACACATACAACAGTGGAACAGAATAGAGAACCTGGAAATAAACCCATGCATATAGGGTCAATTAATTCACAATAAAGAAGACAAGGCTATATACAATGGAGAAAGGACAGAATTTTCAAAAAATGGTGTTGGCACAACTGGACAAACCCATGCAAAGGAATGAAACTGGACCACTATCTTACACTGTCCACAAAAATAACAAAAGTGGATTAAAGACTTGAAATTAAGACCAGGAACCATAAATCTTCTAGGAGAAAACATAAGCAGGAAGCTCCTTGGCATTGTTTTTGGTGAGTGTTGTTGTTGTTGTTTTGGATCTGACTTGAAAGGCATTAACAATGAAAGCAAAAATAAACAAATGGGAGTACACCAAACTAAAAAGCTTCTGTACAGTGAAGGAAACCATCGACAAAATAAAAAGTCAGCCTACTGAATGGAAAAAGGTATTCACAAATTATATATCCCATAAGGAGCTAATATACAAAATATATAAAATCATACAACTCAGTAATGATAACAACAACAAATTTAATTAAAAATGGGTAGAGGATCTGATTAGACAGTTTAACAAAGATATGTAGATGGTTATCAGACACATGAAAAGATGTTCAACATCACTAATCATCAGGGAAATACAAAGAAGAACCACAATGAGATATTATCTCTCACCTGTCAGAATGGCTAGTATGAAAAAGATAAGAAATAATGTTGGAGAGGTTACAAAGAAAAAGAGACCCTCATGCACTGTTGGTGGGAACGTAAACTGGTATAGCCACTATAGAAAATAATATGGGGTTTCCTCAAAAAATTTTAAAAAATAGAACTACCTTATGATCTAGCAAATTATTCTACTTACAGGTATTTATCTGAAGAAAATGAAAACACTAATTGGAAAAAATGCACCTTTATGTTAATTGTGCAATATTTGCAATGACCAAGATATGGAAACAATCTAAGTGTCCATCACTGGATGAATGAAGAAAATGTGGCATATATACACAATGGAATACTACTCTGTCATAAAAAAAGAAGGAAATCTTGCCAATTGTGACAACATGGATGGACCTTGGGCATATTATGCTAAGTGAAATAAGACAGAGATAAATACCATATGATTTAACTTATATGTGGAATCTAAAAATGAAACAAACAAAACAAAACTTGTAGATACAGAGAACAGATCGGTAGTTATCATAGGGAAAGAAGTTGGTGGGTAGGTTGTAAAAAGTATGAAGCAGGTCTCTTGTATGGTGACAGATGGTAACTAGATTTATTGTGATGTTCACCTTATAGTTTATACAGATATCAAATTATTATGTTGCATAACTGAAACTAATATAATGTTACATGCCAATTTTCCCTTAACAAAAAATAAAATAAAATAAGGAATATTTATGCTCAGAGATCAACATCTGTATTCATGTCCTGTATTTTATTCAATAACCTTAAAAATGGAATGCCCAGGGTTCTCAAATAAAAGCACTATGAGTTCATTGAAATTGCTAAACATCTCACAAAACAAAATCTGAAAAGCATTAATATGCTGAGTGTATTCATTCTTTGCCTTTAAGGGATCCAATCTGTATGTAAAGGCTGAATTATTTATTATACTTTTGCTGTATGGAAACAGGATTTTTTTTTTTAATCATTCCCATAAGCTGTTCTTAGTTACATGTTCAGAGCTACAACAAACCTTTCACTCTTAACCCCCCGCCCCAATTGACAGAAAGGACTTAGATGGTCTTGAACTAACAATACTTTCATTTAGTTGGACATCAAGATTTGAGCAAACAGTTTGAAAATGGGCCTGTGTTCCTTGAGTAGTTTTCTACAAGGTAACTTAGGAAAATGACAAATTTCTCCATGTAAGAACGTAATACTATTTCTATTTCTGAACTGAATGATGGTAAAAATCCTAAGAGACTGAACAAATCTGTATGGTTTTACCTAAACAGCCCCCCAAAAAGAAACTGTGGTTTTTGAAGGGAGAAAAGTATAGGAAAAGAGTGAAAAGTTTGCCACCAGGAAAACCTGTCTTCCAATCATGCTGGGGATACCAAAGATTTCTTTGTTTTTCATACAAAACCCATTGTGGAGAGGGTTAAGTTTCCAAAGCAACCATCTCCATACAGAAATTCACAGCTACAGGCTAGTGGTGGTCACACAACTACCATCTGGAATGTGTTGTTTGCTATGCTGGTGTAGCAAGGAAGAGAACACCTATATTAAGTATATTAGTCAAGAAGTGGCTCATGTCAGTCGCTTCTGCTCACAACACAGAGATAGTAACTTGGCCCTGCCCAGCTATAAGAAGGGTAGAAAGTTATAATCCCTCTGTTTGTGGGGGAAAAAGAGGAAAAGTTGCTCAGGTCTCTCCAGCACTAGATATGTGATCAAAGACATTTCATGTAATCTCTCAGAGACTCTGTTTCCTCATCTGTAAAATGTTACTCCATAAATTTGTTGCGTGTTTAAGTTTAATTTACATATGCAAATATCCAGCCTGTGGTCTAGCACACAGCACTAATTCAAGAAAACATAATTGTCTTCTTCCTATATTTCTGGCCCTTGTCAAGTCTATAACAGCTTCTATTGAGCTGTTCCCATCACTTCATTTTCCCTCATTTTTATTTTAAAATGAGAAAGCATTTTTAAAGAGTGCTTTCAAGTAGAACAACATATTTCCCCAGGGAATATAAAAATAAAATTAAAAACTTATTTAGTAAGACATCGCAAACTATCGTTTCAATGAGAGCCTGATCTTATTTCTGGATAACAAATATAAATATTGTAATTGTCATAAAACTGCAGATCCAGCTGGAGTTTGTCCTTGGTCCATGGTCCTTCTGTTTGCTTTAGCTGTTTCCTGGGAAAATATCAAGGGACAAGGCAAGCAGCAATCACTTTGTGGTTATTCTACCTTCTTGAGTAGTAGTAAATCACCACCAGGAAATCTTATTTCTTGTATTTCTCTCTAACCAAAGAGCTTGATTTCTTTTCCTTCTGACACTTGATATGTTCTGTTCTCTGCTGCATGGTGATGGAAAGCCTTCTCAAGGAGTCCCCAAAACAATCCATGAATTTAACAAGAATGAAAGATAAACAGTTATAACACCTATTAAGCCCTTATCACTTACCAAATTATGCTTTTAATTTTACATAAAGCCTTATTAACTGTCATATAAAAAGCTATTATTATCACCATTTTAAAGATGAAGAAAAGGAGATGAAAGGAAGTTTAAATCATATGTTTATGCCATAAAGCTCATAAACACAGACAGGAGGTTTCATTTTGGATAATGTCTAGGCTTCTTTAGCCACACTAGAGTTCTCTTATGGACACAAGGTAATTTAGCCAAGGTCACAAAATTAATACAGGCTAACACAAAACAGAGTTTTAAACTCTGTTTATTTGACATCAGAGCTCTGTCAAAGCAGAAATTATACTGGGCAAAGTTAAGCAGGGAAGGTTGACTTTATTCAAGGTTATCTTAATAGGATGGAGAAACCAGAATGCAGTCTGAACTCAACTGCACTGAAACAAAACTGGGAGTTTTTAAGAGCTGGAATGGCAGAGGAGGCAGGTATAGAATCATAGGCCATTTTTCTTTGCAAGTTGTCCTTACCCGAAGGAAAAGTATTTTCGTAACAGGAGGTAGTTTTACAACTTGGAGTAAGATGTCCAAAAATCCACAGAAGTTAGGCTCCTACCTCTCACAGGGATTGAGACATGGGGGCACTATCTCCCCTGATGATTGCGATTCAAGACTTGCTCTCAGGTCCTAGAGAAAGTATTCCTGGGTCTTAAAAGTGGGAAGAGACCTTTTAAAAGGATTTGCATCTTAGAGGGGCAGAGAAAGAATTTAGGACACTTTCTCCAAAGTAAATGCCCAAAGAAAAGAGAGGGAAGGGCTCTGTGATTTGTCCACCTGGATTATGTAAGGGCCAAGATGAGAGAGAGGTCAGGGACTGAGAGGCAAGAAGAAGGCTATCTAAGGTTTTCATCACCACTATGTAAAGAATTCTAATAGAGCTCTTAATTTGAAAACAAAAAACAAAAACAAAAAAAAAGATGGCAGAGCTAGAGACCCAAAACAAGCCTAACTGTTCCAAAGGAAGATTTTCCCATTTGTGTGTGGTGTTTGACTGAACTCCTGGATTTAGCAGCAGTGACCCTCTGGCCCATGAGTGGGCAGCACAAAGCAGTGGAATAGGAGCTGAATGTTCAGGCCAAGCTTTCCCCTGAAATACCTTAGTGAAGTAAAACACTGGTTAGTACCTGGGATGTCAGTGCATGTGGAGCCAGATTGCACTGCAAAGAAGGAACAGCAGGGTCCCAATCTCAAGACAAATCAAGCTATTGAAGTGTTATGACCATCTTAAACGTAGTGGCACCAAAGTACACGTATTTTATTTTGCTTTTGGGTTTAATGGGTCAGACGTTCACATAGGACTTAGCCCGAATTGCATGCCTCTACTCCAGGAGATAGGGAGCCCAAGTTGGGAAAACAATAGACTAGAAAGAAGGACCAAATCCCAAGATAGCTTCTTCATTCACGTACCTGCTCCTTACGGGATAGCTAGAAGGCTACTCTCAACTGCAGTTGCCGGCCAGGATACCTACATGTGGTCTCTTCAATATGGCCGCCTCAAAGTAGATGGACTTCTTACCTGGCAGCTCGGTGTTCCTATGTTGCTGGGTGAACAATGTGGAAGCTGCATATCTCTTTGCTCTCTATCTTCTGAAGTCATATATAATGATGCTTCTATTAATCTCTATTGATTGACTCAATGAGAAACTTACCCAGAATCAAGAGTTGCAGATCTGCTTCCTTACAAGAGATGAATGTCCAAGAATTGGGAGCCACCTTTTAATCTACCATAGTTCCTAAAGAGATGAAACTGAGGAAGTTTTGAAACTACAGAAACCTAAAATTGGAAAGCAATGTGTGGAAGGGGAGACCTTCTTGAAACTGTATGATGAAGGGTGAAAGTGTATTATGAAGGTGCACATCATGTCACCAAATAGAGTCCAAAAGGCTTTAGAATGTGATAGGGGATGATGCACACCACTGGTGTTTTCTTGTTTCTTTGCTGTGATGAACACCTTTGAAGACTTTAGGCCTTGCTCATGGGCCTTGGGTCTCTCCTTAAATAGCAGTGATATCCTGTAGAAAGGTTTGAGAGATTGGTGGCTGAAATCTTGACCTGGGGCGAGATATTTATCCTTTCTTTTACTTGATTTCTTCATCTTTTAAAAGAGCATAATAAAATCTCTGTAAAAGTATTGTGTAAGTTTAAGCTAATTTTTATGTAGGATTTAACACCACCATGAAGGCATAATACCTAAAACAAATGTGAATTCTTCTGTTGAATATATGTCTAGGCTTCCTTGTTTGTGGCAGCTGGCCAAATGGATGAAAGGTTGGAAATAATAGAAGGTAATGTCCTTTGAAGGGAGTGGATGGTGCAAGTTTCCTGGGGAAGGATAAGGAAAATGGAGGAAATTATTTAATGGTTTCCAATGCTTATGGTAAATTACAATTTCCTGGAAAACTTATAAAAATACATATTCATAAGCTTCACTCTAGACTTACTCAATCAGAGTCTGATGGTGTGATGCTTAGAACTCTGTATTTTTAAATTAGTTCTTCAGTTGCTTCTAATACAGCCAGGCTGGCTGGCAGCAGTCTGAGGGTCACCACCAAATATATTACATTATGCTGTAAAAACTCATCTGGGCTGCAGCCATATATGCATACTCCCCAGCCCCCCGAAACTATCATGGTGATCAATCATTAAATAAAATGTGAGATGACATTTGTCAACCAGGATATGTGAACGATAAAAGTAATTATCACCGTTTTGATTTTGTTTTTAGTTAACAAGAAAACTAATTTAAAACAACTTTTCTTTATGTTTGATCAGCATCCTGGCAATTTGCCTGCCTAAGATCAATGCTACAAATATGCAAATATAGAAAATTAAAAGTCATTCCATAGCATTTTAGCCATTGAATAATTTAAAGTATGATCATAAAAATAATTCAGATGTATTTTTAATACATACTGTTGAGTTAAAGGTTGCCATTACTGTTTTGTTTTTTTTTTCTGTAAGCATGCAACAACCTGGCCAATTATTATAATTATTTTTTACTACATTGGCATGTCTCTAAGGTGCTTGAATTGTAGAACGGATATCTAATTTTGTCTTTTTTGTAAGTCCTCATCAAAACCTGTCTTACTTTCAATTCTACCTGAACAATATTAAACATCACCCTTCATTTCTACAGAATCGACAAAACGGATAAATGAGAGATAATCTGGGAGAAAGAAAATACAAAATTTCTGAAAATGAGTTAAAAGGCAGTTTGTAGTTTTTCTCATAAATAGTAAATACCTCCTTCAGCTACTTCTACTCTCTAGTCTAAATGACTGTAGCAGATTCTTAAAAGTTTATCTACATTGGAATTTTAATCAACTGTAGTTTCATTTCAGCAGGAAATCAGTGAGCTACCACCTGAGTTCAAGTTTCCAGAAACCAGGGACAGCTGAGGTCCTTGCTCTATGTCACTCTAGTATTTTTTTTTTTCTAAAGAAGGTTTTATGGCTAGTTATTGCAAAATATTTAGGAAATTGGTTCTTAAAATTTTAGGGTCTAACAATTTATTTAAAAACAGAGTGAAAAACAACACTGCACTCTGCATCCCAACCCACCCATTCAACCTCCAACTGGGCTTTCAAAGTTTCTACAAAAGAAGATGTGACCCACTTTTTTGGAACGCTGTCAAAGGTGAATTTTCCTCTTAACTGTGGTAATACAGAAAACTTGCCAGTAGAGAAAAAGAACTGAACAACCTCATGAAATTTAAATCCAGATCAGAGACATGTAACTATTTGTTCACAGAATACACTTTAGAGTACTTTCTGTATATGTGTTTTGCCATATCAATGCTGAGAAAATTGGCTGGGAATGAAGATTATTGTCAATACTTTGAGAAGGGAAATAATTAAACAAGACTTTCCCATAAACCTAAAAAGGCAAAAAAAAAAAAAAAAAGACAATCCTTTGTGCAAATATGTGCACATACTGGACTAAACATTTTTTGTTGGCTCTCACGGGACCATGGAGTCCATTTTTCAAAATAAAAGGTTATTGAGCCACTCAGGCTTATATTCACTCTTATATTTAGAGTAGCAGAAAATACCCTAAATTCCTAATTCACAGCACTCACTACATTTTTTTAAACAGTAGTCTAGAAACTTAGATTACGAGAACTTGGACAAAGAAATATGCCACCATTCATCAAGTGGAAAGAGAGATTACATAAAGGGTTCTAGCACCACATCTTAACCAGAAAAGATATGTAACTGGTATTAATCTACTTGTTCATTTATGTAAACTGGTAGATACATGTAGCAGTAGACATGGTTTAGAGATATGACCTCTATCTTCTTTCGCAGAAAGACAAACAAAACAAAACAAAAATTACCCCACCTGTGGAGTGTCTCTCAGTCTATCCTATATCTTTGACAGATTTCCTGCTTAATGATTTTCCATTTCTAACAACAGATGCACTTTGATAAAATAGAATCTTACACAAAGCTCTATAAAGCAGATCCAAAGGATGTTTTGTTGGTATAAATTATTTCATGTTCATTTCATTTTGGTTTCCAATTTGTTTCTCAATTTTGTTTTTCTTGGCACGGCGTTGAGGAATCCTTGATTCACATAGATAAATAGTTGCAAACGGTTTTCAAAGAGTTCTATGTTCTACCTTGCTAGTTTCCAATTAAATTGTGGAAGCGTGACAAAGAGGCAGTGATTTTTTTTTCAAAATTGAATCATTATCTTACCAATATGTAATTAGTACTTATTTTCTTTAATTGAATCTGATAATGTTCTTTTGACAACTGAAATGTTCATTGTTTAAGAAAAAAAATTTACAAACGTATCTTGTAACTTAGGAATCTTTTTTAAATGCCATCAATGTGATACCTTGGATTCAACTACCAAGTAATCATGTAATATTTCAAAATAGTCATATTTATTTCTCCTTGCATGCTGAACTCAAATGTTATGCTTCGATTTTAATGCTGGCAGTCTACACTTAAAAGTAAGTAATTCTGAATGTGAACTGGGCTTGCGAAAATTAATAAAGGGAAACCTTACTGAAATGGAGTAGGGCGGATGAAGGTGAGGATAGCAGTGGGAGCCCTACCACTTGTCAATTACAGGAAGAATTGTCATTTACAAACCCCAACAGAAGAATCAGCAACAGAAAAGAATCTTATCAATTACTCTCCCTGACAGGGACCACCTCTGCAATTCAGTCAATGAGAAACCATCATCACTCTGGACTCATATTTTTCTCCAGTGAACTTTCTTTCAAAACAACCCTTTCCAATTTCCTCTTCTAACAGACTTATTTAGATTATTAGGAACAAAATATACAAGCTATTTCAACAATGTCTTGAGTTTAACATCTAAAATGTCATTTAAAATTCTAATCCTATAAACTTTCATAGAGACATATAACAGATTCCAGTGTAAAGTTTAAAAAAAAATTAACTCATTTTAGGATTACAAATAACTCCAAACAAAATACAATTAAAATCACCTGCCTTAACATTTAAATGAAAATACAGTAAGTACTGATACTGTATGACAATATTTTGTAGGACGTTTTCTTAACCAATGCTATTTTTTTATGAAACATGGAATAATAGCTTACACATAATAAAAGTTTCATAGATCTTTTTTCTTACACTGTTTCCAAATTCTCAATATATATATCATCACGTTTTTGACAACTTGCTTTGAATATTTAAAAATTGAAACACTTAAAATGTTTTTTTCTATTAAGAATCATTTTTTTCCTCAGGGATTTTTTAATAAGAACCTGAAAATGAAGAGAACAGAAACATCTGAAACTTCTTCCAGCTGAACTGTGAAGATTTCAAATATTCTCTACTTCCAAATTAATGTATTAAATGCATTGGATTCATATCTTTGGGTTCTTTTCCATATTCTTATTAGGAAATTGTGCTAATTGTATATTTACAGATTTTTTTCTCTTTTAAGATATTTAGTGCAATATAAATAGCACCGATTTAATAAATTATTATCTGAGATTGTGTGCTTCTTTCTCAGTGTTAGGTAGCAGCTTGCTTTAAACATTATTATAAGTACAGCTTTGAAATCAAACTTTAATTTTGTTTGCTTAAAATATTTGATAGTATTGAGCTTATGTTGAAAGAAGCTGAGAGTCTTCTTTCAAAGTATTAATAATTGTGTTTCAAAATGATATGAAATTTTAGACATCTTAGAATTTTTCATAAAATACATTAAAGATCGAAGTAAATTTTATCATCATAACAGATAAATCCCCATTAAAAATAACTTGCATCATATATTCTAGACTTCATGTGATCTATGTGTAAGTTTTAGGGCATTGTTCTATTTCATTTACTTTTACCAGTGTGGTTGGCTTAAGGAATTGGTTGATACAAGTGTTTGACATTTCATGTTGAGCCTCATAAAATCTCATCATAAAAATGCTTTTTATGGGGTTTGATTTTCTGTTTTCAATTACAGACCTATTTCTAATTTTAAACGTAATGGTTCTATTTCACCAGAAATGAGCATATATTTTGTATGCCTGTGTGGATGTATGTGTATTCGTAAAACACTACAAAATTATAAAGTGCTGAGTTCTTTATATATTGTTGCCTCAAACAAGCTGCATCTTACCTGTTCTTGTTATTACAAAACAATTTTTCCATACTAAGAACTTATTCCAGCAGAAACAACTGATGTTTTTGGGGACATATTAAGCATCAAGACATTAAGAATTGAATGAAAATCTGCAGAATGGGGAAGCCTGGGTAGCTCAGACGGTTAAGTGTCTGCCTTTGGCGGAGGTCACGATCCCAGAATCCTGGGTTGGAGCTCTGCATTGGGCTCCCTGCTCAGCAGGGAACCTGCTTCTTCCTCTCCCACTCCCACTTCTTCTGATTGTGCTCCCTCTCTGTCAAGTAAATTAGTATAATCTTAAAAAAAAAAGAGAGAGAGAGAGAGAGAGAAAGGAAAAGAAAAGAAAATCTGCAGAATGGGTACAATTTGTAAACAGAGAATCTGGATAGGTTCTTCAGGGAAAGAAAATAATCCATGGGAGTGTTTAAAGGTAGAATTCAGCATATTTTTTGGGTCTGAGGTGTCTGGGGGTGAAGGTATGATGGAGGAGACCAACCTGTCTTTAACTGAAACTTTGATTAGGTGTTAATTATGGGGAGATAAAGCGGACCTAGTTTACTGAGAAGTCTGAATGTCTGCCTGCCTAGAGGGGTTCAAATTTTAATTTTCAGTAAGGATAGTGGCAGTTGAGTGCCCTTACATGATTTGTGGTATAAAATTGATAAGAATAAAATAATTACTTCAAGATATGAATTAGAGAAAGTAATAAATTTTAGGTTCTCCTAGATTTACCATTTATCAGATATTCTCCTAGATTTACCATTTCTTAAATTTCAGCCTATTTTCATGTGACATTTGGATGCCCTTCAGACTTGAGGACATTATCTTTTGTGTGGGCAACAACGAAAAACACTACATGATATAGGCAATGTGGCATATGCACTGATTTCATAAACTGTGTTTATAAGCCGTGTGATCGACAAAGACACCAGGAAACAGTTGTCTCCAGTGTCCAGATCTCAGTTCCTACTTCTACATGACGGGTTCAAAACCGACCTTCTTCCTTCCCCACCTGAAAGGAATTCCATTAAAGCTTTGGGTCAGAAGGAAAAGATGAGCTATCAACATACCACAATTTTTGACAGCTTTTCCATTTGGATATGCATTTCAATCAATTTTAAGTCAGAGAGACAATAAAGCAAACCTCTTTCAGCTTTCAATTTGCCTCTGCAGTGATGGGTGCCCTGTCTGATATTTACAGTTCACAGTTTCATAATAATGGATGATTTTGGCACCTTGCTTTTCTCTATATATTTTTCTACCACTTTCAGCAATTTCATTAGAGTTGTTTTTTAAGATGACAATTAGAATAAAATGAAAAGCTCAAGAAGCCATTTGAAGCATAACAAGAAAGGAAATGTAATCTAACTTTGAAAAAATATATATATTTTTTATTCTGCGTTGTTATGACATCTTCATTTATTTTCTGCTTGAAAAATTCCAGGTAGTTTTTGGAGAGCCTTTTAGGTTTTTCTGTAACCTATGTATATAGGAGACATTCTCGAGCATATTTCCCATGAGTCATTCTTCCCCCTCACCTTGCACAAAATACTACTCCACAAATAACTCTACCCTGTCAGTTTGTCCAAGATGGCATTTACCTGAATGTCTCTACTTTGCCATCCTAATTCTCCTGTCATTCTATAAAATTAATTAAAAGTGTGTCTGTGCTCTATTGCCATTAAAAAAAAATAGGTTAACATTGACAAGCGCCTTCTTATAATGCCACTTTATCAGTAAAGAATTTTGTTTAAAGCAGTCTCCTTTACCACCCCATGAAGCATAGTAAGGTGTAGCAAGTTTGATTTTTTTTTTGCAAGTGAAGAATAATTTCTTATGTTAAAAGTAACATACATACATTTAATTGTCCTAGTAAGCTGATAGGCTTATCATCTCTCAAAATTCTCCTGTGAATGTAGGTGACATCATGGTGACCAAAAATGGGTATATGACTATTAATCTATATCACATTTTAGTACATAAATCACAACCATATACTGGGAAAATTATAAGGCAAATTAGCTTTTTTTATCTAATTAGAACTACTTTGTAGAGATCAGGTCACACTTAGAATCTGTGTGCCATTTTGGGTGCTGATTTTAATAAGTCATTTTCTAATTACAAGTAATGAAACATCTCCAAATATAGCTTAGGAAAACAAATCCATTGACTCTTAGAAAAAAATGAGCCCCAGGGTGCAGCTCTATTTAGGAGGTCAACAAAAAGTGTCTTTCTCTCCAGCTCTCAAGTCCACTAATTTCTGTTGATCCTCATTCATGTGGATAAATTTGGGGTGGCTTACTCCTATCCCTCCAGTTTATCAATTCCTTCAGAAAGTGGATTCTCATCTTAAAGTTGATTTAATCAATCACAGGGATAATTGTGGCAAATCTGATTGGCTCTGTTTGGATGGATTACAATAGAAATCAAAAGGGGCCCTCTTTGAGGCAGTTTGAGGCTGCATGATGGACGGCTTCATACCTTTCTTCCTTAGAGAACTTTTCTTTCCAGAGCCTGAAGAAGAGAAAAAACAGAGCTTCCACAGTGTGCAGAATCTTATAAACAACCAGTACCTATATGCATTTTTGATAAAGTGAGGTGAATAATAAGGCCACACAGAGAAATAATCCAGGGAAGGAAAATTTTTTGAAGTAATAGGATATCTTCCTTCATGTAGGTAATCATTTAATAAATACTTATAAGCTATTATTATATAACAATATAACAGACTCTAGGCTAGGAGCAAAGAATACAACACCATGAATAGGGGAAAGACTAGTCATTGTTCTTCCAAAGAACCAAATAAAGGAGAAAGCATAGCAATTATTCTGAAGAGCCCATGTGATAGAATTAGAAAGCAGTGCATGTAAGATAAATCTCTATTAATATCTGAATATATGTGGCAATATGACCTAGCAGGAACAGATGTTCTCCCCAGTCATAGAATTCTTGGTGTTTTTGTGGTCCTTCTCCAAAACCTATGACTTCTTTATGATTCCATTCTGTGACTATTCCCAGAAGATCATTATGTTTTGCCAACACCCATGTATGCATACTTCTTTTTCTAGTGATCTCATACTATCTCCAGATGTAAAACTTGCCTAATTGTTGACATGAATTCAATTTTTCACAATTACCTATGAACATCTCCATGCAGATACTATACCTGAAAGTCAATGTTCAGAATTAAACTCTTCTTCCTTACTTCTTGCTCCTAAAATCCTTAATCCATCAATGGCATCATGTTAACCCTAATTAAAAACATTCACTTCTAAAATCTTTAAAAAAAAAAAAAGGGGCGCCTGGGTGGCACAGTGGTTAAGCATCTGCCTTCGGCTCAGGGCGTGATCCTGCCATTATGGGATCGAGCCCCACATCAGGCTCCTCCACTGGGAGCATGCTTCTTCCTCTCCCACTCCCCCTGCTTGTACTCCCTCTCTCGCTGGCTCTCTCTATCTCTGTCAAATGAATAAATAAAATCTTTAAAAAAAAAAAAAATTCACTTCTTTTTTGAGTACTTATTTTTCCTGAATTTGTTATTATTTCTCTGTAAGTCACAAAGAACCACTGATTTTTTGCAGTCATGATTCATATGAATATATGAATCAGAACCAAGGGAAATCCTACTAAATGGCTTACTTTTATGTACCAGATGCTAATATTAAAGATGTTATTTTTAGTTTAAGTGACAGTTTTTTATAATCACAAATTATGGTTATTTTAAAAAAATGCTTATTTTTCTAATGGCGTAGCTCATGGAAGGAGGTTTTGAATGAATATCAATGGATGATATGATCCCAAATTTAAAAGAATTAATAACACATCATCATTCCTAAAAAGCCGTTCTTGGATCTTTGAGTTATTGTGAAGATCACTTGAAATAAACTGAAAATGGCTGGTCAAATCTCTGGATCCAATCATGGCAGAACTTTGTAACTTACCAATTGGCTTATTTCAATGTGAGGTCTTCCTGAAAATCCTCATCTTTATTAATGCTTCTTGGCATATGTTTCAGAATTTCTGTGCCGATGTTCTTGAATTGTTAGCACAACCTAAATGATGATGTGCGTTTATATCATGGTCTGTTCTACAAGCAGAGTATGTTTTCCTTTGAAGAGCTTTATTTCCAGTAGCTTCAGCAATGACCTTCATTCTCTCAGATGTTAACTCTAAATTTTCTTAGTTATTAAAATAGTTCTGATTTACTACATTAACTTTCTACTGAGTATTCCTTTGCTTTACTTATTATGAGATAGGCATTATGTACATGCGAGTTACAAAGAACTTACTCATCTTTTTCTTATATATAACGTATTTTCTGAAATCAAATTTAAATCTCAGGTCTTTCAACCTTTGTGCCTCATAGAGTTGCTGAGAAATTATTTTAATATCAATATAATATAAATAGAAATGATGATGATGATAGCTTATCCTCATTGAGTGTTTCATATGTGCTAGGCTCTATGCTTTACATGAATTAATTCAATCCAAGGACCCTAGGAAATAGATTTTTACCTTATTATTCAGATAAGGAAACTGATGCAAAAAAGATATTAATTAACCTGTTCAATATCACAAAACTAGTAAGTAGAAGTGGGATTTGAACCTAGGCAGTTCACCCTCAGGCTCCATTATTGAATGGTCATATACCAAGTACTTAGCATACATTATCTTAAATATTTAGTAACTGCACAAAGTTTAAGTAGCAAAGTATAAGGATCTTAGGAGATACAGAAATTGTAAGGAGGAGATAGGATTCAGATTCCGCTATGTTTCACTCTAAAGTCTGGGGTCTTAATTACTGTATATTATATTTTAACTGAATGCAGCAATAACATTATAGGTAATTTAGGAAAATGCAAGAATCATAATTGATGAAGGGTTAATAAATAACAGTATGTGAGTTATTAAATTGATATCTACAATATTTTCCCAAAATAGAAATTCAAATATGGACTTTTATTGTTTTATTCAATATTATCTTAGCATAAGACAGTTTTAGTTTCCTAAGTCTTTTATTTCTTTCTTCATTTACTGTTAGTGATGTGGGAAATGAAAAGCCTTCAAATCATGACAAATGCTATGGTAATGAGAATCTGGTAAAATAGACCAAAGGGTTAAAATTCCCATTTGCCCAACTTCTCTCTCTGTATTCCTCCTGAGGGCCATCTTTTAATGTCCCCAATTGTCATAAAATGTGTTTTGTGTTAAGAAAGACAGAACACTTTGGTTAGGGAGTAATCCCATTGCTATTCTGCTCCTACATAATATCTCTTAACAGTGAGTGACATATATATTTATATATACATATATATAATGGCCACCCAAAGACATCAAATCCTGAACCCTAGAACTTGTAAATGCTGCCTCATTTAGATAAAGGATCTTTGCAAATGTGTGTTAAGGATCTTGAGATGAGGAAATTACCTGGATTATTCGGAAGAAAATAATGTGAAGATGCAGGCAGATATTGGAGTGATGTGGCTCAAGCCAGGGAATGCTGGAAACCACCAAAAGCTGGAAGAGGCAGGAACAGGATCTGTCCTATAGCCCCTGTAGGACTGTGGTCCTACCAACACCTTGATTTTGCACTTCTAGCCTTCAGAACTGTGAGAGAACAAATTTACGTTATTTTAAGCCGCTGGCTTTGCGGTAGTTTGTTACAGCAGCCCAGGAAATAAATACAGTGCTTAGATATCACTTTATGTTTAAAAGGAATGGTAGAAGGAAATGGGTAGTAAAATAGATGTTCAAAGGGACACTGTGTATCTATTTTGGCTTAGAACCCAAATAAGATTCTAATAATACTAATAATAATAAGTGAAAACTCCTAATATATTTTAATGTAAAGTGCTATCACCTCAACAGTGCTTGCAAAGGATGATCAAAAACTAAAAGATACAAGAGAAAATGGATTCTGATGACAGTATGACATAGAATCAGCCGAAAATTTCATTAAGGGTGTGGTAAAAGAACTGGGGTGTGTAGATGTAAGGCATAGAACAGGTATGGATGAGCAGTGGGGAAAGATAAAGAGTTTATTTTTTTCTAATGACACCCAGCATATCTCATTGGTTTCACATAATTGTTAAAGAGATGGCAAGAGGGAAAGATTAATCCATCATCTGGCTATCAGTGCTCCATGTGATGGCTAGCCCCAGTTGAAGGGGATACCCCAAGGAAAGGGGTATTTATGGTGCACTGAAATTTTATATGAGGACACCCTGCTATCCTTTTATCTCCTGATGCAGACAAGAGTTGTCTAGATTTATTCTTCAGCAGAAGAGGGCACTGGCTTTTAAGAACCCAAGTTAAATTTCTGTCTAACTTTTCTTTCTACTCATTCTTTAGGCTCAGAGTAAGCAGTCCCTATAAGGTAGTCACTATAAAGCTAAGTCTCCCTTTCTCCTCCCTCTCTGTCTCTGTTTCTCTCTGTCTCTGTTTCTTTCTCTCTCTCTCTCTCACTCTGTCCCTCACCTATTTACCTATCATCTATCTATCTCTATTTCTGTGTTTCTGTTTTCCTCTTTCTCTCCTCCACCCCTTTTTCTTGACAATGTACAGAGAACAAAAAAAAAAAAAAAATGTTTGCAATTAATGAAGATGGCTTTAAAAATTCCTCTCAACTTGACTAAACTCTAGGTCAGCTTCCTCCTGACTCTGTGGCCCCTGGTCTCTCATTTCCTAGGGTATTTTCTTTAGAGAACTTATAATTGTAAATTCTTTCTCTACCGCTTTGAGATGTAAATTTTTTTAAAGTCCTCATTTTTACAACCCAGGAATGTCTTTCTCTAAGACTTGGAAGTCACCATTTGAAATGTAGTCACCAAGGCAGACAAAGCCTCTGTCTCCTACTCTCTGGGGGAAACAGGAGCCTAACTGGGGTGGGTGCCTCTTTCCAAGTTGCAAAACTACTTCCTGCTATAAAGTTTACTTTTCTTTTTGGGTAATGCTCTAAAATCCCCCTCACCCTAGCTCCTTAAAACTTCCTGCCCTTTGTTTCTATTTTCAGAAAAGAAAATAGAAGCTGGAGTCACTGTTGATAACTTTAAAAAATTTTTGAGCATGAATAACATCATCTTTTCTTTTTCTAAAAGATTTATTTATTTATTTATTTATTTATTTATTTATTTATTTGAGAGAGATGAGAGAGAGATGGATCACGGGAGCGAGGGACAGTGGGAGAGGAAGCGAGAGTCTTAAGCAGACTTCATGCCCAGCACGGAGCCCGATGTGGAGCTCAAGCTAATAACCCTGAGATCACAACCAGAGCCAAAACCAAGGGTCGGACATTTAACTGACTGTACCACCCAGGCAACCCAACATCATTTTTTCCTGAAAGCCCCACTTATGTTTCTGTTCGTTTATTGGTTTTTAAATGGCAATTTTTGTTTGATGGGAGCAGAATTTTTATTTATTTAGTAGTTTTTTTATCTTAAATAGGTCAAGACTCAAAGTGGCCTCTTTGAAATTTTGGTTAATCATTTAACATAACCATCTTTTTTTAGTCCTCAATGGAAGACCTGCTTAGTAAGGTAGAGTATTGGGTTATAAAACAAGTAGGAATGACTCAATCGTCTTTCAAGGTGAAAGAAAATGACAAATACATGCACCAGTGATTCATGTTACTAATTGTAAGAATTTTTCAGGTTTTCTGGAGGTGCCATTTGCATTTAGTGACCTCTGCCCTAGTATAGCTTCATTCTTTTAAAAAAAAATGCTTTTAAGAAAATTATAGAATAAGAGAAGTCTAGTCATGGAAAGGACATTAGGCTAGATAACATAGTCTCATTGCCTTCCTGGGTGAAAAAGTTGAGCTTCACAATGTATCAGTGACTTGTCTCAGCTCCTGTGCCTAATGGAGTCATGTGATCTTTTGATTGGGTTCTGTTCCATTTTCAGTTCTGCCTCTGAATCCATTGCTTTTGATTCAATTTCCCTTTATATGTAAGCTTACTAATTCATTACTTCACTTCTTTTGGTTGTCTCTAATATATTTAAATTGTTTTGACATTTATGCAGCTACAATTGAGTGCAACATTTGTGAATCACCATTTTTCACACTGTCCTGCACTATTGAAGAATGCAGTGTCTTGTGATTAAACAGCTGCCATGTTTCAGCCCAGAGGCAGCTAAACTTCTGTGAAGACTAAGATGATCCCTGTTTATGTGACTTGTAATCAATTTGTAATTTGGGTTGAATACAATGAGGCATTTTCATGAAAGCCCCAGATAGGGCACTGCTGTGCCTGGAGGCTGGGATTTGCAGGCAGTCCTCAGAAAGCTTTTGCCTGCAGGAAATACAAATGAGGGTATTTCCCTTCAACAGCAGAAATTAAACTGCAGGAAATCTTGTTGATGCAGTTATATTTTAAGACAACAGCACTCAAAATGTCAGTCATGATTAATCATTATTATTATGATTGTCATTTTCAATCTATGGTTCTTGTTCCACTACCCTGAAAAAATAATTCTAAAAAAAGACAGGATACATATATTTAATTCTGAAAAAGTGTGATTAATGGCCTCAGGCTTTCAAGTGGAATAAGACCAAATGCTAAAGTCTATCTTCATATTTGATAAATTATAATTTGGATATAGTCACACAATATCTCTTAACCTCAGTTTTCTCATCTGTAAAATGGAGATAATAGAAAAGTTCCATCTAAATCATGTGACTTGTGGCCACTGTGTGAGAGAGTAAAGCTGAGAAAATATAAGCTAAAAATAATAGAAATATTGGTAGTATTATGAGTCTCTGAAATGGCCAGATTATGACAAAGTTTTTATAAGTAGAAAACATAATTAATAATAATTAACCATCCACATGAAAGGATGCTCAACATCACTAATCATCAAGGAAACACAAATCAAAACCACAAGGAAATGTGTCAGAATAACTGACTGTCAGAATAACTAAAATCAAAAAGACCAGAAATGACAAGAGTTGACTAGGATGTGGGGAAAAAAGAACTCTTAAGCACTGTTGGTGGGAATGTAAATTGGTACAGCCATCATGGAAAACAGTATGGAGTTTCCCCAAAAAAGTAAAAATAGAAATATCATAAGATCCAATAATAACACTACTTAGTATTTACTCAAAGAAAATGAAAACACTAATTCAAAATGATATGCACCCCTAAGTTTATTGCAGCATTATTTATAATAGCAAAGATAGGGAAGCAACCTAAGTGTCCATCAATAGATGAATGGATAAAGAAGGTACGGTGTGTGTGTGTGTGTGTATAAAATGGAATGCAGAATGGAGTATTATGCAGCCATAAAAAAGATGAGAGCATGCCATTTGCAACATGAATAGACTAGAAGGTTTTTGCTGCATGAAATAAGTCAGACTGACAAAGATAAATACCAAATGAACAAATGAATAAACAAAAAGCAGAATCAGACCTTAAATACAGAGAACAAACTGATGGTTGCCAGAGGGGTGGGGCGTGGGGATGTGCAAAGTGGGTGAAGGGGAGTGGGGCATACAGGCTTCCAGTTACAGAATGAATAAATCACGGGAACAAAATGGTACAGCATAGGGTATATAGTCAATAATATTGTAATAGCATTGTAAGAGATGGTAGCTGGTAAGAGTTAGTAGCTACACTAGTGGTGAGCATAGCATAACATATAGTGATGTTGAATCACTGTATTATACACCTGTAACTAATGTAACATTGTGTGTCAACGGTACTCAAATTTAAAAAATTAAAAATAATAAATCATCCTTTAAGCAAGAATTGTTAACATTAAAATGTATAGATTATGATGATTATTGAAGTCTGAAAATATTGTTTATATTGGCATTCAGATTTTGTTTTTATTTTCTCTAGGGTTTAAGATCTACTTTCATATGGGTTGGGTAATTCAATCACTGTAAGAGAATATCCTTTAGATTTGTTGTTAAACTGTACTCATTGGTCTATTAAACACTAATAATTTCTCTAGATATATTAACATTTGTTTGTGTGTGTGTATGTGTGTGTGTCTTAAAATCGGGATGTTAGTGGACCATGAAGTAACAGCTAGATTCGCAGTTGATTTAGTCTACCTTTCCAAGCAGTGTAGGAAATTCAGCGTTTGCTTATAACATTTACTGATCATTTGCTATATACCATGTATTATTTTAACAAGGTAGATCATGACTTCTACTTGAATTTTTCTAAGTGACCAAATTTTAATATTTCCATAGTGGTACTATCACTACTGTTCATTTGTAATTCTTACAATAAGCAAAATTAGAGGAAACATTTATATCTGAAACCCAATATATACCCTAGTGCACGTTTTATAATGGTTGTATGAATATACCGCAAATCCAATAACAATTTAAACAAAATGAAAGAAAGAAGGAAAGAAAGATACATTTAGATTTACGTGAAAATATGTTTGGAGACATCCTGCAAATCTGAATGAGTCAGAGCTAGAAAACTGTCATTAACTTATTTTTCTCTTGTTAAACCAACAGAAAGGTAAAACTCAACATTTTAATTTTTGATAACAAAGACACCTTTTCCAGGTGGTTATGCTTCCCCTACCATTCTATCTGCTACATCCCATATACTGTGCTGTTTCCCGAGCCACCATACTGATTCTCCAAGGGCCGTAATTAGTTATAAACTGTAGGAGAGCTAAGAGGGTCTCTCAGAACCACGTGGTTTGGCAGCACAGTGTGGTGCTTATGCCCTACTGTGTGGAGACTGTTAGGAAAGAATTAAAAGAGCAAAAAGGAAATCACTGAACTAATTTTCAATGTCTACCTTATCTGGATTGAAAAATGAAATGTTTTCTTTCCCACACTATAGAAGCCATATTACAGGATGGAAGTTCAGGACTCTGTAATCAGCCTGTAAGTGGACATAATGAGATTCTGTTGTGGAAGATGCAGGGCATGAGCTTGTTTGATCCCATTAGAACCTGAAAGGTTTAGCTTTCCTGCTAAGGCCTAACAGAGTGAGGGTTTCTTTCCCTTGCTTGACTAAGAATTTGACTGAGGCTGGTAAATTGCTTCCCAGAGCTATTGGTATGGCCTTCTTAGATTTTCCTTTGTCTTAGACTTTATTAGCCTTATCCACATGTTTATGAGGGCAGAGACATAGGGACCCTGCTCACTATTATATCCCTAAGATCTAACACAGTGTTAAGCACTAAAAATAAGCACAATATTTGAATGAATGAATAGGTTAATTTAGTATCCAATCTGATCAATTGGATGTTAATGGGAGGGAGGAAATAAGGACACTCCCATCTTTCGGTCATATTGAACTTAAGGAAAAACACATGAGCTGCGTAAATATGGAAGTCTTAGATTAGATGACCTAATAAGTTATGCTCCAAAACAGAACGCTTTTAAGAATGAAAGAGGTTGCTGTCTGGATCAGACTAGAACACAAGGCATAAAGCATGGCAATTCTGGGTAAATTAAGAATTATGGGTACTCTAGATATAGAAGAAGTCATTTGTGTTCAAAAAAGGGGGTAGAGGCAGTACATTTTTATTAACTATCCTATACAAGGCTATGTTAAGTACTGTTGCATGTAACTTATTAAATTCCAATAAAATCAAAAACTAAACTAAGATCTTCCCCCACTGACAAACTGTGAACCACAAACTACACAAGGAAGGCTTGTCTTCTGCAAAGAAAAAAAAAAAAATGTTAACTAGGTGGTGAGAGGATTAGTTGCACACATGCTAAAGTTCTGATTCCTCAGAGGCATAGGTCAATATGATTATTCCAGGAAGCATTACAGCATAATTTGGGGCTCAAACTTTTGACTTAAAGTAAACAAAATTCTTTTTTTCTTTAATTTTATTTATTTATTTTAGAGAGAGAGAAAGAGAGTGTGCATGGGAGGAAGGGGCAGAGTAAGAGGGAGATGGTCTTAAGCAGACCTCACACTGAGCATGGAGCCCCACATGTGGCTCCATACGGGTTCCATACAGGCTCAATTCAGGGCTCACAGGAGGCTCATACAGGACTCCATATGGGGCCCGATCCCACGACCCTGAGATCACATGACCCTGAGATCGCAACCTGAGCTAAAATCAAGAGTCGATGCTTAACTGACTCCGCCGCCCAGGCACCCCTATAATCCTGAAATTCTAACAACCGGCTATGTTCATATTTTAAGTTTTATTCTTTTGAAAACAAATTTCAAAATGAAACACAAGAACAATTTCTTATTCTGTAAGTAATTTGTGAGTAAGCATGTCCCCATTGCTGAATTTATACTGCTTACTTGATTATAGTGTATAATATGGATCTGTGTATACAGTTCTTACTGAGGCTTTGTGGTTGAGAAAAAAGAACCACTGAACATAAGTAAAACATTTTTGAAATGTTGCCTGCACATTACTAAGGGCAGACATGTGTGGCATCTATAGATATGCCTCTAGGACCACTTTGTTGGGTCCCTGCAGAAAGGGGTAACATAAGAGTCAACCTTGAATGCTTTAGATTTTCTTCAGTTTGAGTTAGTCTGTGTTTCCAGCACTAAGAAAAACCTTCTGGGTTTTCACAGACAGTACTGGTTTATGTCTGTTGTCCTGGTTTAATTTTCAACTGTGTCACTTTTTAGAAGATGAATTAAACGGTCACCCTGTCAGAGCCTGGCAAATAGCGGATATACAATAAATGACTACTGAGTGAATTAATAAATACATGTCAAATAGAGACTCTGTTCTATGCTGGTAGTCTTCAAATAGTGTCCTTTTATTACTGAAGTTAGAAAGTTTCCACACTGTTGGATTGGTTCTATATTCTACAGTCCTCTGAATAACTCATTCTCTAGATGACTAAAGCTAGTTTGCTATTAAATTAGGATGACTCCCAAATCAGTAAGAAGTATCCTTCATATTAATGCAATGATAATTATACAAAAAAAAAGTTATACCAATTTTTCATAGTTTGGTCAAATTAAGAATAAGAGTTCCCAAACTGATGAGTAAGAAGGCAGTGATAAAGATTATTGTGGGTGTTAGAAAAAGAAGAATCTGAGAATATGAATTTGTCTGACTTCTAGACTGCCTGGGGCTTTTTGACCACAAGAAGAAAAAAATATTTTTATCTACTTGGCAGAATTATGTCTCTGGAAAACATAGATGCTGAGATTGATGACAATGATCTCTTCTGATCTTCCAGGTCCCCTTATCTAGAAATTTATCTATCTTTTGACTATCATTTTCTATCTCTCACAGCCTTTTCTATTCAAGAAATTTAGTACTGGCCAATCAGGAGATATGGGATTTTGGTCCAGTCGGCTGATTTCCAAGGGAAAATGAACCGTTTGCTGTTCTAGTTGAAAACCGTCTTTTGAGAGATTAGTTAGTGCCAATCATTGTACCAGAGTTTAATCCTGCCCAAATAAAATAAAGATCCTTGATAAAATAAAGGAAATTTTCAACTTTTCATGTTTGTGGGCCCTGTCCCTGGGCTCCCAGCAAAGCTATACACTCACATTTACCAGGGTCAAAATGACTTGACAAAATCTCAAAGCATGGGCTGTCTTCTGCCCCGAGCACACACTGTACATCTGCTTTGTTAAATAATAATAGTAATAATAACCAACAAGGAGCATTCCAAACATAAAGATAGGAAGAAGCAAAAAAAAAAAAAAAACAAGAAACAAAACTTCCCTCGTTCCCATTAGATCAGTCATACAAACTTGCATATACTAAAAACATAAGATAAAGTCTATAACTTTCTGGAAAGTCCTTTGTCACGATGATTTGTAACTCTTTATGTAATAAAAAACCCTAAAAAACAAACAAAAAAAAACCATATATAACCCTGCACCAAATGTTCCTTCCCTGAAGCACTCTCTTCCTTGTAAAGAAAGTATATCCCGGGGAGCTGTGCTAACTTGGGTTTGAATAAAACTCTTCATTTTTCTTTAAAAATTTTAAAAAAGGTTTGTTCATTTTCATCAACGTCCTGAAACTGTCAAGATAAAAACTAGATCTTAGATTATTTAAAACAGATCAACGTGTAGAATCTTGGGATGTTAAGCCTAAAACTGACTTTTTTCTCCCTCATCTTGTCCAGAGCAAGAGGGAAAGCAAAGAGGGAAAGCAAATGAGGCTATTAGGCGCTGCATAATTGAGGACGGCTCTAAATAGTTTCCTAGTGGCCTGAAAAAAGTGCAGATTTCACATTCTGGAAATAGCCACCTCTGCGGAACAACTGGGCCCTTGGCACATTAGTGAAGAAAAATCTGTTTGTATAGACTTGCTTTTGTGCTTTGCTAGTCTTTACATTGTAGGTATAAGAGGTGTTATTCTCCCTTTGCTATGTTTCCCAAGTGAGTCAACAAAAATACCATCTCCAGACTAAATATTTTGTTCTTAACTTTCGATTTCTACATCAAAAAAATAATATGGGATTTCTGAGGAATACTTTGTTCCTCTCACATGCGGTGACTACTATGTTTGTTTTGGTATTGCCTCTCTCAATGATTGGAAAAGCAGGGCACAAAGTAAGTGAGATTTGTATTTTCTTCTTTAGACTAATCTCATCAGTAGATTGTCCTGAAACTAGCCTTTCCACATCTATGTTCCAAAGTCTTGTTTAAATGCTGATGAAAATCTTTGTTGTTGATTTTTTAAGTATATGTTAATTCCATTTTTAGAAACAATAATATATCTGAGACTCTCACTTACTAAGGCATTGTGTGGAGCTTGCTGGGTTCTGAGCCTAGGGCCATGTTGGATATTGTTAATAAGAAAGCCATGGGCAAGGAACCCTTATACCCTTATCCCAGATATGTGGGTGTTAATTACATGGCTGCTATCTTCTCTCTGGGGAGAACCATCTCTGTTCTCCCAGGCAAAGGCACAATGTTGGGTAAAGAATCCAAAGATCTTTCTTATTATTCCCTGGTCTCGCTGACCTTATTTCTCTTTCAGGAACACATTGTGCTTATTTCTACCTTCAGGATTCTGCAATTGCTGTCTCCTCTCCCTAGAATGTTCTGCTTCCAGAATATTTTAAGTTACTAGCATACTATTCAATTACCATTTCAAATGTCACCTCCTCTGGATTTTGTTTTCTTCACATACTAATCTCTTTGCAAGATAATCTTACTGATTTTTTATCAGTCAAAATTATATGCTGAGTGGCTACTATGCAATGGGTACTATTCCATGTTTCCAGAATACAAACATGATAAAATAAAGGTGTCTCTACCATCAAGGAACTCAAACTGTATATACAGGATAAGAATGTGAACAAGTAAATAATTTGTGCTATGACAAAAACATCAACTATAACTCTAACATTAGAGTATATAGTAAATGAGGGTACTCATTTAACTAAGTAGGGGCAACCTCTTAAGGAAATTATGTTTAAACTTGGATCTGAGTTTGTGATGATCTTGGAAATAAGCACTCTAAGCAGAAGGCACACAAAGTACCAAGCTTTGGTGTAATTGAGGAAGAGAATGAAAGCAAGTGAATGAGTGGACAGAGGTGAGTTCCAAGTGATTGATAGAAACCAGATGGTGTTAGCCTTTAGCTCTGAGGCAGTAAGGGATCTGAATTTTATCCAAGTTTAATGGGAAACAAGTGAACATTTAAAAAAAAAGGTAAGTGACTTATATTACACTATATGTTAACTCACTGGAATTTAAATAAAAATTTTTTAAAGAAGATTAAAACATAAAAATAAAAAATAAAAAAGGAAAGTGACAAGATGTTATTTACATTTTTGAATGATTCCTCTGACTGCCTCTGTGAAGGATGAGTAAAAGGTGTTACACTGGAAAATTAACCCTAAATTTGTTTTAGTAACATGCAAACTATACAATCTGAGTATGGCTTAACACAACCAAAGTTTTTTCTCATTCAAGTAGAGAGGTAAAATGGGAGACTTCTTGATTTTATGAGTCATCAAAGATATGGGCTTACTGTCTCTCATCACATGGCTATAAGTTTGCCATGACAGGGGAACAAGAGCTCTGAAGTGCACCAAACAGGAAGTGATGGAAAATATCTGCTCAAAGTCCTGTTTGCTAGAACTCAGTGTTAGGAAATATAAGAGAGAAATTAATATTCCATGAGCATTAACCACACATGGCAAAGAGGGAAAAAATACAGGCATCAAACATGCTAGGAGGAAATTTTGAGATGAGAATAAGTGAGCTGGAAGAAAAGACATTATCAGAGAATGCTATATTTGAAATTGAGCATTTTGGGGAGAATTATGACCGCAGGAGTGGATTCCTAAGGAGAAAAACATCATTACTAAAGAGATAAAAATTGAGGAGCCAACTATGTGAATTTGAAGTTCTTCTGCTTATGAAAAGTCATGTGTAATCATAACCATTTTCTCTATATCTTTGTTTCTACTTTACTTACTTTTTTGATTGGTAATACTCTCTCTTTCCATCCTGATTCAGTTGTGTTTGTAGGTGAAAATATGGTTTTCCCCTAATGCCCACGTTGAACCTTGAGAAGTTTTCTCTATATTCTTTATGACCATCTATCTTTTGCCCACTTCTACCTAGTGATTTCTGTGTGGAAGTATCACACAGAGTGGTTACTTTATGGGTAACAAATTGTTTTCCTTTCTTTCTTCCTCTCATTTCTTTCTACATTTGTGTATTATGAGCCCACTACATGCTGCAAGAAAAGAACTCTGGACTGGAGGTAAGGAGGACTCCACTCTTATTTTAGCTCTGCCTCTTACTTTCTACGTTCACTCACTCAAAAATATTCAAGAGATATTTAACTCCTACCATGTGCAAGATTCTGAGATAAAAGTTGGGGATAAAACAATAACAAGAAAGACATGGTTCTTACCTCATTGAACTTAACATTCAATTAGAAGGAGGGGAATGAAAGAAAAAAAACCCATAGAACTTCTCACAGGTCAGTTATTGAAAATCATGTGGAGTCATTAAGAGACACAAATTGAGTATTTGTAGGTTGGGAAATTGTTTGCAAATAAAGTTTTTTGTTGTTGTTTGACTTTCAGTGACTGATATTTTGCTTTCTCTCTATATTCCTATGAATTTTGAGTATTATTTTAAGCAACATGAGATGGTAGGCTCATCTAGCATTCTTTCTTTCCTTCTTTCCTTTCTTTCCTTCTTTTACTGAGCCGTGGACTTATTGCCTATAATAGTAGATCAAAGGCAACACTAATGCACTACACACTTCTTCATACACGGCAATTTTAACCTATGTGGGTTTCTTTTTTTTTTTTTAAGATTTTATTTATTTATTTGACAGAGATAGAGACAGCCAGCGAGAGAGGGAACACAAGCAGGGGGAGTGGGAGAGGAAGAAGCAGGCTCATTGCAGAGAAGCCTGACGTGGGGCTCGATCCCATAATGCTGGGATCACGCCCTGAGCCGAAGGCAGACGCTTAACCGCTGTGCCACCCAGGCGCCCCTACCTATGTGGGTTTCTGATTCTCTATTAAGACAATGAGATGACTTGCAACTTAGCTTCCTCTCGTGTAAGTCTAGTGTTTGTAATTTCTGAGACGTGTGGATGAGACACAGTGCGTAAATACCAGGAGTTATTAATAAAGTGTGAGTATTCACAGTGAAGTCACTGAGAAATGACAGGAGCAGAGGAATTATTTATTCTTATTACGTCTCTAGCAATGGGAGCTTGAAATTAGAAAATCTTTTGATATTTATAATAGTATTTCTCTATATACATTTTGTTCAATATTTTAATTTCTTTAGTTCTCTATATACATGTTCCAAACTGTCAGACAGTACAGCATAAAATTTTATTTCAATATGAGGTGGAAACTTAAAAGAAAAATAAACTTTTTAGGAAAACATACTACTTTTTCTATGTGAAGCAAAGATTTCTAGCCAAAGTCATTGTCTGACTCCGATTAAATATCTTACTTCTCTATCAATTTTATGTTCAGTCAGAGGGGGTAAAGATTAAGCAAAACAAGAATTCCATGTTTTGTTTAACAATAGTCAAAGATGACCCATATTTAATCCTGGAAATTTCCCCTCAACTACACATTTATTTCTGTGGACAAAAAAGGCTTGAATTAGGGGCGCCTGGGTGGCACAGCGGTTAAGCGTCTGCCTTCCACTCAGGTTATGATCCCGGCATTATGGGATCGAGCCCCACGTCAGGCTCCTCCACTATGAGCCTGCTTCTTCCTCTCCCGCTCCCCCTGCTTGTGTTCCCTCTCTCGCTGGCTGTCTCCATCTCTGTCGAATAAATAAATAAAATCTTTAAAAAAAAAAAAAGGCTTGAATTAGGATCAGGTCTGCTGAGATTGAACAGGGAAGCAGCTGAACTGAACCTGCCTGGCTTTACTCTGTTTTTGTTCCCTTTCCAAGACCCTGAACACAGTTCTGGGTCTGATACCTCTATATAGGTCTTCTGCCCTCCTTTAAGGGCTTTTTTCCACTCAGGAATTAGCTTCCTCTTCTCATTTGTTGCAAAAACTGCAGGCAGCTTCTGACTAATTCAGTCCAGATAAAGGTTTTATTGTCGTTGCTACTGCTGCTGTTGTTTGTGAATAGCCTTTTATCATATCATCTTATGCATATATATGTAAACATATGTATACTTAATGTCATCTGCCGGGAATGGCCAGCAATCCCTGTACTGATGGATAAAAGATTAACCCAAACTTTGCTCGAAATAGAGGAGAAGGAAAGGGGGTCAACGCTCAGTGGTGAAGTCCCTTTGCTCTTCTTTGCTCCCCCTTTCTTGGTCCTTTGGGATAATCACAAATCCTTATCACTGTTTCTCAAGCACGTGATGTGTGACAAGGGGTCTTACTGAAAGTAGGAGGATCCGTTTACAGGAAAGATACTCCAATCTACTGTTCTATGAGTTCTGCGAAACATAGCCTAAGGGACAATGCCTACATCTCTTAGATCACAGGGCAGCTGTTTGGGCTAGGAAAGTTTCAGAAAAGGCAACTCCCAGCGGCATTCCAAGGGCAGAGTGGTCACGCAGGCCTTGGCATTCCAAAGGCCTACGCCTTTCTTGGAAACCTTCCCTGCCATCAGTGGCCTCCCTGCTACATTTTAGCAAGCCAGGTAATACGGCTGATTTCATGCTCTACATTAACCCCAACAGTCATTTTATATTATATTGCTATTATTATATGATATATATAATTGTGGATAACATTATACATACTTATATATCATTATATGTATTATAACATATATTATATAAAATCCTTATTATTTTACTTTACCTAGTGTTCTTACTCTATTTCTATCATTCTTCCTTCATAATCATTGGTCTAGTTATAATTAGCATAGGTATCATTCAAGATAATCTCTTACTCAAAAAAAAAAAAAAAAAGAGGGGAGCAGAGGGGCACCTGGGTGGCACAGTCAGTTGTGTCAGACTCTTGGTTTCAGCCCAGGAAGTTATCTTAGTGTTGGGAGATTGAGCTCTGCGTCAGGCTCTATTCTCAGTGTGGAGTCTGCCTGAGATTCTTTCTCCCTCTTCCTCTGTCCCTCCCACTCCTGCTCTCTCTCTCTTTCTCTCAAATAAATAAGTGAATCTTAAAAAAAAAAAAAAAAAAGAGTGGAGGTGGTATCATTTTTCTGCTCCAGTATCCCACTTCCTGCCATGATAGTATCATTAGGTTCATGTGACGTATCTCCCAAGAGAGAGCCACTTAATTTCCTTAGTTAAAGGATGACTTCAAAGATCAAAGGGTCAATCTAAGTTCTTAGGAAGCCAATGGAATTGTAAAAATGAAGTGATTCCTTCAAGAAGATATGAATCCTGTCTAGATTCGTAGCTCAAGAAAACTATTTGAACAGTGATAGGATCAACTTGACTCAAAAGAAATGTGGGAGTGCAGGTTTTGAACAGTTTTGTAGAATTATGTTGTTTTCTTCGATGAAGATTGGCATAGTCTCTATATGCAAGAATATATGAGTTTGTGTGCTCTAAACATTTTACTCAAAGATAAGAAATTTTGTTTGTGTTTGATGAAAATCTAAAAGCAGGCTCCGGAAATCATGAATGCAAATGCAATATCTATGTGAATAGAGGGTCAAATATATTGATATTAATTTAGATACGGTAAGTAAATTACATAATAATGTAGAACAGAAGAATATTATTCACTAAGAGAACAAAACACAGAAGCAAGGCAATGACTTTCAGAGAACTCTTTCAATAATTTGAAATATAGTTTTGATTAATTCGATGAGATTCAGCAGAGTGACTAGAAGTCTAAAATTGCTCATGCTACACCTAGGTAATAAAAATAAACTTTTTGATTGTGATCCTCTTAAAAATAAAGAACAAGTAATTAAAATCCTCTATGCCAGGCATTGTTACTCCATTTAATCTTCAGAGCAAAGCTATGGAGCAGTTATAATTAGTTGTAATTTAGAGATGCAGAAATTAAGCTAAAGTTGGTGAATTAACTTGCCAAAGGTCATATAAAAATGAATAAAATTTAGTACAAAAATTTGTTCTGACCAAAATGCATGCTGTTGCTGCTCTATAAGAACACATTTAAATTTCCTAAATGTAATTATAAGACTTACTTGATTTTCTCAAATAACTAGCTTGGCAATTCTCCCCATTCAACTTTTATTTATGGGGAGAGGCTATGTTAATATTGCTGTTATATATTGTGTTATTAAAGAAGTATTACATAAAGTACTTTCATTTAGGAAACCATTTTTAAAACAAATGCTATTTTATTTCTAATTATAAGAGTTACTCTAATTATGCTCATTGTAAAAAAATTGAAAATCATGAGAAGAAAGAATATTTTCCAATAATTCTTGCACTTAATAACTACTGTAAAGCCTTTAAAAATGAATATTTTTCTAATTTTAGTGCAACAAAAAAGCAGTAATATACATACTTCATTTTTTTACTTAGCAATACATAATTTTCTTTAGATATTTTTCTAAAATATTTTATTATATCCTATGGGTATGCAATAATTTAATGAACAAATTTTACTTGTAATTTTATTTAACATTAATATTGTTCTTATAGAAAAGAACAATTAGGATAATGCTCCTTGAGGAGTGGGGACCTTATTTTTTATTCTCCTTTTTTCTTATTAATTGCTGTACTCTCAGTGTCTGGTACCTGCTATATAATAGATGCTCAATATCCCTTCTTAATTAATGGATTTAATTAGGTAATATTAGTAGACAATCTGAAGAATTTTTTAGGATAAATAACTTGAAGTGGACTTGCTAAATCAAAGCATATGCATGCTTATAAAATTTATTTTATTCATATTGACATTTACTTTCCAGAAAAGTTGCATTAATTTTTGCTCAAACTAGCAAAATACAATGTGATTTTTTTTTTCTTTGAATCTTGCTGTACTGAGTGATATTATTCTAGCTCAACTCTGTAAATATACCTTTTGCAGGGTGACTATTATTCCCTCAACCTAAAGTGACTGCTCCACTGACAGCAGAGCCCTCTCCACAAAATTTTCTTCTTTGGGGATCTGTTTTGTAAAGAATATAACCTTGCCCATAAAGAGCTATGGCCCTTGCCCTAGGCTTCTGAGATGTAATCTTTAAGCCCTTAGAATGTCATGGCTGGTAGTTTTTTTTTTTTTTTTCTTTTTTTTTTTTTTTTTTTTTTTTTTTTTTTTTTTTTTTTTTTTTTTTTTTTTTTTTTTTTTTTTTTTTTTTTTTTTTTTTTTTGTTACCTGGAGCCATTGGGCCAGCCAGATAATAAAATGTGATTTAGGGTAGGGGCTTTGAGTCATGCAATATCAGCCTAATCTCCTGAAAAGCTGGAAACGGAGGTCAGACTTGGAGGCTATTAATTATGTCTATGTGATACAGCCCCAATAAAAACTTTGAACATCGATGCTTGAGTAGGCTTCCATGGTTGGCAACACTCCATGCATATTGTCACACATTCTCGCCTGGAGGAGTTAATGCTGTCCTTGACTGCAAGCAGAGAAGACAACTGGAAGCTCCATGTTTAGAATCCTCCTGGAATAGGCTTCACACATTTCCTTTCAGGGCTGATTTTAATTTGTATCCTTTCTCTCTAATAAACCATAAGTTTATGAGTAGGACAGCTCTCAGTGAATCCTTTTAGTGAGTTATTCAATCTGAGGATGGCTTGGGGAAGCCCCTGAACTTGCAGTTGGTGTTAGGAGTGAAGCTAGTCTTATGATCTGTTCCCTAACCTTGCAGTTGGTATCCAGAGTACAGTTCAATAGAAAATCCCTGACTCAATGAAACATGTGGTTCAGGAAGAGGAAGGATGACAGGAAAAGGAGATCCTGAACTTTTAAGTCCTAGCCTCTGCCCTATGTGCTTTATCCTTTGGCTGATTTTCATCTCTATTCTTTAGTTCTATGAAATTATTAGCTGGTGAGCTTAACAACTTTCAGTGATTCTGTGAATCCTTCTAATGAACGATCAAACCAAAGGGTGGTCTTCAGAACCCCCTAACTTCACAGGTGGAGTCAGAAGTGAGGATAGTCTCATGGACTATGCACACTTCAAACTTCACAGGGTCTCCGTAACTTCTGTCTCCCCTTTGTCACCTACTAGTCCTGGGGTTATGTTATTAACCCTTGGAATTTCTCTGTATTCAACCCAAAGCTTTGTAAAACAGCATCTCCCTTAAAACCTCAAATTATCCTACGTTGTAGATACATTTCCTTTCTTCTGAGACTCTGACAACTGTAACATCTTTCAGTCTTTCATTTTTAATTTAATACATATAATTAGGAATTAATTTTGGTATCTGTGCAATAGGTACATTACTTATTATATTTTATAAAAAACTAATGCTTTCTGCAATGTTACAAAACACTCTGGTTTAATTTTGTACTCTAATATTCCCTTTGCTTATATTCAAACACATGCAAGAATATATCCATGATGTGTGGATATATGCATATCCTTGAAAATCCATGCAATTGCAGCTCTGGACATGCTTCTACCTTCTTTCAGGGCTTTTATTACTGTATACATTGGGTATTTAATTCCATTTTTCAAACTTTTACAATGCATGGCTTTCCTTATTCATAGTAATTCAAAAATATCTTGTAAATTCATGAGAATTTATTTACCCTAATTCTTCACAGAAGTCTTAAATACATTGTTACTAAATTAATTTCTGTACATCTATATTTTGACTGATTTTTAAAAGATTTTATTTGTTTATTTTAGAGAGAGAGAGAGTGAGCATGAATGAGGGGAGGGGCAGAGGAAGAGGGAGAGAATCTCAAGCAGACTCCACTGAGACCAGAACCCAACCCGGGGCTCAATCCCACTGCCCTGAGACCATGACCTGAGCCAAAACCAAAAGTTGGACACCCAACCAACTGAGCCACCCAGGTGCCCCTTGATTGATTTTTTTGTGTGTGTGTGTGTGAATATTGATTCAAAACATTTCTGGGATATAGAAACTATTTTTTTTGCATATTTTAGCCAAATATTTTACTATGTCATTGTAATTATTTGCAACTTGTTTGAGATTTATATAGTATTCACATAAAGAAAAATATATCCCTTCCTTTTCAACAGAACCACTTTCCCCTATTTAAATTGTACTGACATAGCTTTCAGAACACTAAGTAATAGTGATATTTGCTGGCATCCCTGTCTTATCCTGGTTTTAAAAGGAATGCCTTGTGTTTCAACATTATCATGTTTATCGTGGATTTAAAATAAATATTTTACATGTTAAAGAACTACCTAAAACACTTTACAAAGAAATGTTGGATTTTGTGAAAATTTCTCTTAGTATTTACTGAGATAATCCTGTGAATGTGTTCCTTTGATTTATTTATAGGGTACATTATATTCAGAGAAAGTAATAACATTAAAGAAAGCTTGATATTTATGGAGTGTTTCGGATGAGCTAGACATTGGGTTAAGTGCTAGTTTACTAATATTAAATCATTTTGGCATTTCTGGAACAATGTTAATTGTTTATTCTATTTTAATATCAGGCTGTGCTATATACTTATTTTATTTAGGATTATTTTCATTTCTATACTTAGCAGGGATTTAGGTATTGTTGTCTCAAAAGTAATTTAAAAACTAAAAAAATATTTTGTTGTATATTGGCCTTAAAATAGTTTTTACGTGTTCTCCATAGCCTTATTATTCTGTCTTTCCCACTGGCTACCTTCATTTGTAACACGCTTATTTTTATTTCACTTACCTAAGTTATATTTAACTGAAAAAACAGGTTGTACATAAGAGAACAATGTGGCAAGCATGTCTGGGAAGGGTTAGCATGGAGATTAAAGGTCCTTTTGGAGAAGAATTTCTAAGGAAAAATCAGGCTCACCTGTTCAGTTTAACTATCTACCTCTCAGTTTGTCCCGATACATCAACCCCAGTGGCCTCCAGATCTTTTATACTTAAAAGATTAGGGGTGCTTGGATGACTCAGTGGGTTAAGCATCTGCCTTTGGCTCAGGTCATGATCTCAGGGTCTTGGGATCTAGACCTGACATGGGGCTCCCCGCTCAGCGGGGAGTTTGCTTCTCCCTCTCCTCTCCCCCCAACCCCGCCTGCTCATGCTATCTCTCAAATAAATAAAATAAAACCTTTTTTTTAAGGGCAAAAAACAAAAAACAAAACAAAAAGAACTATGCAAAAGCTTGATGTTTTGTTTTGTTTTACCTCCACGAATTTTTCTGACTTCAGTGTGTGACCATGGGTGGTTCATCACAATGGTGTCTGTGGCATCAGTGATGTCCCTGTCAGCAGAGGTGACAGTGCATTAGAAAAGAGAGTGGGAGTGCAGGTAACAGTCAGCACTAATGCCAGCAGTGGTGTTGCATCTACAGTGTAGGCATGTGCCCTCTGGACAGGGGTTACTGCACTTCACCTCAAACACTGACTGTCCTTGGGAACGGTGATGCCTTTATTGGGCATTGGTTGTACCTTTGCCATATTTGTCTTAAGCCGGCAATGAAGAACTCATGAGCGTAAATAATCTGAACAAATAAGGAAGGAGCGGTGATATCAAAGTAATGAGTTTGCATGGAATCATCAGAGCGCCCTTAAAGGCTCTCTGAAATATTTGAGAAGAAGGGATACAGTCTCGTACATGCTCTCGTATAACTGTGATGCTTCATTTAATATCCCCAGGCTTCTGTGTTCAGAGAAAAGCAGGTTACAGGTTGAAACTTCTGAACTTTTTGGTTTTTCCTACTCTACTGACAAAAGACCAGAAAGAGGTTAGTTTAATTGAAAGAACATTGGACTATAATGGTGAACATTTGAAATTGCTTTTAAAGCAGGATAAATATGACACACAGGCGTGCATGTGTACGTACACATTCCCACAGTCTAGAATTTTCAAATATTTATAGTATTTATTTTTTTTTTAAGATTTTATTTATTTATTTGACAGAGATAGAGACAGCCAGCGAGAGAGGGAACACAAGCAGGGGGAGTGGGAGAGGAAGAAGCAGGCTCATAGCGGAGGAGCCTGATGTGGGGCTCGATCCCACAACACCGTGATCACGCCCTGAGCCAAAGGCAGACGCTTAACCGCTGTGCCACCCAGGCGCCCCAAATATTTATAGTATTTAGATTAAAGAGAAATGATGACACAAAATATCATGTTAGAAGTCCACTAAAAAGCTGATGTTCGTCTGTTTTTAAGGATAGTTAGAAGTAAATATTCGTGGTAAGGAAAGAATTTAAAAAAGATTGAATATAATGAATACAGGACTCCCTTGGGCGTTGTAATCCCAGTTGTAGAGAAAGGGCATAAATAACACAGTCAAGTTAAAGTTTTCTCTGACTTTTAAAAAGGTAAGATATCTCAGTGAGTCATTTGGCTAATATACTGGAGCTGAACCTCTAAAATTATCTGATTCAATGATTTGAAAAGTGTAACAATGAGTTTGGATATGGTGAGAATGGTGATTTCTGAATAAAACAGATTAGGTAGGTGTAGATAGATGATAGATAGAAGCAATAAATAAAGTAGCACAGTGTTTTGTTCACAGTACTTTAAATATAGCATGAGAATCTGAAATACTAAAAATGATCAACTTAGCTAAGTAGTAACTACTTGAATATTTCTAAATACAAAGTACAGAAGCAAACAAGCTTCTAAGTATTTTGCAAATGTTCAGAATGTGCAGTTGGGAAACTTAGGATATCATTCCTCTTCTAATAACTGGGAGGAAAGGATCTTGGCTTTGGTATTACAGTGTTCATGCTGTCTCCAACTGTGGGATTTGGGGCAGATGAATTAACCTCTGAAACCTCAGTTTCTTAATCTGATCAACGGAGAGGATAACCTCAGGATTGTTGTGAGAATTAATTCAGATAGTGTGAGAAAAGGCCTTAGACAAAGACATGTAATATAATAAACAATGAAGCACAGCTAATGAAATAATAACACAAAAATAAATTAGGTGCTCTGCCATTCAACTCCTCTGACTATATTACGTTTGTTCTATAAAATCAAGAGATCAAACCAAAGCTATTAGAATAGTAACTACAGTTCCTTCTATTAAACTGTTTTAAACTATTAAAATACTAGGGTGTTTTTTTTTTTATTTAAAAAAATGTTGTCAAAAGGCTATTGTGTAAAAAAAAATAAGGCTATTGTGTGTATGTGTATGTGTTCCCCTGTGTGTGTCTTTCCAGTAAGCAAAGGTGGGTGAGAAAGGGTGTCTGGCTTTTAGAAAGAAATCTGTAGGAAATAAGCTGAGCAAATATTGTTTGCTCTATTGATTCACAGACACTGCTGTTTGTAATTGTGAAAGGACTTATTTTCACTCTGCTGTTGTAAGTTAAATTTTATAAATGAAAGCTGGGCCAGAAAAAACAGAATGTGTTAATGCTGTCTGTGGCATAAAGATTTTATTGTTTTGCTTTTGTTTACAAATAAACCAAGATGATATATCATAAAATCTTTGAGTTGTGAAAGGATCTTAGCAACTTTTTGCAACCAAACTGCCTATCCAGTAATTTGCTGTTTAAAATGTCTTTGCAAATATTCCTTACCCTATAATGGCCAGGTTATTAAGAAGTGATGAATGCTCTAAACAGTGGTATGCTTAAATAGATTACATAAGAAAGAACAGCATTGTCTATAAGCAAATAGAGGAAGAAAATTTTCAAAAGAGGGCTTTATTACTGGAATGAGGATTGCTAAAATCCACGGCTCGGGAAATGTATAGGTTTGTCATTTTTTTTATAGTTCGCAGCTTTATCTTGGGATTTCTGAAAAATGATACATATTAAGCATAAGCTGGGATTTTCAATATCCAATTAACTTTGAATTCAAGTTGGCCCATTAAAAACAGAGCCCATTTAGCCTAGCTTTAAATATATCCTATTTTTTTTTAGTATAGAGTTAAAGAATTCTGCTGTTTCTTAGTCAAAGATGACACTCATTTGACAGTATTATTATCTGTACATGAATGTGGCTATTAAGTCTGAATCATCTCAAACTTTTCAACTGATTATGTGTAGAATGCTCTGTGTGGCTTTTCTATTAGAGATGCGTATATTGAGAGATTCTGAAAAAAATACAAAGAAATAAATTATTTTCCCTATGACCTATCCGGAACTCAAACATAAAAAGAACTATCCATTTCAATTCAGTTCCATTCAATTTAATTCAGTTTGATTCGATTTGATTCTATTCAAATTGACTTGATTTATCCAACAAATATTTCTTTTTTTTTTTTTAAAGATTTTTTATTTATTTATTTATTCGACAGAGATAGAGACAACCAGCGAGAGAGGGAACAAGAAGGGGGAGTGGGAGAGGAAGAAGCAGGCTCATAGCAGAAGAGCCTGATGTGGGGCTCGATCCCACAACGCCGGGATCACGCCCTGAGCCGAAGGCAGACGCTTAACCGCTGTGCCACCCAGGTGCCCCCCAACAAATATTTCTGTAGAGGTGCAAAAGAGGAATGAAAATCTCTTGGCTTTTTGGGAGTTCCAGTGAAACCCCACTATGATTAGGAGATGGAGTTTACTTCCAGTCTAACGAAATTTGGGAAGACCTCTCAGAATAGGTGGCATGTAAGCTGCGGTCCGAAGAAAGAGTATGCTGACAAAGACAAACAAATATGGCAGACCAATTATTGTTGTCAAATAATCAATTAAAATCCTGATTCTAGCTAAAGCTGAGCAATTGAGAGGTGAAACTGAGACCTGTGCATATGGGAAAGAGAAGTGGGCGCAAGGAATGAAAATGCATGAGCCCTGGGAAGCCTGGGTGGCCCAGTCAGTTAAGCGTCTCTCTTCAGCTCAGGTCATGATCCCAGGGTCCTGGGATTGAGCCCCGCATTGGGCTTCCTGCTCAGCACAGAGCCTGCTTCTCCCTCTCCTTCTGCTGCTCCCCTGCTTGTACACTTTCTTTTTCTTTCTTTCTCTCGCTCTATCAAATAAATAAATAAAATCTTTTAAAAAATTTTTTTAAAAATGCATGAGACCCTAATTTTGGTGGGTGAAGTTGCTGATAAGTAGCTATACTTAGTTCCAGAGACCATCGTGAGCAGAAGAGGGACCTGAAATGGTTGTACTCAAAGAAAATCATGCTAGAGACATAGTTATGATGAAGCAAAGGAGCCTATAGGTCAGTAATTGAGTTTTAGCCCACTGCCACTGGTCCAGGCTCGAAGACTAAAGGCCTGGGATTGACCCTCCACAGCCTTTCGCATACCAGCTCTCTAGGCTATAATTGCTTCCAAGTGTTCATTCACGCAGCTACTCCATTATGCCAAACCTATGGTCAACCAGTCTTTCTGATCCCAATGTTTTCACCTCCTCCATATTACTCCTGTCATTACTACCTTGTTTGGTCCATAGTTACATATTGGGTGTTCAATAAATATGTTTGGTTAGATAATTTAAATTATTCCTTCTCAAAATGTCTCAGCCGCTACAGCCTGTGCTGCAAACTTCTGAATGCGCTTTTATTGTTTATATGTGCTTGTTTTACATCTCAGAAAGTTACCCAAAATATAAGGTGGTGCTATGGACTGAATTATGTCTCCCCCGAAATTCATATGTTGAAACCTTATTCCCCAGCATGATGGAGATGGGGCCTTTGGAAGGTAATTAGGTTTAGATGAGGCCATGAAGTCATGGGGTTCTCATAATGGGATTAGTGGCCTTACAAGAGAAGACCAGAGAGCAATCTCTCTCTCTCTCTCTCTCCCCCTTTCCCTCTCTCAATCCCACCCCTCCCTCATTCTCTCTGTCTCTCTCTCTCTCAATCACTCCATGCCATATGACAATATAGCAAGAACAAGGTAGTCTTCTGCAAGCCAGGAAGAAGGCCATCACTAGATGACCATGTTAGCACCCTGATCTTGGGCTCCTCAGACTACAAAACTGTGGAAAATAAATGTCTGTTGTTAAAGCCACACAGTTCATGGTATTTTGTTATAGCAGTCTGAGCTAAGACAGGTGGGATATCCTAACTCTTACAATGGTTCTTTCCTATATATTCCACATATATATTCTAATTGCTATAGAAATGACATTAGTCAAGATCATACACAGTTATGAGTCTCACTTCCTTGTGAAGTAGAAAAGATGGAATGGGCCACATTTAATTTCTCCGTCTTAGACCCACAGCATAGTGAGTTCCTTGCCCAAAGTAATTTACTCCTACTGAGACCTGCCAAAATATGGGATTCCCAGAATGTTAATATCCTCTGAGCTCTCAGTGGCATAAATGTTAGCCATCCTCTAGTTAATGTCACATTTCTGATCACTTATCATTTTTATTTACAGGCGCCTGTAGTTTTGAAGAGTCTAATAATATACACATGCTTACTCAGATTTTTATCTTTACCTCATTGGGCCCCAAATGTTTCAGTATATTGGAATCAATTGGGGGTGTTTAATAACAAATACTGATGCCTGGCTCCCAACCCTAGACTTTCAGATTTAGATGACGTGGAGCTTAATTTGAGCATTGGGGCTCTTCAAGTCTCCTCATGTGAGTCTAATGAGCACCAAAGCTTGGACTCCATTGCCTTTAGTTCAATCTAAGCTTCTACAACCCAGCCCTATCACTAAACTGTTGCCAAGAGAAAGGGATTTCTTCAAAGGATTGTAGTTGTATATATGTGCATGTGTGTGTCCCATTGTTAGGATAAATTACCTCTTATGTTTTCAAAATTCACAACCTAATTTGAATACTCTGGGGGATTTAGATTCTAATAAGCAGCAGAGGACGCAGCTGTCTAAACCACAATCTCTCTCTTCTGTAAAATATTTACTTAATGGCCATCCTTTTCACCTTTCACTCAATGCTATAGTCTTGCCCAGGTGAGAAGGTAGGTCATCTCTCTTAACCACCAGAGCTTGATACAGCACTCACAATTAATGGCACCAAATACATCAAAGGAGATACATCTTTCTACTTAACAAAGAGCTCCTGCTGCTATATCCATTTGTTTGCCTGAATATTTTTCAATACAAAGCCACCTCTAGCAATGAAACTCCAGCTGACATCTAGCATCTCAACAACAATTGCCATTGGATTTTTTTGATGCTTTTTAATTTGTACTGCTACATTAGTTAAAAGTTAAATGACGAGCTTTTCTATTTTACTATTTCTAATTCTGAAAGCTATTTTTTGATCCCCTTTTCTTTTATTGGATTGAAACATCTGTTGCTGAAAGGTCTATGGAAGAGTATCAGAAACATTAAGTATTATCAAGAAACTGATATTCAACAGTTTTTGTGCACAGATACCATCCTTTAGGAATGGTTGCACATGCCTGCAACATAAAGGGTATAGGTGACTTCTTTTCAAATATCTGTCACCTAAACCATTGTAATGGCAGTGTGCCCAAATATAAAACAACATAAATGTACTCTTGTTTTCAGTGGATCTGGTTAAAGAATAAAATTTAGCTTTTTGACTTTTCCAGTTATTCTGAGTTTCATTTGGCTTGGGTGATATTCATCAGAGACAGACTCAAGCAGCAAATGGAGGATTAAATTTCATCAGGGGGAAAACAAATTATAAATAAAGGCAATGATTTTATTGTAAAACATACTAAGGATGTTATTAGGGATTTAGCATAATTCCTTTCTTCAGAGATTTTTGTGGACTAAATAGAATATTCTTCACTCTTCCACTCTGATTTCTATTTGAGAAGCTCTAACATACAAAACTAAGACAAAAAGGTAGCAAAATGATGTGACAGGTGAAGAGACAGTACTTTTATAGATTTTTTTTCTTTGCTGGCTTTCCATATTGTCCCAGAGACTTCAAGATACCTTGTTCCTTCAATTTGAAGTTATAACAATTTCTAGTACTGTGCCAGTGACATTTTACAAAAGATTGCACCTTGCTGTCTTTCCACTGAGAACATGAATTGTCTTTATATTGCTTCAGCTGCTGATTCTCCGTTGTTAGTCTGCTCTCAGCTCCCTTTTTGACTTAGCTTCGACCTCTCTTAGACTTCCTCATGCTTCCATAGCACCCTATTCAATTCCCTGCAGTAGATGGCATTTTAACACTCAATGGGAGTATGGTATTTTTGGTCCCCATGATCTTTGCCCCTTGGTGTTAAGCCTATGAATATGTTATGTTACATGAAAAGGGAATTTTCAGATATAATTAATTTATAGGCATTAAGATCTTAAAATTATCCTGGACCTTCTGGTTGGACCCAGCCTAATCACATGAACTTTTAAAAAACAGAGAAATTTCTCTGGAGTCAGAGATGCTGCAGAAGAGAAATTAGAAAGAGTAAAAAATGAGAAGGACTATGTGAACCACTGATAGTTTGAAGATGGAGGAGGCAACAGGATAGGGAATAGAAGTTCCTAAGTATCAGAGAGGTCTCCCACCTGACAGATAGCAAGACAATACAGACTGTAGCCATACAACCACAGGAAACTATTTTGTCCACAACCTGAATAGGCTTGGAAGTGGAATTTCACACAGACCCTCCAAATTAGAGCTCAGGCCCCTGACACCCTGATTTGGCTTTGTGAGATTCTAAACAAAGTCCCCAGTCAAGTTCCCCTGGACTTCTCATATACAGAATTTAAAAATAAATAAATAATAAATAAATAAATAAATAAATAAATAAATAAATAAATGTGTGTTGTTATAAGCTGCTAAAATTGTGCTAACTTGTTACAACAGAAATAGAAATTAACATTGAGTGAGATGATGTGACTTAATGTACATCCCAGTTTATCAGGCATCTGACACTTATGACCTTGTAACAATTAAATACATTTCTCCTGTTCTACAGTGTCTGCTTTTGTTGTTATAAATGCTTCCTTAGAGAATTATTATTATTATTTTTTTAATATTGTGCTTTAATGGTCAGTATCTATTTACTGAATGACAGCTAGATCCAACTCTTTCATGTGACTTCTGTGGTCAGAATCCTTCTGTCTTTATGAGTAAGAAAGGCTTCTTGCTGATCTATGTGAAATAGAAAGGGAAATTGATGTGGTACTACATAGTGGAAAAACAAGATAGATCAACACCGAAGGAAGCAGAGAGAAGGTCCTAGGTGCCATAGGTTGAGCTGATGCAGTAAGCCACACCAACACATAGATATTTTGGCCACATACACCAAAAATTGTTCTTTTATTTTCAAGATCACTTGCATGAGCTTTTGCTATCACATACAACACAAATTTTTAATTGATACATAAATACCTCTAAAATTTGTTTTTAAATAGTCTAACTAAACTTCAAGCACATAATCACTAAATCATGTTTACACTAACTATTACTGTAGCCCTCAGGTATGCGACATGGATTATATTTTTTCTGGTAGATCATAAGTGCCTTGAAGTTAGAAACCATGCTCAATGAACATCATGAATACTATTAAGACTGTACTGGATTTGTGTTGACTAAATAGTTGAGAACCGTTAGATAAAGAACTAAAATAATCATTTAGGGATTGTTTTCCTCCCATGAAGACCTCAAGCACTTTACAGTCACTGTTAATTTCAGTATTAGAAAGTAAGACCTAACACTCATACAAACTTCGTGATGGAGATAGAAACAAAACAAAATTATATATTTTGTGTGTTTGTGAGTTTTAATTTGCTATTGGTTTGTGTTCAATGTTGAAGTTGATGAATAAGACAGTACTTGGTTAGTGGAAGACATTTTCTTTGTCAAGCAAAACATCTGTGTATCAGTCCTCATTGCTAATTTAATGGAATCACATGTATCTGGATGCCAGATTCATTTTGGGGAGGGGGAGATCTATTTTTAGGCATGCTGAACACCACCTTTAAAGAACAGACAGTGCTTCTTTTCACTTGACTTCACAGGCCAGATATGTGTTTAGACAAAAATTAATTGAGGAATATACCTAAATCTTAAATATTTTAACTTACACAGAAAATTGAAGAACCTAGATCCATTTTTATATACTCGTTTTGAAATCATACCATTCTCATGAAAATATTGAATAGCTCTTTGTAGGAAACTGGGTTTGAAGACAAAACTATCTGGCCTATTTTTATATACTCCCGTTTAAATCTCCACTTCAGCTGTTGTTGGTTTTCAGGAACAAGGGGTATCTAATATACATCGTCCTCTCATGGATTTGGTAAAGACATATCCATACCTATTTATTGAAATGCTCAGAGCCATGCTATGATTTAACATACATTTGTGTTGACTCTTGAGAAGGTTCCCAGGGAATATTTTGGATACTCATTCACAAACAGCAAAGTTTAAGTAATCAGAGAAAAGCATCAAGAGGTACATTGTAGAGTGTTAGATATTTTATCTCTACAAAGAAATGGAGTGAATGGTTTATTGAGTTCTAAATATCTGGATAGTGATGTGGAAGTCTTTGCAATGAAATAAATAAATTATTGTTGGCTAGTATACCAAGAGATTGTCACTTCCCTTTCTAATTTTTTTTTAACATTCACTGTAATATATTTACTCTTCTACAAGTATAACAAACAGGAGTTTCATTTTGCCAGGTTAGTGAGCATTTTCTATTTCTGAGCAGATGACTGTATTTGAGAGGATGTTTTTCTCCTAGACATAGTTTCTTTTCTCTCCTGAATTCTACCAGTCTTCCATTGACTGTTTAAAACATCACAGCTCGTGGCATAGCCATGGCTGTCCCACATAGAAGTCCTGTAACCGGTTGGATTTCACTAAATCATGCCTTTACATATATGACTCAATTTCTATCTTTTGAGGCAATGATTCTTTGGAATATATTGATAATGTCATCTACATCTTTGAATTGTAAAGCTAGAAGATGTTATGCAAGTTAATGTCCCTCCTCCTGCTTTTAGTCAGATAAAATCCTAAACCATCTGGAAGAGACTGTGCTCTCTTTTGAAATATTTAAAGGCATAGACCTCACGATTTTGACTTGTATGTAATTAAGTATTTCTTACTAGTGGTGATCAATAGGTTCTTTCGCATATCCACCAAAATCTCTTCCATGATTTTTTCTTTTCCTGACATTCTGGAAATAAAAACAAATAAAATAGAACAAGTATTTGCTTCAAGTTACCACTCAGAACTTCTTTGAGGTGAAATTATATTACTTCTTTTTCACTTGGGGGTTGGTAAAAACATGTTTTCTAACACTTACAAATGTGTCACATTGATTTTATAAAAGTTTAACGTAGACTTGTCAGCAGAAAATGTTTGACTAAACTTCTGGTTTCTGTCTATAAGACTTATATAATAATTATTATTATTAATAAAAATAAATCATTTTAATTATAGTGCTTGAGGGTCTATAAAAGAATTCTATTCAAATGAGCTTACATAGGTCTCTCCCACTGATTCTCTCACTGTTATTATTACAATTTTTTTTAACAAGGAAAGGATGGTGAAGGATAGAATAATAGAAGTAATAGCTGAATTAAGAAAGATCTTAGTTCCTTAGGAGTTAATACAAGATTTCATTCAATTCAACCACTCACTCAGCAAATAAAGGATAGGCCCAGAACAGGAAAAAAATATTAAACGTTTATTTTATTCTGATCAGGAAGAAAATAGTTAATAAAAAAGAGGGTTGGTCTGAATAGAAACATTTTGCTTTATTTAGTTTTACTCATTTAGAAGTTAGAGAGAGCCATTTTTTATTAATGATGAGAGTTGATTCAGTAGTTCTGATTAGAGAGGAATTTGTGTCCCTACCTTTGTTTGCCTTGATATATTTGCTTTTCTCTAGAATCTGTGAGCAGATGAAAGAAGATGATTCTATAGAGAGAATAGGATCCTTTAAAGTTCTCAAGATTAATTTATGGAAGTATACAAATGTAATATTTTGCTGAGGAATATTTAATACAAAATACAATAAGTGACTTTATCCAATTAAATAATAAAAACCCTGTTCCAGTATTTGCTTCTATGACTTACCAATGAAACTACATGACTGATTCATTTATTTTGTAATCAGACTTCTCTTTCTCTCTAGTTTCTCCCAGTTCCTATATTTGGCAAGCCCTTGTTTATCTCTTTAAAACTCCTTTATTTTGTTATTATTATTATCATTAATAATAATAATTATTATTATTATTTTTAATTCAGATGGCCACTGCCTTCAATTTTCCTGTTTAATCCTCAATCTGTTTTGTTTTCCAGTTTGTCAGGACTATCTAGTGCTGGGTATGTGTCACAATAGATCAAGAAGTGAATATTAAGGAAACAAAGAAGGATTAGGACATTCTTGCTAGGAGACTGGACTTAGTCCATTCAGGGTACTATAATAAAAATACCAGAGACTGAATGGCTTAAACAATCAACATTTCTATCTCATGGTTCTGGAGTCTAGGAAGTCCAAGATCAAAGTGCCATCAGATTCAGGGTCTAGGGAGGGCCTGCTTCCTCCTTATCTTCTTGAAATGTCCTCAGAAGACAGATGGGACAAAGGAGGTCTCTTGGAACTCTTTTATGAAGGCACTGATCCCATGCATGAGGGCTCTTCATAACCTAATCAACTCCCAAAGGCCCACATCCAAAAACCATCACATTGGGGATTAGGTTTCAAAATATGAATTTGGCGGGGGGATGGGGGACACAAATATTCAGTTACTGCACAAAGATAGAAATGTACCCTAATAGGGCAAACCCCCAAACACAAGTTAGACTGATAGAGATTTAGTAGGACAAAAGCCATTATTAGTATTGGAATAATACTTGTTATTGGTATTGTTGTTTTCATTATATTTATTAGTTTAAAGGACATAAGTCACATAATGTTGTCTATTGGATTTTAACAACTCAAAACAGACAAAGGAAAGGATGCCATAATTATTTTCCTGTCGTTGAGGGAACTATAACTCCGTGGGTCCAAGAGATGGCCATTTCAGAAATGGATGTTATGTAGGTATGAATAAATCAGATCAAGGAAGTAAGCTAAAGATAGACACATCTTAGGAATCTGGAGAAAGCCAGCCTCTTTTAAAGCACATCATCAAGAATGGGGTCTAAAAAAATCTCTCAGGAAAACATAAGATTTTGAATCATAGGGCAAAGTAGAGAATGGAGAGGAATAAGGTACTAGCACTGGGAGCAAAACTATTAGATAATTTTGTATATTTAGAACACAGACCAGTTCTAGAACTTAGCCTAGTCCAAGGTTAAGCATAGAGTTGGTGGTATATATTGATTTTAGGCATTTAGTTAAGTAGCCTACATCTCCCTGGTAAGGAATAATTTAGGTGAGGAATTGGGATAGATCCTAACTATATCCTTAAAAGCAAATCTTTATCCATCTAACCTCCATGGAGTGATGATCTTATTTTCCGATGTTGCTGATATAACTATAATTTGGAAAGGTATTGAAGGCCTTCCTAAAATTGTGACAGATTACATCTTTCACTGTCTTTTGTCTATTGCTCACTTCTTTATCTCATAAGATGTGGACATGCATTACTGCTCTTCAGCTGAGTCAACACTGGTGACTACAGTGTTGTCAGACTTCAGTGTGCAACTTAATCACTGGGGAGAGGTGTAAAACACATGATAGTAGATTCCACCCCAAGAGTTTCAGATTTAGTAGATGCAGGTTAAAAATTTGTATTTCTAACCATTCCTAAGCGACACTAATGCTGCTGATCTCAAACTACATTTCGAGAACCACTGCTCTAAGCCACTAGCATCAAGTCAGTTATATTGATATTCTAGGAAAATAGTACCTCGATGCAAAAATAAGTGTTTCTAGTCACTATGTGGCTTGGAATGCAGTAAGGACACAAGGCAAGTTGGAAATTTCTGTATTTTTTCTGAAAAGCCAGCTTTCCTAGAAGAAGTCTTTTAGATAGTCAGAGATATTCATTTGAAAATATATGACAAGAGATTAGGCTTTAACAAATGAAAAAAAAAAACCACATTTTTCCAAGTATTTCATGGCTCAGTTGTTGACAACTTATTTGCTAACGCTTAATAATTCAGTCTTTGAAATATTCATGAGATCCATCCTTTTCCAAAGAGATATGGTGATTATTATTCAGAGGCATCATGATAATGAATAATATCCTGTAGAAGCCAATTATATAATAAGTCATAGAATGTTGGCCATTTATATTAGGGCATATATTTCATGTCCCTTAAACTATGTTACCTAATTATCATTTTTCTCGGCTCGGCATTTGACAAGAACTGAGGAGTACATAATTAGAGATTAAGTTCTATCAAGAATCTGAAGAATTGATTTTTTATTTTGCTGATTAAATATGAAACACTCTATCCTAGCAACTGGTAGCAGGGTTGATTGTCTCTTGATAAACCTAGGAAGCATACCTAATATTTTTATAATACTAACAAAATTCAGAAATATTATGTGATAATATAATTTTTTAAATGGACCTGTATTCTGTTGTGCTTTAAAGATGGGTCAAATGAATAAAAATGTTTTTTTCCTAGACTGGTAGTAACCTGCATCTATAATTCTATGATTGCTCTTAGCATGCCTTTTTTTTTTTTTTAAATCACCTGTCCATATGCTTCTCTCCAACTAGATTCTGAAGAGACAGAACTTCTGCTTTTCATTTTATTTTCTCTGGTCCCTGGCTGCTAGCACAAATTCAAAGAGCATTTGTTGAACTGCTGACCAATAAGCTCAGTCAAGCTATGTAAATATAACTTAAAAGATGGGATTTTAATTTTCCTAATTTTCAGCTCATCCCATCTAAGTATGTAACTGTGACCATAAAACACACCAATCCGTTACCATATGACAGTCATGCTACTTTGTAGTCCCTCCACGTTGACATCTCAGCCTGACCTCCCAGCTGGATTTTACACAGAGCTCTCCTATGGAAATACATTGGTTAAATACAGCCTTTCAGCCATGTAAGCTGTATGATTTCAGGTCATATGACAAATTTGGAAAGCATTCATTATTCTTTTCTAATTGCAGAGGATTCATATCTAGGTAGCTGAGTTTAGATACAGAGTGCTGCATGAGAGGCAACCTCCTGAAAGAAGACTGGGTGGGGGGTGGGGATGGGGGGCTCTGCCCGACACATCTCACCACAACTACATCACCAGCCACAGTCACATCAGCCAGATCATCGGATCATCAGATCATCTTAATGATGCCAAACTTTAAGTCAGGGAAAAGGAGCCCTGCACAGCATGCCTCTGGAAATTGCTGTCTTTTTAATCAAAAGAAATTATAACTCCATTGAGACTTTTATCTCTGGAATTAAATGTGCTGCTGGAGTTTGATGTCTCTGTAATACTGCAAGGGAATATTCGCTTCATCTTATTTATAGATATGCAATAGCTAAGTCAGATTCACAAGTAGCCATCATTAACTGTAAGAAAATGATTTGGCTTCAAATATATGTGTGACTCGTTAATTTATATTCCTTAAACCTTAGCTGGCCAAAATAACTCATATGATTAGATATTTGCTTATCTCACCAGTGGTACCTTTTATTAATCTCCTCCTTGGTTATGTTTCCAAAGCCACACTGGCCTTCCCTTTTCTTTAACACACGAGCTCTAGTACCTCCTTAGTGCCTTGGTATTTGCTACATCTCCTACCTGGACAATTCCCAAATGCCTTCATGGCTCACACCTTTTTGCTGTTTTTTTTCTCAGCTTAAATGTCATCCCTTCTCTGATTTATGTGTCTAACACCAAAAGTCTCTCCTGGTCATTTCCATTGTATCTTCTGTATCAGTTATCTATTGATGCATAGCAGATCACCCTAAAATTTAAAGGATTAAACTAGCAATCATTCATTATTTCCCACAAGTCTATGGATAATTCTATGGATTCCAAGATGAGTAACTCTACTCATCTAGGCCAGCTAGGCTCAGCTAATCTTGTCTGGGTTCTTTCCTGCATCAGCTAGTGACTTGGCTGGGGGATTGACTAGTCTAGGAATACTTCATTCATGTCTCGAGTGATTAGCTGACTGATGCATGGGTTAATGCTGATGTCTGGGCCATACGTTTCTCATTCTCCAGCAGGTTAGTCCAGGTTGTTCCAAAAGAGCTGGTAGAAGCACATGAGGGTTTTAGACCCATCCACAGAATTGGCACATTGTCATTTCTGCCATTTTCTCCTGCCAAAAACAAGTCACAAAGCCAACCCAGAATCAAAAGGTGGACACATTGACCATACCTCTTGATGGGAGAAAATGCTAAGTCATATTGCAAAGAGGATTGTTATAGGGAGAGCTGGAGAATTGGGATAGTTTTGCATAAAATCCCCATTACACTATCTTATTTTCCTTGTAACACTTATCACTCCCTGAAATTATATATCTTGTCTTTTAATTTCTTAATTAGCTATTTTTCCTTACATGAATTTAAGCTCCATGAGGAGAGGAATGCTATCTGAGCTTTTCTCACTGCTGTATACACAGGTCTAAAATATCATTTGCCTACACTTCTTTGATAAACAAGTTAAAGATATTCATCCTTGCCTCAAAAAGAGACATTCCCCATACGCTAGAGTCTTGGATGAACTGAAGGAATATACTCTAAAGGAAATGCAAATGATGCGTAAGTTTCTCTTCATTCTCTTTAAGCAGGTTGCTCTTGGTCATATCCCCTTATTTTCATTAAGCTTCTGAGCAAAAGTTTCTTTTCATGCCTCATATAACAGATCACCTTTTGGAATTCAGCAAAGCTAGGGGGGAAAACTTAGTGAATAAAGGATCCTTAGGTCATGAACGGCGATATACAGTCTAGACAGGGGAGCCAGGAAGTAGCTGAAGCTTCAAAAGCTTTGTCTGCCAAGGAGGCAAGAGTTCAGGATGAGTCAGCAATGTGAGAACCATAGACATTTTCTTCCTTATTCTCCATCTGTGGGAGAAAAGGGAAAAGGCACTGCCATATTTGAGAGACAACTGTGTGCGAAGTGTTTTTCTGGGTGCTTTACAGAGTTCATTTCCTCCTCACAACAAAATACGTTACTTTGCCAATTTTGAAGATACGGCACTAAGAGGAGTTAAGTAATTTACCACAGACTAAATAGCTTGAAAGGAATAGAAGAGGGATTTAATCCCAAGGCCTCCTCTTTCACTGTGTTCCAAGAACTAGGAAGTTAGAAATAATAAACTATTTAAGAAGAATACAGATTTATTTCTTTGGTATTATTGGTATTATTACTCTTGGTGTACAGATGGGGAAACTGATGTATAGGGAGTTAAGGTGACTTGAGAGTGAACAGAGATTTGACTCCAGTTTGGCTTGGTTTGGGAGGCTACTACGTTCTTCATCATGGCCATATTTAAACTATTTAAGAAGAATACAGATTTATTTCTTTATTTCTTTATTTTTTATTTATTTCTATTAGCCCTCAGAGAGGGCTAATCTTTTTAGTGGAATTAACTAAAAAGGCTATAGACACTTATAAATAAGCAGCCTGTCCTAAATACACAGAACCAAGTAAGTTTGAAGAGTATAGCTATCTGAATCAATAGGATCAGGATGACACATGATTAGTAATGGAATTGACCCCAATGTCTGGTAAACTTAATAAGGGGTCTTTGAATCCAGAAATCTCACTTTATACAGTGAGGTGCCCAGGGCGCCTGGGTGGCGTAGTCGTTAAGCGTCTGTCTTCGGCTCAGGGCGTGATCCCAGTGTTCGGGGATCCAGCCCCACATCAGGCTCCTCTGCTATGAGCCTGCTTCTTCCTCTCCCACTCCCCCTGCTTGTTTTCCCTCTCTCGTTGGCTGTCTCTCTCTGTCAAATTAATAAATTAAAAAAAAAAAAAAAAAAAGGTAAGGTGCCCAAGAGAAATACTGGTTGCAACGATGGTCATGAAAATAAGATAACAAAGGAATACAGGGGATTACTGAGAATTTAGGTATCACAGTCTAAGGAGAACCCGGATAGGGCAATATATTATGATGTAGTTCAAAATTGTAAGGCAATAACAGGAAGATAAAGATTAAAACAATAACCATAACCCAGGATATAGTACTGACGGGAATGCTAGAAAGAAGTACTTCACAAAATTTATTGAGCACACAAATCATCTAAGGATCATGTAAAAATGTGAATTTCCATTCAACGCATTTAAGTTAGAACAAAATCCTACACTTCTGACAAGTTCCATGTGAAACTACTGCTGTGGGTCCAAGTACCACACTTTGAATATCAAAGGTATGCTTGTCAACAAAAGAATTTCAATGTAATTATAAGGTACCTAATAAATGAACAAGAAATATTCATAGCTGAAAAACTCCCCCTCTGACACTCATACAAATCCACACTTTTACCCACTCTCACACGCAAATGTATTCTCTCTCACACTTACACCTACATACATGTGCTCCATCAAAATATATGACAAACATCCAATAGGATTAGAAACATAACTGAAATACCATGATCAGCCACTGCAGAACTAAAATGCAATTTAAACTGGAAAGAGAACTGAACTGTTTGGAAAATGTACAAGTTAAAGTTAGTTTTTATTGTTTGTAAGCAGCATGTATGTTTACTTATTTATATGTTTTGATTATTCACAGAAATATGCCTGTATTTCTGGAGTTCTTTCATTTGGATGTTGGAGTCAGTATGCTGGGCTTTAGGTAGAGAACACATACTTACTGACCTGTTAATCGAGTGGCTCCCTCACTGAGGACTTTTATATAAATAGTTCCAGACTACGTATGGGTTACAAGGTTGAAATCTACAAAGAATTCTACCCCTTTTTACCAGTTAGAAATAGATATTTAAAATTTAAGTTTCCTCCTGTGTTGCAGGATCTATGCCGAAGAAAAGCAATCAAACTAAGAGTAATAGGATAAGTAAAAGTTTAGACAAACTTAGGTAACCTATCTAAAAGGTTAAGAGATGAGTTAAAACTAAAAGAACATCTTCTGATTTAGCCTTGAGCCAAAAATCATTAATAATTCTCTTGAAGTACACGAGGAGTGATTTTAAGAAGCACCCAAGATACATTTTCTTCCTCTACACAAAATGTAAAAGTAAGTGAGGTAAGCATGATGATAATTAGAAATATTTAATTTATTTTATTTTTTTATAATTTTATATTTCGTTTAAATTAAATTAGCCAACATATAGTACATCATTAGTTTTTGATGTAGTTTTCATTGATTCATTAGTTGCATATAACACCCAGTGCTCATCACATCACGTGCCCTCCTTAATGCTCATCACCCTGTTACCCCATCCTCCCACCCACCTCCCCTTCCATAATCCTCAGTTTGTTTCCCAGAGTCCAGAGTCTGTCATGGTTTGTCTCCTGTCTGATTTCTTCCCATTCAGTTTTCCCCTCCCTTCCCCTGTGATTCTCTGGACTATTTCTTAGATTCCACATATGAGTGAAGCCATATGATAATTGTCTTTCTCTGACTGACTTATTCACTTAGCATAATAGAGAGATTTAATTTAGAATTAAAGACTTGACTGCTGAAGCATGAGGGGCCTTCAACAGAGAAACAGGCTGTGCCAAGAAGTTTATGCATGTTAGTCATGTTCTTTCAGGTTATAAAGAATTAAACATGTTCAGATTCCCTCAGAAAGGGAATCTTGCTGTCAGGATTTATGGAGACAGATGGAAAAGAGGGATTACTGAAAAGCTAGTACCACCAGAAGTAAAGTTCCCACAACCTCGGCATTAATTATGATTGGGAAGTACCTCTAACAGTTAAACCACAGCTACCATCACAGAAGAAAGACTACATGGAACTCCATTCTCCCCTGAGGCCTTATGTCACTTTATTGTCTACCCATGTTTCTGTTTTTCCTGAAGCCTTTAATGATCTGAACCATCCCATGCATATTTGCATGTTTTTTTAATGTATTGAGCGGGGGGGGGGGGGCTCTTTGGTTCAGTTGGTCATTGATACCATCTTAGTCAAGTATAGCTCTCCTGTGTGGTAACCATTAGGCAACTGGTTAGCCAATAAATCAGAAGTCCTTGAGAAGACACCCAGCCCTAGTCAACTAAGCCAAGCCAAAGTGAGGAACACATATAGTCAATTCTCCTCAGAAGAAATGCAGGCATGAGAGGCACTCAGAGCCTAATAGGCTTCTTTACAATCCACTTTTAGAAGACTATCCTTTCAGATCTTCAAAAATAGGACCACCAATGAATTTCCTGGGGTAAATTATACGGATTCAAAAGGGAAGAAAGAAAAAAAATTTAAAAAATTTTTTTAAGTTTGAAAAAATAAAGAAAGAATAAGGGAAGAAAGAGTATGTCACTATTTGAATCTCTCTCAACGTCATCTGAATGATTAGGAGAATGAAGTATAAGATCTGTGTCATAAAGGAATTTGCGTTGAAAGGATTCGGCTGAAAGTTGTCTTTTCACTAAAGATATACATTCACGTCTATGTTATAAGAGATACGTGCCCTGTAGGGAGTAGAATCAAACATTAATAACTGAAAATAACTTTTAAATTATCCAGGATGATTCAAACTTTTTAGAATAACAATTAGGTCCCGGAAGATCTGCTAAATATGCCTAGTCATAGGTAAGAATTATGATAAAGTCAGGTGTTTTTATTTATTCATTCGAAAAAAGACTTCCTTCAGAACTTACTGTATACAAGTAATTGTGGATAAAGTACAACTTCTGTTTTCAGAAAGGTTTTCAGTTTACAATCACACAAAGACATGGGCTTTGTAGATAACACTAGACGTGGGCTTTGTAGATAACACTAGACGTGGGCTTTGTAGATAACGCTGGGTGGGTTGGAATCTTAGCTCTACCATTCATTAGCACTGACCTTGGGAAAGTTACTTATTTTCCCAATCTGCATGATAAGGACAAGGGTATACACTTCCTGGTTATTGTGAAGTTACATTAAATATGAATGAGAGTGCTTAGTACGCAGCCTGAGACAGAGTAGGTATTCAGTCAATGCAAGTTATCATTAATCTCGTTCACTGTGTATTCTCCCACACTTACTTTCAGTGTTAAAAGTTTATCTAATTGTAATAGGGATAAAACATAACAAAAACAGCAGTGGCAATAATATCATCGTTGTCCTCGTCATCATCATTTACGTATTTTGATCTCTACGTGAAAAAGAAAAAGTAGGGAAATCAAATACAAAATAATTTCCAGTGTTCAGTTGGTATCAATGAAATGCATGGCTCTCAAAATGCAGTTTATAAAGTAAAGCACGTGAAGAGACTTAAGTATCATGAGATACAGTCAGAAAGGTCTTCCTGATGCATGAAGAGGAAGTAATACCCAATCCAAGAAGGGATGGGAAATTTCCTACATTGATACAAATGTTCAATTCTTGAACCAACTTAGCCCATAGTCCTGGATAAAGATCACACTTATTGGCTGTCTGAAATAGCTTAAGCAAGTTTTTAACTCTTTAAGCCTTATTTGCCATATCAAAAAAATGGGAATACCAAAAGTATATAACTCTTAGATTTTTCTTGATAATTTAACAAAATATAGGTAAAAATGCTTAGTATAATACCTGGCACAAAAAAAGGCATTTGGTATATGTTAATTAACTTGCTTTGCCTTGGTGTAAGAAGGAGAGGAACATATTATTAAGAATGCTCTTTGGGGGTGCCTGGGTGACACAGCGGTTAAGCATCTGCCTTCGGCTCAGGGCGTGATCCCGACGTTATGGGATCGAGCCCCACATCGGGCTCCTCCGCTATGAGCCTGCTTCTTCCTCTCCCACTCCCCCTGCTTGTGTTCCCTCTCTCGCTGGCTGTCTCTATCTCTGTCCAATAAATAAATAAAATCTTTAAAAAAAAAAAAAGAATGCTCTTTGAATTCATGACAGCTTTAGCCAGCTGGTTTAGGGGTTCAGATCTGGCCATTTCTTTATCTAGAGACAATATTCAAATATCCTAATTGGGCCAGAAGCCCTTCTGTCTTAGCAGGGCTATGCACATAAAGAGAAGTCTCTACAGTTTAACCAGTTAGGAAAGCAGTTCTCTAATAAGAAAATGAGTTGTCCATAATATCTGCTTGAGCTTCTTGGATAATGTCAGCTTTCATTAATAATTTTTGTCCTTTTAAGTGTCAGAAAAAAAAAACACACACACACACAAAAAGAAAAAAATATATATATCTTCAGAAACCCCAAATGTGACAGTAGGAAATCTGGTCGAACAGAATTGCTAGAAATTTAAAGTTCAAACAGGGCAATTATGTAGTCAGAGAATGTATTAGGGCAGGAGCCTTATAAATTCGGTGTCGCTCTGTCTGAGGTTTTCAGAAATACAAATTACTGCCTTGAGTTTATCACCTAGAGAAGGAATTGTTAAGAAACATATCCTATCCTAAATGGAGGCTTTAAACTTCTCTTATAGGGGGAATGTTTAAAATAATTTCATATTCTGGATCAAAAGATAAAAATTAGGTAACTATTAACTTTCAAGGGCATCTAATCAGCAAAACTGTGAATGTAGGATTTCTAAGAATTTTTAGCTTTCCATTAAAGTCTACTAAAGTCTATTAAAGTCACTCACTATTTTCTCCCAAGTGATTATCAATAAAACCTTTGAAATAAAAAAATCATGATTACATTAGAACAAAAACATATTAATGCTTATTTTAGAGACAGCAGGAGAAAGGAATTAAGTAATCCATCCTCATTTCTGAAGTGTTATAAAATGTAGGTGAAACATTAGAATTAGTGAAATAGGGTAGGTGAAAACTGGCAGACTCCCTGTTTGGTACATAGTATATTCTGTATTTCTTAATAAAACTGAACTTATACTTCTTAAGCTAATTGGAGGAAAGAGGTCTTCAGTTGCACATTTCAAGGAGAAAAATAGAAGTAGGCTAAGTAACTAACATCAGAATCAAGGAAACAGAGACCATGACTTTTTTTTTAATTTTTATTTCAGATAGTTATTATACAATGATATATTAGTTTCAGGTGTACAATATAGTAATTGAACAATTCTGTATATTAGGCAGTGCTCATCAAGGTAAGTGTACTCTTAATCCCTTTCGCCTATTTCACCCATCCCTCCACTCAATTCCCCTGATAACTATCAGTTTGTTCTCTATAGTTAAGAGCCTGGTTTTTGGATTATCTCCTTTTTTCCTTTGTTCATTTGTTTTATTTCTTAATTCTACATATGAGAGAAAACACACGGTATTTGTCTTTCTTTGACTTATTTCACTTAGCATTATTATTCTCTAGATCTATCCATGTTGTTGCAAATGACAGGATTTCATTCTTTCTGATGGCTGAGTAATATTCCATTGTCTATGTATACATATCTTCTTTATCCATTCATCTATTGTTGGACACTTGGACTGCTTCCAGAGTTTGGCTATTCTAAATAATGCTGCAATAAACACAGGGGTGCATATATCCTTTTGAATTAGTGTTTTTCTATTTGGGAGTGGTAAATACCTAGTAGTAGAATTCCTAGATTGTGTGATAATTCTATTTTTAATCCTTTGAGGAGCCTCCATACTGTTTTCCACAGTGACTGTACCAGTTTACATTTCCACTAACAGTGCACAATGGTTCCTTTTTTCTTCACCTCATCACCAAAACTTGTTGTTTCTTGTGATTTTGATTTTAGCCATTCTGACAGGTATAAGGTGGCATGTCATTGTGTTTTTGATTTGCATTTCCCTGATGATTAGTGATGTTGAACATCTTTTCATATATCTGTTAGCCAACTCTATGGCTTCTTAGGAGAAGTATCTGTTCATGTCTTCTGCCTATTTTTAATTGGATTATTACTTTTCTTATTTTTTGCTGTTGGGTTTTATAAGTATCCCTAAAACTTAACTGCTTAACCACAGAGAGAGTAGAGTAAAATAATTTCCCTCAAATTTCTTTATTTTTTGCTGTTGGGTTTTATAAGTATCCCTAAAACTTAACTGCTTAACCACAGAGAGAGTAGAGTAAAATAATTTCTCTCAAATTTCTTATTTTTTGCTGTTGGGTTTTATAAGTATCCCTAAAACTTAACTGCTTAACCACAGAGAAAGTAGAGTAAAATAATTTCTCTCAACCTTTGTGATCCCTCACAAACACCCATGAAGGAGAACCATACATACATACATACTTACGTACATACATTTACATTTGTTTAAACTGCAGACTTAACTATAATTCCAGAGACCTAGTATAAAGCTCAGTGAGGTTTTCTTGTTTGAAGGAATAAGGGTCACATTCAAAGATAGAGTTGGACAAGATTTTGCATGGGGTTAGTAAGGATTTTGGTAGGTTATACAGAGTTTCAAAATTGAAAAGACCTTGATGGCATGCATGGTTTTGTTTCACTTAGTTTTGCTTTGATAGTACCAAGGAATGGGACTTTACCTGGAAAACTCTCATAAGAGTGGACAGCTGAAGGCAGTAGCTCTAGATTAGATCTCAGTGTATTCTATAAAACTAAGATCTATACAAAAAGAGTCCTGAAGATTTGTTATATGCTGTACATATGAATATAGGCTCCACTTGAAGATTTATAGTCAAGGGTGCACTAGTAATTATTAAAGGGGATTTTTCTATGTTATGCTCCTTGTGAATTTATGATGGTATTGTGCAGCTAATTTGAGCGTTAAAGATTTGGACATTTCCTTATCTAGGGAAACTACAGAATTTCCTGACAGGTCCAGATGCCCATCTCTCCTATATTAGTATTAATCTTAATTGGGCCATGTACACAGCTTAAAACATATAGTTGAAACCACTTACATCTAGAAACACACAGCACAATCTTGTGAAGACAGCTTGCATTAAAAGAGACACACTGTTATTTTATCCTTCCAGGAGCTCAATCTTAATTAATAGAAAGACCACAGTGATCAGAAATTTATTGCTAAAGTATATGAAATGTTTACCATAACATTTGGAAAACCCAGAGATTTCTGGAAGTATATATTAATTGTTAATTTAAGGGAAGAAAATATTGCATCATCTAGAAAAATACCAAGTATCAAAAATTTATTTATTAAAAAAATTCTAAAATATTTTACAATGTCAGGCCATATATGGCCAGGCAGAAAAAAGGAGGTAGCGATAGAGCCAGAGATAGAGAGATAGAAGTTTCCTTTTCTGTCCTTAGTGTTGAACCATTAGGTGGGAAGGTGACTGAGTGGCAGATGTCAACATATATCTGCTCTCCCGTGTGAGACTTGAGCAGTGTACGCAGTACTGTTATTTTCTATGTTTTGTGATACAATTTCTGTTGTCCCAAACCTTGTTAAAGTTGGGTATTCACAAATATCTTCTGGAAGAAATTTAAGCAGAGGAGATGGGTTTCTCTTCTCTGTTTTTACAGAGAAAGGGAAAAAAACAACCATAAGATGAGAGATGCATTAAGATTTTAGCTGCAACAAGAACTCTTAGCAACAAAGTGAACATGGGATTACAAATTCTCTGAAATTTTGGAAATCTTGCCAAGAGATTTTCACTTTCCGCCAGAATTGAGATAGGCAGTTTGAGACAATTTATCAAATTACAAAAGACAAGATGATACCAGTAACATCTAGGTCTACACAGGATGAATTTTCTGGCTCTCTTTTTCAAGTAGCTGAAGATATTTTTCTTAATATCACTGTTCCTTTACAGCTATATTGGATCTTAGATGCAGGGTTCTTAAATATTAATGAAGTTTTAATATGATAATACCAGGTTGGCTTCCATTATCTTTTATAAATATGTTGCCTTTCTCAATGTAATTTAGAGAAAGAAGGGTTGGAGAGTTGACTTTTACATTCTATGAATTCTGATATAGCTAGATGAGAGAAATGGTCAATAGTGTAAGTTAAATTGTTCAACATGAAGTCAACAGACATATAGCAAGCCCCACACTATGGCAGGCCATTTACTAATTCTAGACATAAGAGTGAGGAACCAAATAAACAGGACCCTTACCTTCATGGAGCGTGCAGCTTAATGAGGAAGAAATAATTTTTTTTTTAAGTTGTAAGAAAAAGAATGTATATAGCATTTATTTAGCATCTGTGATAGAGAAATCTGGCCTAAGATGCAACGGTTGTATTTAGGGTCAGGAATGCCAAGATATGTAGATGAAATTGAGGAATGGTGCAGCCACGTAGCCCAACCTAGAGTTCCTTTAAAGAACGAAGAACTTATTTCCTAAGTGCTGCAGACCTCAAGTCTCAGCCTTTTTTAGAAAATATGCCTGCTGAAGAATCCGGCTTCACTCGAGTTCACATCTCCTTCTGGGAGAAGTCCGCTGTGATGAGTGATCAAGTCAGGAGTATAGACATCCAGCAGCTCACTCCAACATGTTACAAATCTAAGGTCCGTTCTAGTTCTAGATCTTCCCTTGGGGTGGGCTGAGGCCTGGTGGGACTGCACTGCAGCTCAGCTTCTCCTTCTACCTTATTGTGCTTCCTTCTCTGCCCTTCCACAGGTGTTGATACAGAGAACTGACTCAGAGTCTGCTTCTTCTGACAAAAGGTGTTGTTAGAATATGGTTGTATTTATGAAAGTATCCCAAGCATAGGGGTAAATGCGTCTCCCCAAACCTGAAGATAAAGGGACATTTTAATACTGAAGGAACTGGGGAGAAGGATGTGGTGATGAGTATGACTGGAAGGTAGTGAGGAAAGTAAAGTGCACTAAAACCTAAGATCCTTAAGGGAAGATAATTTTGTCTGTTAGGTTTACAGGCACTATCCTCAATGCCTAATTAATACCTGAAGATAAAATCATAAGAAAATAGTGTGTTATCTTCTGGAACTCAAGGGCAACAATGCATCTGATTGCAGGATAGGACTGGAAAGATTAAAAAACAACAACAACAACAACAACAAAAAAACAGTACTCTCATTCTCTTTTCACTCTGTTGATAACTTTTTTTCTCTGATTTTCTGTTTTATACGGTTGAATGTGAATACCTCAGACCCCTCAGTATACAAGTAATCATACACAAAGTTAATTATACACAAGTTAATACTACCTCTGTCTGAGTCCCAACTCTAAACATAGTATTTTGAATTCTAGCTTCTAGATGTATGAGGGAACTAATTTCTTATTTTAGGTCAACCCAATTTGTAATGATTTGTTATGGCAATGCAAGGTATATAATACACCTTGAAAGACACTAAGTATCAAAACTCAAACAAGGAAAAATAAGGTATCTGAGAATATCTGTTAAGAAGATTGAATCAATAATTCGTAACCTTCCAAAAATAAAAGGAACCAGGTCCAGATGGTTTCACTTATGAATCCTACAGAATACTTAAGGAAGAAATGATAGTAATTCTCTACATTATCTTCCCAAAAAGAGAAGCAGAATGAATACTTTCTACCTCATTTTATGAGGCCAACATCACCCTAAAACCAAAACTGATAAAGGCATTACAAGAAAGGTGAGCTACAGACCAATATTGCTCCTCAGCATAGATGCAAAAAACCTCAAAAGTAGATTAACAAATAAGCTTGGACTTATTAAAATAAAAAATGTCGGCTCTGTTCCCTTTAATAAGTGAATGGATAAATACATTATGGTACATACATACCATGGAATATTACTCAGTGATCAAAATAAAGACCTATCAATCCTTGCAAAGACATGGAGGAAGTTTAAATGTGTAATGATTAGTGAAAGAAGTCAGACTGAAAAGGTTACATGCTATAAGATTTTGAGTATATGACATTATGAAAAACACAAAATTATGGGTACAGTAAAAAGATCAGTAATTGCAAGGGATTGAGGGGAAAATGGGGAGAGATGAATAGGTGGAGCACAGGGTATTATTAGGTCAGTAAAACTTTTCTATATGATGCTGTAGTGGTAGATGCATGACATTATCATTTGTCAAAATTAATAGAACAGTCCAATGGAAAAATTGAGCAGTAATGCAAGCTATGGAGTTTAATAACATATCAGTATTGATTGCACAGAAACACTGCACTCTAGCTGATGAAGTCCATGCCTCTCGACTAGATGGACTTTTCTTTTCCATCTTCTGGTGTCTCCAGGTGTTCCTTGGCTTGTGGCAAAGCTTCAACCTCTGTCTCTATCTTCACATGATCATCATAAGTCTGCTTTGATGCTTTCTTTGTTTCTTCAGACTGTATTTTGTTTCTTCTTTTTTACTGTCTCATAATTCTGTTTTGAAAGTGAGACATGATATATTAGGTAATAGAAACCGAGATAAGTAGGAAATTAGTGTGATGTTTTATGCTAATCTTGCTAGGATTTGGGCACATTTCATACTGCTGTAGCTGGAGGTATCACAGGCTACAGATTCTTAGGATCCCTCTTTTTGTCTTATCTATTGTCTTTGCTTTTCCTAACTCTCTTTAAAATTGAAGCAGGGCATTGCAGATACTTCACCTGCAATCCACTTTTATTACACTGGAGCATTGTTGGTATGGTGTTAAGGTTTGGGAGAGGGAAAGTATTCTATAATTTAAAAAAAATAGATTTTATTTATTCAAGAGAGAGAGAACACGTGTGGCGGAAGGGGCAGAGGGAGAGGGAGAAGCAGACTCCCCACTGAGCAGGAGCCCTACACCGGGCTTGATCCCAGGACCCTAGGATCATGACTTGAGCTGAGGGTAATGATTAACTGAGTCTCGCAGGTGCCCTTGTAATTTTATGATGACATCTTGGTCTTTTAGTGGGCCTCTATCAGAGAGTCATGACCTTCGCATTAGGCTGTATAGCTTTCTCCCCCGACAAGAAGGCTTTCTTTTCTAGACAAGAAGGCAAGAGGTGATGGGAATGAAGGATGACTCCCCCAAAGTGGGTTAAGACTCTAGTGAAGTCTTTGCCCCTGGAGCATAGGTTTTTATCATGGCAAACACTCTGGGTGTATTTCATTGTGATTACTCCTCCCCTCCTCCTGCCAGATCCCCAAGGAGATCTTTCATAGATCTTGGCCTTGAGTAGCTAATGGAGTCATACAGGTAAGTTCCATGAAAAAGGGATCTTCTAAGACTGGGCCCTCAGGAGTCTTTCGCTTTCATGCCTGTTCACACTCAAGTAAAATTAATTCATCAAAATTAGCATTTGAGTCTTCCTACTTGTTTATGGCCCCAGTGACTTTTGCTCTAGATAATCTGATCTTAGCTGTGATTTTTTATATTAGTCTACCTCTCCAGATTTTGATGTGGTGGTTTGCCTATGACCTCTGACCTCCAATTCTCTGATGCAGTCAAGAAATGTTATTTTATTTGTTTGTTCTGACGTTTTTTGTTGTTGTAAGGACAGATTCAATAACTTCCAAGCTCTTTGCCTATTGATGCTGCAACCAGAAGTGTCAGCTATTTTTTTACTTAAAAAGAAAAGTCATGAAGAGCCTTGATGTAGTATAATAAAAATGGAATAAAGACAACTTGAGAAAATATGTGTTTGACTAGCATATGTTCTCCCTGTAACTTATGTGAATACTGTCTAACAGTTAAGCAAAGTTGATTGAATTTTTATAAAAAGGATGCTGTGGTCAAATACATTATGGAAATATTGAACTTTATGTCTTTCATTTTGTTTTATAATATTTGTTTGAATTTTAAAGCACTGAAAAAAAATCTAGCATTTTCCAAATTTATTTATCCTGAAAAATCTTCTCCTCCCTGCCCCCCACCCTCCCAGCATGCCACAGAACAACGTAATTGGGAACTTCTCAACATTTCTCTAGTTATCACTTTTTCCCATCTGTGAATGATGGAACTAATAGCAACATTCACATACATAGATCATAAAATTATTGGTATCCCAACTAAGGACAAAAGTGTCAACTTAATGTATCTGTAATGGAAAAAACTAAAGTATTATTATCACAACTCTTTGCTATTAATCTACCTAAGTCTTCTAAAACCTATTAACACTTACTGTATTTACCTTTCCTTTCTAATATCACAGCCATACTTGAGCACTTGATTGTGATTAGTACAAAATGAAATGTACTTGTATACCAGTTTTCTCAAAGGAAATATCTCAGTAATTTTTTATATTGTTTATGTATTGAAATTATAATAGTTTGTATATATTTAGTCAACATATATGTGAATTTCATTTCTTTTTCTTTACTTAAAATTGACCATTAGAAAATTTAAAATTACATGTGTTGTTTGCGTTATATTTCCTTTGGAAAGCACTGGTCTATACAAAACCTGAGTTTATGCTGTGAAATCAGGAAATCTGAAGTATTTCAGAAGCAACAATCAAAAGTAGTTGGTAAGCTGTTTGCAATTGAGGTTTATGTTTTTTTTTTAATATTTTATTTATTTATTTGATAGCAATAGAGACAGCCAGCAAGAGAGGGAACACAATCAGGGGGAGTGGGAGAGGAAGAAGCAGGCTTCCAGTGGAGGAGCCTGATGTGGGGCTCGATCCCAGAACGCCGGGATCACGCCCTGAGTCGAAGGCAGATGCTTAACGGCTGAGCCACCCAGGCGCCCCTGCAATTGAGGTTTTATAAGAGTTCTATCCAATCAAATCTGTGTGAACCTTAGAGGAAGTTCCTGAGGTGGATTTGGAAAAATGTTAATTGGAGATGAGGCAGTCAATGAAAAAGAATCTTAGCTGGTTTAACTATTGGAAATGTGAATTCGAAATGTGCTTGAAAAATTATGATAGAAATTTTACATGGAGAGAAAATAGGCCAGGATGTCAAATGTTTCATAAATATGGGAATGGAGAGGATATCAGCAAATGATTGCAACAAAGAGAAGGATGTGGATTACATGCATATGTGTGTGTGTATGTATGTATGTATCTGTCTGTCTATCTTCATCATCATCATATATTTATAGAGAGATAATGCCAGTGTCCTAAGGGTCAAAGGCCAAGGATTTTTTTTATAGCAAAGAGGGAGAATAATAATTTGAAAGTGATACAAACCCAATCTTCTAGCTCTGAGGTATGGAATTGAAGAAGTAAAAACAAGCCTCATTTTGACAGAGCAATAGGAAAAGTAATATCCTTGGGACCAGCCATACTTCAGGGAAAAATATATATATAAAGGGAGGGAAGGACAAAGGGTACAAATTCTCAGAAAATATTAACAAAATTCTACCCAGAGTAGATGATCACAGAGTAGAAGGATTTGAGATTGTATGTAATTGGGTCGGAGCAGAAAATGTATAGAATAATATGGGGATAAATGACTGAGTTGCAGCATTTTGATTTCTCAAGGAGGAAATATTGCATAGTGTTTACAAGGTTAAGTGGTAGACTCAGATTTATCGGATTTGAAATCATGATTGTTGTCCTCTTCTTCTGTTTTTTGTTACCAGCTATGCAGTCTTGAGCAAGGTATGTGAACTCTCTAAATATTGGTTTTCTCTTTAATGAAATGAAGATATTAATACTATATCTTCTTTATGATCTTCATGAAGATTAAATAAGCTATTTTATAAAAAGCAGCACTTAGCAAAGTGTCTGGCACATTGTAAAGAAACTGTCCCTTTAACTCAAAAGAGTGAATTCTGAATTCTCTTATCCATTTTCAACCTTTGTCATTCCAGACTTTAAAAATGCATTGATTTTCTTTCTTTCTTTTCTTTTCTTTTTTTTTTTTTTTTAGGGAAGAATATTATGGAGAAAGTAATTTAGTCTCTCCCTTGGCCCCTAGGAGGCCTATACTTAATATAAGTCTTTGTGCAACAGGAAAATTATTCATTCTGAATCTATCTTTTATCATCTTTTCCACAGTTTGCTTGACTGCATCTTCCTACTTCTTGAAAACCGTATAAAAGACTTGTGGCTCTTTCTTCATTATCATCTGCTTTAGCTAAAAGTAAATTCAGAATAATTTATATACCAGAAATGATTAAAGAGTTTTAAAAATGAACAACATCCATTGGTGACTCAATTATAAATCAGATATTTAGAGAGAGGGTAATATATCTAATGTAACCAAAGGGTCCACTGTTTTAAACTGACAAGCATTTAAAATCGTTAATCAGTTTCAAGTTTCTTTGTTAAAAAAAAAAATCAATGACTTCTTGTCAATTTTCTATAGTTAAAATTTGATATTACTGCACATGATTAATGCTATTTAAATAGGTTACTAGCTTATACCTAACTTTATTTGGACATAGAATATTACAATAAAACACCTTTAATTATAGCCTGAGTTTTTATTTGACATCAATGGGACTAGAGGAAATTATGCTAAGTGAAATAAGTCAAGCAGAGAAAGACAATTATCATATAGTTTCACTCATTTATGGAACATAAGAAATAGGAAGATCGGTAGGAGAAGGAAGGGAAGAATGAAGGGGGGGTAAACAGAAGGGGGAATGAACCATGAGAGACTGTGGACTCTGGGAAAAAAACTGAGGGCTTCAGAGGGGAGGGAGGTGGGGGATTGGGATAGGCTGGTGATGGGTATTAAGGAGGGCACATATTGCATTGTGCACTGGGTGTTATACGCAATGAATCATGGAACATTGCATCAAAAACTGGGGATGTACTGTATGGTGACTAATATAACAAAATAAAAATTATTAAAAAGGAGAGAGAGAAATAACCTAGAAGTTCAACAAGAAAAAAAAAAATATATATATGTAATTTGAATTCAGTTTCAGGTTACCTGTTTCACACTATCATTAACATTAATAAGACTATTTTGGTGAGTCATTTTATTTTTTTAACATGCCCTATTCCTTCCCCTCTACCCCAAGGACTTAAAAACTTTTATCCTTTCTCTTTTATTCCCCTTAAAAACCTTATCACATTCTTAGTGCTGTAATTCTATGGTATATTAATTATTGTATACCTGCTGAATTGTAAAACAATGCCTTTTTTCAGTTTCAAATAATGGATTTTCTAATTCCAAAATGCAACATGTGCTTGAAGAAACAATGTTAGATCCAAAGTCATTCCTAAAATCACTGATATAAAGTGAAGCAGTCCAAAGCTACAAAAGTCCGATTTTAGTATAATCTTTTCATTTCAACTTCAGATGGTACTCCTTTTGCCATTCTATTGGAGGTTGAAAGACTTTTGAATTCCTTTTTCCTTTATATTCAGAAGTATAGTGTTTTCTGTAGCACTTTTAGCAAATTAATTCAAATAACAGATACAAGCTTGACAGGAAGATAGCCTAGGATAAACATAGGATCTAAGAGTGAAAATACCTTGATTTTTGTTTCTTACCAGCGAGGCAAACTTGTACATAACTGACTTTGAGCCCAGGTTTGTGCATCAGTTTGTCTTTTTGATCTACCGAATAGGGCAATGGGTTATGCTTCAAACAGTTCTTGTGAAAGAAAAAAAAAAGTCAAATCCGAGGCATAATGGCTGGTGAGAAATAGGTGCCAAAGACACGTCACTGTCAGTAGTACTAAACTATATTGATTACATTTATCACATGTTTGAACATCTATGAGCTGCTGAAAACAATCTAATTTGTTTCATCACTGTAACGGGTCAGAGAAATATGTGCAATCACCTGGTCATTGAAAATCGTGAAGCTTTACCTGGAATGGCTCAGGAATTGTTTGCCTAAACTCCAGCTGTGATTTGGGGAGATAATTCTGGCATTTCTGATCATTTCTAAGCAAAAGGTAGTTATAGTGGTTATATCTGGGTCAAAGAGCGGACTTATTTTTACTCCATAAAGGTAAAGCCTCCCTCCTCTCTAGAGGAGACTTGCTTACATTCCTGAGTAATAAAGATAATGTCTTCCTCGAGGCAAATGTAAAGCAGCTTTGCCAGCAGCCTTTGCAAAGCTCAGTATCCCTTAGCTGTGAAACAGATACACTTTGAGTGTGGGCGTCCACCTGGGGCACCTCTGAATCCCGTCGGATTGGAAAGTGGAGGGCAGGGGAACAATGGAACTTCTACTTTATGTTGTGCTGTAAAAAATTATCTAAATCAGCCTGGGCTTATTGTATCCTTACCAAGCAAAATTATGCAAGTGTTTCAAAACAAGCTAATGGCTACCCTGATACTTAGGGATTACTTGGCTGCTTGAGTCAACATGGATTACGTGACTTCTCAGTTGTTTTTGGAGTATTCTCAATAGTTCTTTCCTCTGAAGATGGGGCTGAACACCAAATTCACATTTTAGGGTTGTATTCTAAACAACTCTTGGTGCAATGCATCGGAGTTATGGTTTGGGACTATGGGTAGTTTACCCAAAAGACACAATCCACAAAAGTACAGGGAAAAAGTTGTAGTCCGTTAGGGAGAGAGAGAGGACACCACCTGGATTATAGTTCCAGCTCTGAGGTTTATAATTATTTGATCTTGGGTCTTCCTTACTTCGTAAAAGTGGTAGTCCTGTATAGCATTAGAGATTTCAAAGTGCTTTATATAAATAAAATTGCATAGAAGTAAAAAATAGTTTTGTGGCTGCTATCGTTATTACTATTATTATTATTTTCATTTTATTATTATGTTGGCTCATGAATTTTGGATGGTATTGAGATCATAGTAAATTTAGCAAAAAATTAAAGTTGGAAATAGTGGGTTTGCCAAGTCAAGTATTTCTTCAGTCAGTAACATTACTAGCTTAAATAAATGTGGACTTTATGATACAGAATAACCATTATCAAGAATCTATATTTATTCCAAAAAATATTTAGCGACTACCTTCTCTGTGTTATATATTAGTTATCACTCTCACGGACTTTAGTCTAATAGATAAAATTCAACTGGGTTAATAATTATCGAGCATCAACCACCGGTAATCTTCTGGATTGGACCACGTGAGAAAGTTTGAATTAAATAGTTCATAGTTCCTGAGGGAGCTTATTATTTTGTGGAATATAGCAGCAAAAATATCACGCACCAAAGTCAAGCAAAGTCTAAGAAAATAAAACCCTGAACAGCAGTGGAGGTTTTGTGAATCCTTATTTGCTAACAGATACTGAGCACTAACTATATACCAGATTTTGTTCTAGGTTCTTTTAACATATTAATTTTAATTTTTACATTAATAATGAAACATAATCATTATTATTTATATTTTATAAGTAAGGAAATTGAAACTGAGATGGATAAGTCACAAGAGGCAGTCTACATTTTATTTTACTTTATTTTTTTAAAGATCTTATTTATTTATTTATTTGACAGAGAGAGAGAGAGAGAGCACAAGCAGGGGGAATGGCAAGCAGAGGCAGAGGGAGAGGGAGAAGCAGGCTTCCTGTTGAGCAGAGAGCCTGATGCAGGACTCCATCCCAGGACCCTGGGATCATAACCTGAGCTAAAGGCAGACGTTTAACCAATTGAGCCACCCACGTGCCCTGAGACAGTCTACATTTTAAACTCATATTCATCTGGTTCAATTCCACTGCACTGTTTTCCTGAACTGCATTTCTACTTAGAGTTGTGGTTGAGGATCATGAGAAATGTTAGTTCTATATGGTAAACCATTGAGAAGAAGCATGTCAGTGCAAAGAAATCCTAAAATAGTTGAGTATATAATAAATGGTATGTATGAGCCAGCATTTCTTTGCAAAATTGGTATCTAAAAAGCCATCAGACCAAATGTAGCAGCTCTCTTTGTTCACCACTGAAGCCCTGGAGAGATAAATCTATATCCACATCCTATCATAAAATCTATATTTCTATCTACATCTCTATCTATATTGAATTTGTGAAAAATTCTAACTAAAAAGGCCAACATCAGTGGATATGAGTTTTATCTGGAACCTTTTGGTTTTATTTGTGTTTGTGTTTATTTCTTCTTTTGTTCATTCGCATAAGATGGCCCACCCAGACCTTTAATTTCACTCACTGGTTTTGCATAGCCTGAGGATTTCGGTGATCATTTTCTAATGCTAAGATATTCATAGATATTGAATAAAACATATACTCTCAAAACCAGTAATTGGAATTTATATTTAAGGTGGATAAAATAAGCAAATGACAGCGTACTATCAAAAACTGCATGTTGATGAAAGCTATTTTACTTTCCTTCTTTTAGAGAATGTATAAGTAGAGCTCTTCTTATTAAAAGCACGAAACACCTTAAGTTTCTTTCTTTTCTTTCTTGCTCTGAGTGGTGCTAAACAAGCCAGTTAGCCTCTTCCACTCCCATCATGTTGGTCTAGATAATGACTTGTCCTGCCCATCCCATTAGATAATTATGTGGGTCAGGGCAGAGCGTGGATAAAAGTATTTTGTAAGCCATAAGGCACTAAAAAAATGTGGGTTCTGACTTTTTTTGTTCTTTTAATTCCAGTTTATGGTTACAGGGGTATACTTATAGGTATTCAGTAGTTCTAGGCAAGATTGAATTATGATTTTTGATAATCAAATGTAACTGCTCCAGAACAGAAGGAAAGAACAGCCAAGAGAGGTCCGTCTTCTTGAGTGGGTCAGGTTTGATTTTATATGTTGATTACAAAGTTCAAACAATATCACTAACCATATATTTTAAGGACAACTTAGCAAAGAAAATATACATATAAATCAGAAAGCAGGGGTAGTAATTTCTGCTGTAGAGGAAAGTAGGAAGATAGAGCATTTTTCTTTCTTTTTCTTTTTTTTTCTAAATCTGTAAACTTGATTCATAATTTCAAATATGCAAACCAAAAGCATAAATATCTCTGCTTGAATTCTTGTCACTGTCCCCAAATTTTAACTGGCAGGCTTATATTGAATTACATCTAGGGGCACATGGAAATGGTCAATATAAGACAGACAGGAGATAGGGAAATGTCCAGATCTGATATAGTTTCAACAAGACATAAATTGTGTATTTTCTTAAATTAATGTCAATATTCTCTCTGAAAAGTGTAAGCCCCGGAGATAACTCATATATTGTAATGTATATCCTTAGTGAAGTAGTCTGTGATGGAGAAGAGAGTCTAAAAACTAGATCTAATTCTTTTTTTTTTTAAATAAAGTAGTCATTTTTAAAAAAATATTTTATTTATTAGAGAGAGAGAGAGCACAAGCAGGGGGAGGAGCAGAAGCCCACTCCCCACTGAGCAGGGAGTCTGAAACAAAGCTTGATCCCAGGACCCTTAGATCATGACCTGAGACGAAGGCAGATCCTTAACCAACTGAGCCACCCAGGCATCTCTAGATATAGTTCAATATAAGCCAATTCTTAGAGCATTATTTAGTGCCTTACAATATTTTAAATTATGTGTTTCTCAAAATTTTAATGCTAATATGTTATAATAGAAAAATAAAAACAGGAGAAAGATATTTTATATGTTCAAATCTCTCTTTGGTTGAGTTCATACTATGATGTATAATGCCCGGAATATGGTGTCTATAGAAATTAATTTCAGGATTATTTTGTGAATCTTCCTCAAAGTTATGCAAATGTTTTTATTTCATTGCTTTGATTTTCTTATACTTAAATTGGAATATTTTTTGTTTTGTTTTTCATATTTCACTCTTTTTTTTTTTTTTAATTTGAAAAGCCATTTAAAAAAAAAGAAGGACACCTGGGTCACTCAGTTGGTTAAGTGTCAGACTCTTGATTTTGGCTTAAATCATGACCTTAAGGTCCTGGGATTGAGCCCTACATGGGGTTCCTTGCTCAGTGAGGAGTCGGCTTGAGGATTCTTTCCTTCTCCCTCTGCCCCCCCACCCCGTTTATGCTTATGCACACACATAGTCTCTCTCTCTTTCTAAAATAAATAAATCTTTAAAAAATATATAAAAATTAAAAATTTAAAAAGAAAACCATATTTTTTGAAATATGTGTAAATCCCTTTAAAAGTGATATATTCAAATTTATATTTGAAGGTTTTTTTGTTAATCATTTGCCGACCCTTTTAATAGTAAAAACTTCTGTGGGTAGGGAAAATTCAAAATTAATTTTACTTTTTCTGCTAACCATAATTTCTCTTTATTTTGGAGAATCTTTGTTTTTTTGTTTTGGTTTTTTTTTTTTTTTTGCATTTTTCTTGCACATCTTATATTTTCTCTAAATCTAATCTAGCTGCTTTAAAGAAAACATTTAGTCAGCATTCCCATCACATCAAATTTGAAATATGTCCCATAAATATGTTCCATTTTTAGAGATATCCAGAAAATCTCATACATAAACTTTGAATTGTTCCAAAGGATGTCATCATTATTGGCACAGCTGAGCTTCTGTCGCCAGTAAAAAATTCAGACTGTGTGCCATTCATAACCAAAAAGTGTTTCTGGATTTGAGCCAAAATTTATCTTGTATACCTTTTTCCTTACCAATCGTGTTATCATCGTTACCATATGTCTGCCCTCAATAATCTTGTAAATTATTTAAAAGAGACTGAAATGTTTTTATTTCTTAATGTAATTAATGTTAAGTAATTTCAAACAAAATATTGCAATTCTAGTGTTCATTGACCATGTAGTTGCCAATGTAAAGAACTGGTATCATGTTTTTCACATATTACATCTAGACATACACAGACACACACACAATTTTAAGAGTAAAATGCATTGTTTCATATTGCAAAATGTTCTTTAGGCACCACGTGAAGATGGTGCCAATTCTTGTTTAATTTTTTTTTAAGATTTATTCATTCATTTTAGGGAGAGAAAGAGGTGTGTGCGTGAGCAGGGGGAGGGGCAGAGGGAGAGAGAGTGGCAGAAGCTCCCCATTGAGCTCGGATCCCCACGTGGGGCTCCAGGACCCTGAGATCAGGACCTGAGCTGAAATCAAGAGTTGGACAGTTCACCGACTGAGTCACCCAGGTGCCCCTAAAATAATTTCTTAAAAATTTATTTTAGAGAGGGGAAAAAAGAGAGAGAAAGAGAGAGAGAGAGAGCGTCGTAAGGGGCAGAGCAAGAGGGAGAGAGAGAATCCCAAGCAAACTGCACACTGAGGTCGGAACCCTATGCCGGGTTGATCCCATGACCCCTAGATCACGACCTGAGCCAAAATCAAGGGTCAGATGCTCAACCAACTAGGCCACTCAGGCACCCCTCTTGTGTAATTATAGGTGTGAATTACACAACCATGAATTAGACCCCAATAATGTGGGTGCTCAGTCATGTTGGGGAATATGACTTCACTTGAAATATCGATTGTATCCATTTATCTGCACTGACAGGTTAATTAGTTTGGTTTTGGCCTAAAAGCTTTTGCTATTCAAATCCTCATCACATTCCAAAGCATTTCTTTTGGGCATGAAGAGTCTGTGATTTGTGATACCCTTCAGAGTATAGGGCTTTCCCTGTTTAATATATGTTTCAATGTCTACCATGTTCAAAACCCCAAATGAAATGGAACAATGAAAAAATGTGGTTTCTGAGAATAACGAGTAATAATTCTGAAGATTGACACTCTGAATTAAGACCCAGTCTGCCTTCAACCTCACTTACAGTCATATACCACATTGGTTAGAACATTTCAGCCAAGTAGGAGTCTATCAGGTTTTCAATTCCAAGATTTCCACTACCTTGCCAAGATGATAAAATCTATGTAACTTTATTCTAATATCACACAATTATTTCATTTGGTCCTCACGGCAACTCTGTAAGTTGGCTAGAGTGCCAATTAACATTTACCTTAAACAGAAGGGGAAACCAAAGCTTAGAAAAGGAAATAATTTGTCTAGGGTCGCAAAGCCAGTAAGTGGCAAAGCTGGAATTAAAATTGAGGACAATTGAAACTGAGGCATAACAAATACATTTATTACTATGTTGCATGCATGATTTATGGCCAAAAAAAACCACAGAGAAATCAGTTAATGATGAAGACATTTAGCATTTATTTTATTTTGAGCCTTGAAAATAGATAGTGTTTAATCAGTGGAGATATATTTGAGATATACATTAAAAACTGAGGAAATAGTGTAAGCAAGGAATACCTGTAGCACAGGACCTAAGTCTGTATGTGTAAGGGAAAAAGTGGGATATTAGGTTTTATAAGACAGCCTGGGAAAAATAAAAATAAATAAATAAACAGATTTTACAAATAAAAATAATTGATGCAACTCTCAACTAGAAAGCTCTATTCTGCAAGAGTAAAATAAGACCACATGGCCCCCCAAATTCCTTGTGAACATGGGGGATGCTGAGAAATTCAAAATTAATTTAATATTTGCATTAATTCAGTAAAATGTTCAATACTGGATGAAGTTTACTTAGCATTATTCTTATAAATATGATTTAAAAACCCAGTAATTTAGATGTAGCAAGGCCAAATACATAGTTTGATTGAAGACTGTGAGCCCATATCCCCTCATTAGGTGTATAATGTGTCCATTGACAGCTTCATGGAAGTATTCTGTTCTGGTAAGGAAAATGAGCCTTGGTTTTAAAATCACAGCTTTTATCATTTTTACATAGAATCTTAGATAATGTATTTAATCTATCAAGTAGGCATATTCTTTTGTAAAATGGGGATTAATATGCCTACAGTGAGAAGTCAGTGGTCACCGTAGAATGAGGTAAAATACTTAATCTAGCCAATCTTTACTTATGATGCATTATCTTCAGATACATACTCTGCTAACCTGTGGTTTGTGTCCTATCCTAGCATTCCGTAGGACTCACCTAAGGATAAATCAACAATGTTCACAGTATGGATTTATACCAATACACAACACTGACGATCTCTTTAATTTTATTTTTAAACTTATAAAATAAAAAGCTTGTATATATTTAAACTGAGAAAAATATGGTCCTCTATGAAAGCCTGAGAATCAGAGAAAAATCTAATCTTTATACTTTCTGCTAAGAAGTAAGAGGTCTTCAAGTAGATTGTCTTTCATAAGATTTTACTTCATCAAGAAAATAAATAGTGATGGGTATCTTCATCTTGGAGAACATAACCATGAGATGGAAAGATGTGTAGTGTGAGATATGTATATCTAGATAGATGATGATAGATAGATAGGTAGATAGGTAAATAGATGATAGATAGATACATAGATAGATAGATGATAGATAGATGATGATAGATAGATAGATAGATAGATGATAGATAGATAGATAGATGATAGATAGATGATAGATAATCACTCACATTGGTAGAGAACTAGTCAAATATTCAGGCACCCAGAATATAAACTCTTCGCAGAACCTGGCTCTCTTGTAGGCAATCTTCTCTTCTGTCAGTTGCTTCAGTTTTTATTTCTTATTACAAGATATTGGGCTTAGTATAGCAAAATTTTTAATGTTGAAAGACTATTTTTTTCCCTAGATAAGATGGCAAGCTAGTGGATTTTGAAAAAACAACAACAAAAAACAAACAGAAAAAAGATAAGTATAAAATGTCAACAGTAGATAAATATTGTAAATACTCATAGAGACTGTCTCACCAGAGTTCTGATATACATCTGTTAATATCTCACTCTAAATATGAAAGGCTGTTTCTTTTAGGAAATCGGGTTATATGTGAGTTTAGCTGACAATGTCACTGAGCAGTTTTGTGTCGCAATGCATAGAAGCCAGTGTTTTCTCTTACAATAGTGAAATGCGCGTCTGTATTATGAATAAGGTATATCTAGCTCTAGGCAGGATTAATATAACTGGAACGATTTCCACTCATTGAAATACAAAATTCCTTTCTTCAAAGCAAATATAAGTTAATCATTTAGTAGGCAAATACTGAGTGCCAGGCACCAACTAGGCCCTGGGATGGCAAACTAAAGGAAACAATCTCTATTAGTCTTACAAATGATTCTACGTGTAGCATAAGTATTGTGATAATGTCCCTGAATGATTAATCCAATTATAAATTGCATGACCTATCAGTATCTACGGAAAAAATGGGAGTGTAGCCAACCAGAATATTATGAGAATGGATTCTTCTAAAATATTATCACGATCTTACAAAAAGCAGGGTTGGTGGATGAAAACATTCTCCTTATTTTGTCCACCCTCTCTGGAATTCTTGAGGCTTCCTTATACTTGCAGTACTCTGAGACCTTGAAGAGAGCAGTTTTATGCCCTCAATGTGTTTTCTTTTCTTTTCCTTTGTTCCTGGCTCAGTAATAAAAGATCCTGGAGAAGACAGCTTCTCTTTTCCCAGCACAGAACCTATACTACAAAGAATAACTCAAGAATTGGGATTTTTGCCATGGACTGATTTGTATTTGCTTTGTTACCCATTTGAAGGCACTGCCCCAGTTGACCTCTGTATAACAGACCTCACTGTTTCTCTCCTCCTGAATCATCCCTGTTTGCTCTCAATCTATTTCAATTCTCTTATATCTATGTTAACCTAGGGAATATGTTTAGGTTACTGCTAAAACGTCTGGTCTATTTTGAGGAACATACAAGATAAAATATGTGTTATCTTGCATAAATATAAATTATAAATAGAGAAATATTTTATCTCGTATATGCAAAAATAAACTATGAAAAATCAATTTTTGAAGACTAACTCCACAGGGTCAGGAAAATCTTCACAAAAATAGTAACTTTGGGCTTTCAGTCAATCTGTGTGCCTCAATAAGTATGACTTATATCTCAATAGGCATTGATTTTAAAATAGTGAGTTTTGAGTTTTGATAGTTCTATATAATTTTGGCCAAGGTAGGCACAAAGAACTCTGAAACTGTCTTTGAAGCTAACAAGTTAGTTTACTAGAGTTTCATGAATACAGGTAGAAGACACCTGACTCCTGATTCAGACGTAAATAGCAACTTATGATTCAAAGCAGTATCAATAACAGAAGATAATCATTTTCACATTAGTTCCCTGAAACCCAGTTCCAACAGAACTGCCTCAGAGAAGAGGACCCTGAGTTTAAGGGACCTGGAGCATGTTTGCCCTTTACCCTGGAGAGAAATACTAATTTTGTTTACTAAAAATGTTTGCTATACAAACATATTTGAAAGATAGTCTGGAACAAAGGGGATTAACAAAGGGGAATAAGGACCTCATTTGCAAGATGTACAGAAATGCAAAAGAACAAACAGGGGTATCATTAAATCTTTTTTTTTTTTTAAGATTTTATTTTTAAAGTAATCTCTGCACCCAATGTGGGGCTCAAACTCACAACCTTGAGATCAAGAGTCACATGCTCTACTGACTGAGCCAGCCAGGCTCCCTTAGGGTAAAGAATACTTTAAAACTATTCTAACTATACCTAAAACAAGATTTCTACATGCATTATTCCTGTCAAATTATCATGGTCTCCTCCTGAACTCTTCGGTGGAAGGTGACTCATTATTTCATGAAATAGGTTGTTGCCTTTTTGGACAGTAAATCTTTATGTAAATCTGCTTAGCAAAGATTCAATCACCTGTCTGTAACAATACTTAACATTTTAATTTTTCAAATTTTTTTATTCGAGCAGAGTTGACAACCATGCTACATTAGTTTCAGGCATACAGCATAGCAACTCAACAAGTTTATACACTACACAATATTTGCATTTTTAAAGCAGCTATAGTATAGTTTTGGCTCATAAAAAGCTTGTAGTCATCTAAATTCTTAAGTGTTTTTTGTTAAGATCTACTGCAGTTTTACAGCAATTCTCCATTCTTTTTATATGAAGTCTCTTTTTTGAAGCCACGTATAGGATTTGATATTAATCCTGTTTATTTCATCTCTGAAGGTCAATTTGCTGATCACTACTCTAATCTTATGAAGAAAAATAGTATCTTTCCACTTGGATTCCTCAAGAGACCTTGCTAGTTACTACAAGAATTTTACCAAGTGTTAATGGAAGCCACACATAGACATTTCCAGTTCATTTGATTGTGAAAGAGGATTCTTGGCTACAAAAATGAAAATAAAAGTAAGGAGTCCTTTCTTGATTGTGGGTGTTATCTTACTTGATAAAAATGAGCACTTGCCTTGGAAAATATCTGCATTCTTCTAAACTCTGTTGGCAAATAATTGCATTTAAAATGTGTCATGAATATCAGCCATGTTCCATTTACACTTACAAGTACTTTTCTTAGAGAGAAAAAATATCATGCCCTTAACTAAAATGCAAGTTGAACAAGGCAGTCTTTGCTTACATTAAGGAGAAAAAAAAAAATCAAAGAGAATATTTATAACTTTCCTACCAGATTTACAGTTACATTATTTCATTTCACAACTTTGGTTATATGTTTTTCAGAATATTTCACTGCAAATAGTTCACTTCATTTTTTAAAACTGAGTGATGACTTTTAAATCCTTATTAACCACTTGAAAATATTTTTTAATCCTCTCTTCCTACTTTGTTGGTTAGCCATTGGAAAGGACATTGAGATGAAAGATAACAACTTGCTTTAATTTTCAAAATAGCTTCAGAATTCATTTTTATTTTGGTATCTACCATGCACAATGGTGATGGTGATGAATTGCTTTAAATCCATACTAAGGGATGACTCCACACTGTCTTCAGAAAGTCAGTGACACTAAGATATGTGTAAAGCAGTGTCATTCTTTAGTGTCTGTGATGGCTAATTTTATGTGTCAGTGTGACTGGACCACAAGGTGTCCAGATGAACGGGCACCCATTATTTTGAGTGTTTCTGCGAAGGTGTTGTTGGATGAGATTAACATTTGAATTGGTAGACTGAATAAAACAGGTTGTCCTGGGGCGCCTGGGTGGCACAGCGGTTAGGCGTTTGCCTTCGGCTCAGGGCGTGATCCCGGCGTTATGGGATCGAGCCCCACGTCAGGCTCCTCCGCTGTGAGCCTGCTTCTTCCTCTCCCACTCCCCCTGCTTGTGTCCCCTCTCTCACTGGCTGTCTCTATCAATGTCAAATAAATAAATAAAATCTTTAAAAAACAAACAAACAAACAAACAAACAAACAGGTTGTCCTCTCTAATAAGGGCAGGCCTCATTCAATCAGTTGAAGGCTTGAAAAGAATGAAAAGGCTGACCCTCTGGTGAGAAAGGGACGATTTCTCCTGCTTGACTGCCTGCAAGTGGAATATTAGCTTTTTCCTAACTTCATATTCGAACTGAAATACTGGTTCTTCCTGGCTCTAGAGCCTGCTAGCCTTCAGACCCGAGCGACTGTTGGCTCTCCTAGGACTCCAACTTGCTGACTCACCCTGCAGAGCTTGGGACTTGTCTTCCTTCATAACCGTATAGGCCAATTGCTTATAATATATCTCTTCTCTGGATAATCCTGATTAATGCTGTGTCTTTTGTGAACTCCCAGATAGAATGTTATTGAATGTTATCTATAAATATAATCTAGAATTTTATTTAAGGATTTTGGTCTTGTTTTCCATCCTAATGTAAATAGACTATAATATAGTATTATAATACTGATGGTATGTAAGTAGTATAGAATATAACATAAAGCATTATAGTATCAATAGATTATAAAAGATAATTTCTGTAAATCTCCAAAGTATGTTTAAGCATTTCCCAAAAATGAACTTTCTTTTCTTCCTGACCACACAACCAGATTACATTTCCTAGTCTCCCTTGGAGTTATGCATAGCTACGTGATTGAGTTCTGATCAAAGAATCGTGAATGGACGTAGTACGTGCCACTTTCAGGACAGGCTCATACAAACTTCCCACTTGAGCTCCTCATTTTTAGCTCCCCTTCCAGATGACTAAGATGGAGTCTACCATTAAGATAAGCATGTGACAATGTGACAGACCCTCAATCAGACTATGTGCTTCCATGTACACATGAAGCAGAACTACCCCTTATCCTCTACTGCCCACTGCCCCTTGCCCTTTGCTCCTGCTGACCAGAAATATCTAATTTGGAGTGTTACATGAGTACAGAATAAACTTCAATGGAGTTTGAACTAGAATATATGTTGAGTTTCCTGTTGTTGCTGCCATAACCTACCATAATTTGTCTCTTGGCTAGGAGTAGATTAAAATTGGCCTTTTACAGAAGAGCTAGTAGAATTCATCATGCAGTATTACTTTGGAAGGTTTAATATTCAGATTTCAATATAGAATATAAAATGAAAAGGATAAATAGTTGTTTTTAGTTTACATAATTGCTGTTCAATATGTACAAAGTTTTGTGCTAAATACTGTATCTGCTATAAAAACAATTACTGCCTTCAAGATACCACCCTCAAAGGGGCGCCTGAGTGGCACAGTCATTAAGCATCTGCCTTTGGCTCAGGGCGTGTTCCCAGCGTTCTGGGATCAAGCCCCACATCAGGCTCCCTCCTCTGCTAGGAGACTGCTTCTTCTTCTCCCACTCCTCCTGCTTGTGTTCCCTCTCTCACTGGCTGTCTCTCTCTGTCAAATAAATAAATAAAATCTTAAAAAAAAAAAAAAAGATACAACCCTCAAGAACAAGAGCACAGTCCATACATGTTTCATCTATATATTTCAAGAATCTGTTACCTATGGAAGCTAACTTATTAGCTGTAGTATGGGACCATTGAATGAAGGCCTCTAGGTAGAAATCAATAGAAAACCAACAATAAATATGGTAGTTCAGAGAAAAGAGATTGCCTTTGAATGGGCAGTAAAAAAAAGGATCAAAAAGAAGAAAAGATTTGCTTGAGTATGATAGATAGATAGATGATAGATAGATACGTACATACATACATACATACATCCACAGGTACACAGACATATAGAGAGAGTTACGTGGATGTAGCAAGGCCCACACAACTAGAGAGATATGGAAGAATACGAGTTTGGATAGTAGTAAAGAAACACAAATAAGAGTGAACATAATAACACTGAAACAACATCCTGATCAGACTTGTAGGTTCATATATTTGAGCCACTAGAAAATGGGATAAACCTATGCTTAGTGCTTGTCAGCTGCTAGTGGAGTTGCTTATGCTGTTTGCTAAGGATTTTAGCATTTATTGTATAGGTAATAAGGAAGCCATTGAGATAATCCAGATAGATAAAAAATTTGAGATAATCATTCCAAAATCTCTATTTTGAATTCAGAGTTTAGGGGGAAAATGACATTTTCTTCCTTGAATCTTCTGAATTTGGAGAGGGGGGGTGCATTTCATTTTGACAAATCACCATCAAAGAGTATTCCATAGACAAGTTGGAAGTTCAGTGGAATAAAAATTTCAGAATCAAATGTTCAAGTGCTTTCATAAAGAGGTAAATTAGGGCCTTAATCATTTCGAAACATTTAGAAGCACACTCTACTGACTCTTTCTTTTTACGCTTTCAGAGCACTACAAAACAACTTTATTTTAAAAGAGGCCTTGAGAAGAGCATAATGTCTCTTTTAACTTGTCAGATATATCTTTTTGTGTAGGTCACTGTTTCAACACTGTCCAGCAGAAAACTGTTCATAACAGTGTCAAATTGATAAGAGCATTGTTGTGGCTTTCCTCCTTGTTACATTTCTCCTGTATGAATTCATCCATCAAAATGTCTAATCTCATTCAAAAACTACCAGCTTCACTATCCCATAAAAATTAGTGCTACTATCCCTATAATAGCAATGACATAATGACTAATAATAATGTCAATAATGGCAGCTCAATTTTTTCCCTAAGTATATTCAAGCAAATATTGTTTTATAAAGATACATTTCAGCCTGATTCCTGGGGGGCAAAAATCAACACCCTATGAAAAATAGAGCAAAATACTGCTGGAATGCCAACTGAAACCACACTGAATTCATATACAATGAACATCATTGCTGTGGCAGAGAAAGTACATCACTGACAGGTGAGAGGAGAGAAGGATGTTTGAGGTTTCTGATTATAGTTAAAAAAAAAAAAATCCCTCTCTCTTTCTCTCCAAATCTTTCATAAAAGGAATTAAGGTACTACAGAAATATTCTTACTTTCAAACTGAGTTATGAGAACAAACCGAAAACGACTTTGTAATGGTATCAAGCAAAAGTGAACTATACAAGAGAAGTGGGAAGTCTCAGACAGGTTTAAAAGTTCAAGCCCGAGCCCACTTACAAAGTGAGCAGGCACTTTAAAAAAATACTCACAATTTTTGTGGACAGGATTTTCGTGCCACTGTCAAAAGAAGAAAAAAAAGGGGAAAAAAAAAAAAGAAAATCAAGCAGACTCCTCTTTAAAAAGCTATGTAGCCATCTATTGATGTGAACTTTGTGGGGGGTTTTCAAGTGTGTTACAGTTGTCATTCTTAAGGCGGAGTTTCTACAACAGCCGCATAAATATGGTCTGCTAAGAATGGTGTAAGAAAAGCACTTACCTTCGGTTAATAAAATGTTGGACTGTTCGGCTCCTAAAAAACTGGGAAGCTCAGACTATATGCAAAGTAAAAGACTCAGATGGATTGTAGCAAGTAGCAGCAGAGATTCAATAGATGGCACTCTTGCCCCTGCTTTGAGCTCATGCCTCGCGATGGCTCAGATTTCCAGACCTTCAGACTGGTATGCTGGGTACTCTTCTTACCTCTTCAGCCTCTATCTCTGGTCACTCAACTATGTTTAACTTAGTGATTCAACCACAGAAAACTAACAACCTACGAAAATCTTAATATGTCAATTCTCTCTTAGGTCCTTAGTCCTTTTTAAAATATGTTCTCTCAGACTAGGAATGCCCTCCTTTCTCTGTCTAACCATTTCTCATCATTGGAGCAGCATTTCTACTGTGGAGCCTTCTTCTAGAATTCCCCCCACATCATTGAGGGTCTTGCCTATGCTTTTTCTCTCTCCTCCCATAATATTATGCATGCATCAGAGGTCTCATCCATGAATATTATACATACTATTAATTGTGTCTTTCTCTTCCATGAGAAGATGAGCTTCTTAAGAAGGGACCATTGTCTTTCTAATATTTGCCACATAATCAACACTGTATAAATAAATATTTGTTGAATGAATGAATGAATCTAAGTATCAGCATCTTTTCCAACCTCATTTAAATATTAATCACACCATATGAGGAGACAGATCTTGTTGTTTTTTTCCTACATGTCCAGTCCTGGCTCCTTTGTGTTTGCTTGTTTACCTCTGAGGTCTATTTGGTTTTGGGTTTTTCACCTTTCATTTGTTATATTGCTGCCATTTTAATTTGAAATCTTTGGTAATCCTGATTATATAATAAGTTTGTTAGGAATTAGTTTCTTAACCATTCTTTTAAAGATTTTACTTATGATTTATTTATGAGAGAGAGAGAGTACACAGAGCATAAGGGGGTGGACAGAGGATGGAGAGAGGGCGAGGGAGAGAATCTCAAGCAGACTCCACATTGCATGTAGAGTCCAATGTGGAGCTCGATCTCGTGGCCCTGGGATTATGACCTGAGCCAAAGCCAAGAGTCGAACACTTAACCACCTGAGCCACCCAGTGCCCCTTGACTGTTCTTTTAAATTAATTTTTACTCTTAAGGACAAAACAGAAAAGATAATACTTATATATGATATTAAGTTTTATAGGTTATAAAACTTAACATTTAGAATCAAATGCATGCTGCATTCAATTCAATTCTTTCAATTCAAGAAACATGCATTGAATGATTGTGGTGGGGTTCAGGGAGGACACCCCAAAATATTCCACTTTGCATATTGATTATTTTTAATTAAAGTTACTTAAGAAACAGCCAGCACAAGGACACTCTGACCTTTCTTTGTCCTCCTGAAGGCAGGAAATAAATCTCCCATATGATTGGTACCTTCCTGTTCCAGGAGGTAAAGTAACATCCTTATCACCAGAGATAGAGAATTTAGGGCCAAGAAGGTCTTATAAACAAACCTTGTTATTTCTTCACTGATTGATTACCCCAAGCCCAAACTTCTTTGTTGTCAATCCTCACAAATGTGTTTGTCTAAAAGATATAAAAGTTTCCTTCTTTGGCCACTTTGACACTCATATTTCTATAAGCTCCCATACATACAAAATTAAAATTTAATTTTTCTTCTATTAACCTGTCTTGTGTCAGTTTAATTATTAGATCATCCAAAAAACCTGGAAGGGAAGGAAGGAAAAGTTTTCCTCCCCTACAATTATTATGAGTGAAACTTTTTTTAAGTACGTAGTAAAAAATTTGAATAAAATACACTCAGGCCTTGTCCTCCTGGCAATGACAGTCTTTCAGGAAATGTTCTTTAAGCTCACACTTCAGGGAGTCTAGTCTCTCATCTCAAAGAATGGGGACCACAAAGCTTATCTTACTGGAAAAAATAGATTGGCTGATATGTATGAAATCTCCCAGCAAAATGCATGACAAATTCAAGGCATTTGATGGAAGATTGTTTCTCTGATTTCAACTAAAGATAATATAAGGTAACAGGTTAATCCTCCTCTGTGGAGTTGTGCCAAAATGCTCTTGGTTCTTCAGTGATGATGCATCATAATAAATATATACATAAATCAATTATAATTTAAGTGAAAGTACTCTAAGCAAATGATCCAAAGACTGGTTGCAAAATCTAAGTTTATTATTTAATTTCTGACAACTTTAGATAGCTTAGCTGTCTTTCTATTATTCAAGTTTTTCATACTAACATTTGCCTACAAGTCAGATGATTGGTTTTAAGCAGTGATGTTTAAGGGAGAGACTTGAGTAGATTGCATGATTCTGCCAGGGACTCTTGAATGACTTTGGTAAAATGCTTCCTCATCTTTGATTTTACTGTCTGTAGAGCAGGGATAAAATTATTTGCATAACAGTGTAGATAAAAGAAATATGCACAATATATGCATAGTGTTTTCAGGTACATAGTACTCAAGGATATTATGTGCTCTTACTGTTACCACTCTTATTCAGTACTATCTTCATGGGAACAAGTGTGAATTTACTCGAAAAATCTAAAGTAAAAAATATATAAGACAAGCATGGGAGCACAAGGAGCTCCTTAGACCCTCTCTCAAGGAAAATTGGTGAAAATTTATATATATGTAAATATTTATATATATATGTGTGTGTGTATATATATGCATATATATACACATAAATATGTATGTGTGTATATATATAGATATATGCAAGAGTTGAATAGATGCACTGAAGATATCGTTTAAATTGTAGGCTGGCTAGTTTTCCAGACAGAAATGGGAAAAAGAACAGCTGGGAAGAACCCTCCTGGGGTCAGAACAAATCTCAAACAAATCACAAATTTGATTGAATTAGTCTGTGAAGCAATTTATGGCCCAGAATACTGTAGGAAACAATAAAGCAGCTCTCCAAAAATTAACAGAGTTTAACAACTGGGAATGCCCAAACCACTGTAACCTCAGGGTGACTGTGAGCATACCAAAGAATGTGACTTCCAGTGAGCAGTGTCAGAGGCTTCACACTGTGTTGGTAGAGATGAGTGGAGGGTAGACTACACCAGAACAGTCCATCCAGTCAATAAACGTTTAACAAGCAAATACTACTAACAAGCACGCAGGAAGAGAACGAGAGTTGCTAATTTTTTTTTTTCCTAAAATGCCCAGTTTCCAGTAATCAAATGGGTCAAAAAAGAAATCAAAAGGGAAGTTAGAAAACAGTTTGAAATGACTGGAAATGAAACACGGCCTACCAAGTTTATGGGATGCCGCTAAGGCAGTGCTCAGAGAGAAATTTATGTTCAATGTCTATATTGATAAAGAAGAAAGATTTCAACCTAACCCTCCACCTTAAGGGGAAAAAAAGAGCAAACTAAAATGAATGAATCAAATATAAGGAAATAATAAAGATTAGAGCAGAAATTAATGAAATCAAAATTATGAAAACAATAAAGAAAATAAATGAAACCAAAGGTTGGTTCTTTGATGAGTTCAGTACAACTGAAAAAGCTTTGGTGAAAAAAGGCAAGAGAAAATGAGACGACTCAAATGAACAGAATCAGAAATGAAAAAGGAGACCTACTATAAACTTTGCAGAAATAAATCAGAATGAATCAAAAACTACTCAAAAAGTAAGGCCCAGGCTCCAAGGGCTTCATAGATGAATTTTACCAAACATTTGAAAAACAATTAACATCATTTCTTCTCAATAGAATAAGAGGGAACACTGGCCAAATCATCCTGGGAGGTCTGTATTATCCTGACAAAAATCCAGATAAGAATGTCACAAGAAAAGAAAGCTACAGACTAACACTTTACTAATATGAACGCAAACATCCTAAACAAAATTCTAGCACACTGAAGTCAGCAATATATTTTTAAAAGTTATGCATCATAACTAAGTGGGATCCCAGGATTGGAATGGAATGTTTGCCTAGTATCAGGAAATGAGTTATAATACCTTGTTAACAGAAAACACACACACACACACAAACATAATCTCAATAGATGGAGAAAAAAATGTAAAAATCAACACCACCATTTCTTGATAAAAACACTCCTCAAAATATCTGTACAAAGGAACTTCAATTTGATAAAGGGCATCTCTGAAAAACCCACAATTAATGTCATACATGATGATGAAAGACTGGGTGATTTCCCTATGAGATCAGGAGAAAGATAAGAGTATTCACTGTTGCCAATTCTATTCTTCCTTGTACTGAAGGCTTTATGCAGGGCAAAAAAAAAAAAAAAAAAAAAAAACACATCCAGAGTAGAAAGAATATTACTATGCTTGAATGTAGGATCTTTAAAGAGGTGATTAAGTACAGGTGAGGCGTTTGAATTAGGGTGAGCCCTAATTCAATCTGACATTGTCCTTAAAAGAAAGAATTTGGACACACAGGAAGACACTGGGGACTCATTTACAATTATCACTGGGACATAAACAACAGCAAACTCCCCTGTCCCTCCAGCCTATAAACTTAGATGTTCTTGATGAAATCAGGGTGGGGAACAGGTAGGGTTTTTTTTTTTGTAAAATAATCATTTCTCTCTCCATTTTTTTTAAGTTATCAAATATGATTGACAGACCTTGCGTTGAATAGAGTATTGTGCAATGTGAATTCAGCGGCTGCTCAGAATTGATTTCATCTCTATTTTTCCAGTGGAGTGCAGTTCTTTTTGAAAACGAAGGTTGCTTTTTATTTTGCTCTCTCTTTATGATGATTGCTGTCTGCCCCTGTTCCTATTTTAAAGTAAGAGGGTAGCTGGCCAAAGCTGTAGAGCCAAACGCCCTCTCGTTTCTTCCTTTGCTGTCCCCATTCTGTGCTCCATGCAGTGGAGTTTCTTATAAAAGGAAAGAGCAATGGGAAGCAGAGACAGTGCCATCCTGTGCCTTCCCTGCTTTAAGAGCTGTTTTATATTCCTTTGAAAACAAATACCACTTCATACATCATTTCTCAGAAGCGCAGATGAATCCTCACTTTTCCCCTTTTCCTAGACAGTCAATGTCTTGGTTGGACCTAATCCTTAAAGACGATATTTATGCAGCTGAACTGTACATTTACCTCTTTGAAAAGCTTCAGGCAAATGTGTCCTGACCTATTTGGTTTTCAGCAGCTCTTGAGGAAATGAACCAACAGAGTAGATGAGTGATATACCAATTTCTAAACTAATCTCAAAGAACCAAAAGAGCCTTCTGTGAATTCGGTAGTAAGTTTTAATGGTTTTTATAGTGCATTCATTAGAACATTTACATACAGATTAAAATATATATGGAACATATCTATAACACATAGGATCTAGTCTATTTATAGACTTGTATGGTGCTCGCCTAATTCACAATATTCTCCAAACAATTCTGTCCCTCTTACCCCTACTTCTTGGAAACTACTCCTCTGGGCCATTTGATAATAGGACATTGTTACGATGTATTCAATGCCATCTAATGGATATTTTTCCCTGCCATTTTGGATTGATCTAAATAGTCTCTGCAGTGCTGTTTCTGAGCATTTCTATTTGCCTAGAGTATAAAGAATCTGTGGAATTTGGACTGACTCCTTTTACTCCTCCTGTGGTCCACACAGTGTATGGGAGCACAGAAGGACAGCTGTTTCTTGGTGTCAAATACAAGTTGAGCCTCATATATATTAGTGTTGGCTTCCCCATGATGCCAAGTCCCATCAGATTAAGGCTGCCAGATTAAACTGATGAAAAGAGAAGACATCAGCATAAATTTGAATTTCATCATAAGTAAAAAAAACCTTTTTTTTTTTTTTTTAGTATAGGTATGTGTCATGCAATATTTGAGATATGAGATACACTTGTATCTGGCTTTAAATTCCTTCTTAGAGTTGGCAGCAAGGTTGCTGAGAACTTGGAGACCTAAGTTACAGTCTGGAAAAAGAGATAATTCCAATACCAAGTAGTTCCCAAAACATTATGTTCAATGACCAGAGACAGGTATAAAGTCAGAGTGTGTGTGTGTGTGTGTGTGTGTGTGTGTGTGTGTGTAATGCCTTTAATGTGTTGTTGAATTTGGTTTGGTAATAGTCTTTTCTTTTCTTTTTGAGTATAGTTGACACACAATGTTACGTTAGTTTCAGGTGTGCAGCACAGTGCTGTTTATACCTTACGCTATGCTCATCACAAGTGCAACTACGCTGTTGTATTCTATTCTTTAGAAGCATAAGTCTACACTCAAGGTGAGGGATTACATAAGGCCATGACTTCAAGGAGATGGAGGTGATTGGTAATTATCTTAGAGGCTGCCAACCACCGTAAGGTACTGCCCAATGGCTTTCCAAATGTTTGAGTTCCTTTGTGTTCTAACCAACAGCATATGAGGGTTCTAGTTACTCTGCGTATTCGCCCATACACATCATTGCTAATATTTGGCATCATTTTTTTTTTAATTTTAGCCATTACAGTAATTGTGAAATGTCATCTTATGGTTTTATTTTCATTTTTGTAATGACTAATGATTTGAGCACCTTCTCCTATACTTAAGGACAATTAGTATCTCTTGCCTTGGGCATTTTTTTTCTCTCTCTTTTTTTCCCTAATAGGGTTATCTATTTTTCACATTGATTTCTAGGAGTATTAGAGTATTTATGTATTTTGAAACAAGTCCTTTGTCAGAATATACACCATGATTAATTTCTCTCAAGCTATGGCTTGCTTTTTCATATTCTTAATGTTTTTTGGGGGGATGAATAAAATATTTATTTTGATAAAATTTATTTTTAAATATCTTTTATTATTAGTTTAGTGATTCTTGTATCTTAAGTATTATTTGCAAACCTAAATTTGCAAAGTCCCCCATTATTGTATTCTAGAAGCTTTGCAGTTTTAGCTTTTATGTATACATTTCATCTGTTTCATATAAATTTCTGTGGATGATATGAGTAGTAGATCAAATTTTATTTTATGAATAAACTTATTCAGTTGCTTCAGCACCATTTGTTGAAAAGGTTTTCTTTTCCTTCTGTACCTTTGTCAAAAGTCATTTGTCTTTATAAGTGTGGTTTTATTTTTGGACTCTCTATTCTGTTCTACAGATCTTTATGTCTATACTTATGCCGTTTGTTACACTCTTCTGATTACTGAAATTTGTTATCAGTAGCTGAAATCCTCAACTTTGATCTTCTCTTCAAAAATTATATTGACAATTTTAGGTCTTTTGATTTCTCAATACAGTTTTTAGAATCAACTTGGCAATTTCTACCAGAAAAACAAACAAACAAACCAAAAACCCTTGATATATTGATTAAGATTGCATTGTTTCTGTTTATCAGGTTAGTAATGAAAAATGTCTGGAAAATACTGAATCTTCCAATTCATAAACATGATGTATCTCTCCATTTAATTAGGTCTTCTTTAATTCCTATCAGCATTAATTTATAATTTCCAATATGCTGATCATGCACAATTTTTTGTTAAAAGTTTTGATATTTTATATGTCATTTTCATTTTAGAAATCTTATTTTTTAATTGTTCATTGATAGTATATAAGTACACAATAGAACTTTGTATATAAAATGAATTCTAGTATTTTGCTGAATTTCTTTATTCTAATAATTATAATTCTTCAGGAGGTTTTTTTAATTTAGTTTTGTTTTCCCCTGTACATTTATGTCAATAGAAAATAAGATAATTTTGCTTCTTCTTTTCTAAACTTTATGATTATCTCTTGCCTTACTGAACTGGGTAGGACACACTGTATAATGTTGAATAAAAAATGCTCAGAGCTGTCATGCTTGTTTTGCTCTAAATCTTAACAGGAAATCGTTTAATATTTTGCCATTAACTTAATGCTAACTGAAGACTTTTTTTTAAATGCCCTTTATCAAATAGTGGATATCCACTTTCATTTTTATTTTGCTAAGACTTTTTGTCATTAATACTGAATTTTGACAAATGCTTTTTCTGTGTCTATTGACATGATTACATGGATTGTTTTATTCTATTAATGTGGTTAATTTTGTTAGTTGATTTTCAAATGTTAAACATTGCATTCTTGAGATAAACTCTGCTTATGATTATTATGTATTTTTTTGCATATTATGGGATTTAACTTACCAATGTTTTATAAATTTATGTGTCTTTGTTCCTGAAGGATATTGGTTTCTAACATCTCCTCTTTGTAAAGTTGCCTCGTAAAATACACTTTTAAGATTACATTATCTGAGTTATTCTGCTGTAATAAAATTAGTTTTGAAGGGTCCTCTCTTTTTTATTTCCTGAAAAATATTTGTCTAAGACTGATATTATTTATCATAATAAGTGATAGAATTCACTAGTGAAATGCGGACCTATAATTTTCTTTATGGGAGTGTTTTCAATTATAAATTCAATTTCTTCAACAAATATGAGATACTTAGCTTTTCTATGTTTTTTTTGTTTAATTTTTGATATTTTGTTTTTTCAGAAATTTGCCAATTTTATATAACTTGTTGAATTTATTGGCATAAAATATTTATGTTATTTGTTATTATCTTTGTGATATCTACAGGACTTCTAGGGATACATGTTTTTACTGCCATTATTTTTAGAGCACAGCTATAAATCTAAATAAACCTAACCTAGGGGAGCCTGGATGACTCAGTCAGTTAAGCATCCAGCTCTTGATTTCAGCTTAGGTCATGATCTCAGGGTCATGAAATCAAGCCCCACGTCAGGCTCCACACTCAGCGTGGAGCCTGCTTGTCCCTCTCCCTCTGATACTCACCTTGCTCGTGCTCTCTCTCTCTGTCTCCCTTACTTTCTCTAAAATAAATAAATAAATCTTTTTAAAAAATAAACTTAACCTCAGGTCAAATACTGATTTTATTGATTGTTGGATGCTTTAGATACAACATTGAGACTTACTAGCCTCATCTGAAAAATGAGATAATAATGCCTAGATATTAGGGTAATTAAAAATTTTAAATAAAGTATGTATGAAACTATATTGTAATGGCCTATTTGCCTTTATGAACCTTTATTGGATTTTATACTCCATGGTGGACAGATTCTAAAATGGCCTTCAATTTTTCATGGGTACTGGTATTTCCACCTGGAATAATCCTGAGTATGGGCAAGAATCATGAGTTGTGTCTATTAAGTAGAAAATGGCAAACGTGTAGGTGTCACTTCTGTGATTAGGCTATATAAAATTATGACTTTTCTCTTCCAAGCAATATCTTTCTTTCACTAAAATAAGCTTTTATATTGTGAGTTTCAATATAGAGAGACCTGTATAGCAATGAACTGTGCACAGACCCTGCCAATGACCAATAAGAAACTGAAGCCCTTGGTCTCATAGCCTGTGAGAAACTGAATTCGTCCAACAGCCACATCATCGTGGAAATGGATCTTTTCCCACTGCACCTTTGAGGAGACACTGCAACCACACCTTGGCATCAGCTTTCAGATGAGACCTGGAAGCAAAGCATCAAGAAGAACCTAGTCCAGACTCCTTACCCAGCAGATAGATTTGTTACTCCAAATGAGTGACTTAAAAATGTCAAGTTCATGGGTCCTTTGATATGTCAAAGGATATGTCAGAATTGTGTTCTTCTATTTAAAAAGAAGATTGTTAGCAAGTGAATAGGAGTGGCATGAAGGAGAGGATAACATGCTGTCATTGGGAGTTGACATTTTGTGGTTATAAGAGCGAAGTCTTTTGGAAGCTTGCACTCCAGTACTTCGCAAAGCTGATATCTGTTAATTTCAAAAAAAAAGCTGAAAATGGCACTAGGGAATTCTGATGGCCAGGGGAAGTCAGAACTTTGTCAGTTCTTACAACTTGAGCAGTGAGAAATTTAAGAAATGAGAGAAATTTAAGTCTCAAAGTTAAACGTGATATAGGCACATGGGTAATTATCACTCAGCTTAAGGGCAAGTAAAGAGAAAGTGGCAATTAGAATTAGCCCTTTGGTAACTTATTAATAGGTTCTTTATGGCAAGAGATTTAAAACCATTTTCTTTGGATTCCAATGATAATATTATCTATTCCTAGAACTACCTTTCATTGAGTACCAATCCTGGGCCAGCTCTTTACACATTTCACTAATCCTCACAAGTGTTTGAGGTAGATTTTATATTCTTTTTTTTTTTTAAGATTTTATTTATTTATTTGACACAGAGAGAGAGCACAAGCAAGGGGAACGGCAGGCAGAGGGAGAGGGAAAAGCAGGCTCCCCACTGAGCATGGAGACCAATGTGAGGTTAGATCCCAGAACCCTCCTGGGATCATGACCTGAGCCGAAGGCAGACACTTAATTGACTGAGGTGCCCCATTTTATATTCTTATTTTTAAAATGAGAAAACTGAGACTCAAAGAAGTTTAATGATTTGCCAAAGGCTGCAGAGTGGCTATGTGGCACACTCACTCCAAGCGTACTCCCTGTTTCTTTATTTCTGCCCTACCGAAACTAAAAAATTATTGAATTTTAGTTTGCACAGAACTTCAGTGGATATTATCCTATTCATCTTGGCTGTACCTAGTCTTTAGAAACACATATGTATCCAATCTTGTCAAATATTAGTGTTTGAGCTGTTAATACTTTCTTACCATGACAACCATTATTCCATATCTTTCTGAATAGACTAGTTGAGACAAAGCAAACAATTTACATGTCATGGTTCTGGTCTATTTCTGATATACTGGATGTTTCCAAGAAGAATTATGAAAAAATAAGGGCAACTTATCACTGAGTCACAATCAGGAATGTTTCCCTGATTAGAATATTGATGTACCAAAAAATGCGCTGATTATATGTTTCCTGTTTTATACAAGGGTTTACTAACATTCTCTGTAATGTTTAAATGCTGATGCACCTGTTCAAAGAAGCTTAAAATACTCTGATTCTACTCAAAGTAATCTATTCTTATTTCTTAACTTCATTTGCATGCAAGCAATTTTAGATTTTAATGATTTAAAACAAATCGTCTAGAAGATTTATAGTTTTCCACTTTATATTTAAGTCTATGATACATTTTGAATTGAATTTGTATTACGTGTGAAATTTAGATCAAGGTACTTCTTTCTTTCTTCTTTCTTTCTTTCTTTCTTTCTTTCTTTCTTTCCTCCTCTCTTTCTTTCTTCCTTTCTTTCTTTCTTTTTTCTTTCTTGTCAATGGATGTCCAATTGATATAGCATTTGTTGAAAAAAGCGATTCCAAAGAAAAGGAAAAAAGAAAGAAAAACCTATTCCTCATTCATTGAAATGCTTTTGCTCCTTTGTCAAAAATTGATTGGGTATATTTGTATAGATCCATTTCTGGATTTTCTAATCTGTTCTATTGATCTAAGTGTCTATCCATTCACCTGTACCACAATATCTTGATTACTATTGCTATATAGTAAATGTTAATTTTGGAAAGAAAGACTACTAATACTTGACTCTTCTTTTTCAAAATTGGTTATTCTTAGATATTTTATTTTCCATATATATTTTAGAATAAAATTTCCTAAGTTTCTCTGTGTTGATAATCATATCAGCTACAAATAGAGGTAATTTTATTTCATTTTAAAAAATTTATATTCATTTCATTTCTTTTTCTTGACTTATTGCAGTGGCTAGGACTTCCAGTACTATGTCAAATAAGCATTGTATGAAAAGAATCTTTGCCTTTTCCCTAATCTTGAAGATCTTTCACTATTAAGTATGATTTTATCTGTAGGAATCCCATGGATACTCTTTGTAAGTTTGAGGAACATAGGAAAAAAATCTCGAGGGTCTTTCCCTTGGCTTGACATCAAAGCACAATCCATAAACATAAAAATTTATAAATTTATAAATTGGACTTCATGAAAAAAATAAAAACTTTTCATCTGTGAAACATCTTATGTTGAAAGGATGCATCTATCTTTATAGAGATTTATATAAATATATTACAAAGCACATATTCAACAAAGGGCTTGTCTCTAGACTATATAAAGCACTCTGAGAAGTCACCAGTAAAAGAACAACAATTCAATTTTAATATAGGCAAAAGACATGCACAGATATTTCATCAAAGAGGATAGACAGATGAGAAATAAACATAGGAAAAGATGTTTAACCTCATTATACATTACATGAATATAAATTAAAACCATAATGAGATATTACTACACATATATCAGAATGGATAAAATAAAAAATTTTGATAACACTGAATCCTAGCAAAAATATGGAGTTATTAGCTCACTTACCCATTGCTGGTGAGGATGTAAAATGGTACAGCCACTTTAGAAAATAGTTTGGAAGTTAATTTTAAAGCTAAAAATAATCTTACAACATGACACAAAATTTCATTCTTGGGCATTTATTCCAGAGAAATTATTTTCATGCAAGACTTATTTTCATGCAAGAACTTAACACATGAATGTATATAGCAGCTTTACATAATCATTATAGCCCTAAACTGGAAAATGCTCAGATGTCCTTCAGTGGGTGAATGGGTAAACAAGCTTTGTTATATCCATACTATGAGCTACCACTCAGCAATATTAAATGCCAAACTATTGATACATGCAACAATTCAGACTAATTTTAAAGAAATTATGCTGAATAAAAAAAGCTTATTTAAAAAGATAAATTCAGCATGATTCCCTGCTTATAACACTCATTAAATAACACAATCAAAATGGTGGAGAAGATATTACTGGTTTCTAAGGTTAAGGATGGGAGTTGGAGATGGGTGTGTCTGAAAGGGTAATAGAATTCTGTGGCGATATGTATGTACAGTTGAAAATCTTCATTTTGGTGGTAGTTATACAAAGATACTCTCATGTTAAAATTTCATAGAGCTATACAAATACATAAGCAAACACAAATGAGTATATGTATAATTAACAGATCTTGAATAAATTCCATGGGTTTTACCAGTGCCAGTTTTTTTGTTTTTGATATTGTACTAAGTTGTGTAAGATGTTAGCATTGAAGAAAGCTGGGAGAAGTTGTACATAAGATTTTTCTATTTCTTTGCAACCTCCTATAATCTATAATTACTTTTAAATAAAAAGTTGAAAAAATCTCCCTTTTCTTTTCCATCAAAAAAAAAAAACTTTAAAGAAATTTTCAAAAACCCTGAAATACAGTTTATTTTTTTTCAAGGAAATATTTATTGTAATTATTAATTAATGGATAACTTATCTCTGTATCTTCTTAGACTATCTGCTCTTCTGTACATTGGAGGCTGAAATATGATCTTCAACCCCCTGACCAGACTGGTAAGAATGGAAGTAGCTTTTTGCCTTAACACATCAATTTAACACTCTTGGGAATTTGAAATTTTGTCACAGAAATTCTAGTTGGCCCACATCAGGCAAATCTGTGTTCATGGAGCTCTGGGCCAAGAATGATTACAGTGCACCAAAGCAGGGACAACAAGTTTTCAGGGAGGGTGGGTAAGGTGAGATAATGCACTGAATTTCTGCATATTCTATTGTTCTTACCTAAACTATTTCTTTTTTTTTTTTCTTAAACTATTTCTTATTAATACATTATGGATTCGATTTTTGGTACAGGGTGTGCTGATAATTTGAAGGTTCTTTATGTTTTTCATTAATTCACTATATTTTCCCCCTTGACTTTCCCTTTTTTTAATTGCATTCAGACAGGAGCAAATAAGGGGGGAAAGTGTTAGAAAAACCTGTTCATAACTATTCAAATTTCTTATGGGCATAGAGGTTAGAATTTTTGCTCTGATAGGATTTTCACATTGTCTACAACTTTCCTTTCTGCATATAGTAACATTCCATTAACTACCAATGGTCATTAACTGGCTGCCACTCTTTACTCTGGGATTGGCATATGCCCATTAGAGGATAAGGTAATATGTTTTTGGTTTTCCACTATGTTCTATGGAAAGGTCTTAAAGCACTTTTGGTGTAGATTTAATCATAATTATATTTTTCCAAATTTCATAAAATTATTTTGCAGATTTTATAAATTTGATATATGTTTTAGTACCTAATATATTCTAGAGAGGAAATGAACTCCATACTCCTGTGGATTCTGGTGGGATTGTTGGTTATATAACATTAGGACTAGGATAAATGTTTTTAAAATGCACATGATTTTTAATTCAGTCTTTCTACTGTGAAGAATTGGATACTACAAAATTTGCAAGAAAAGGTTAAGTTTGAAATATATGTTTTGTAGCACTGCTTCCAAATACAAAACATGCCACATATCCAGCATAGGCTCTTGGCTCACTATATAAACATATACCTAAGCTGTGGGATAAAACTGAGCAAATAATATTTATATGGTAATTTAAGAAATACACATTATACTGTTTAAATGAAAGCTTGTACTAGAGCTATTAAGCACACCTGTTTTGACATTAGTCAGAACTGCATTCAAGGGTTCATTCTGTGTCTTATTCATATTGAGCTCCTTAATTAGACTTTCCTTCTCCTGTATTTTTTTAGACTTATTATGCTGTGCACCATAAACTTAGTGGCTTAAAACAGTACACATTCATTATCTCAGAGTTTCTGTAGGTCAGGAGTTCACAGAGTTTAGCTGAATCTTTTGTTCAGTGTCTCACAAAATTGTAATTTCAACGGAGGCTTGAGGTCTTTCACGCCCAAGGGTAGTTGGCAGAATTGAGTTTCTTGGGGTTGGAGGACTGAGGCCCTCCATCATTCCTGGCCACATCACGCTCTCCACAATATGGCATTTTGTTTTTCCAAGCCCAACAAGTGAGTGTTTTAGCCATACAGGTTAGGCCCACCTAGGATAATCTACCTTGTGATTAATTCAAAATCAACTGATTTGGAAGATCAGTTACATGTGCAAAATTCCTTCACCATCACCACATCAAGTAACCATAGGAGTAAAATCCCATCATATTCCTACCCACACGCAATGAGAAAGGGTTATAAAGAGAGTGTGAGTCATTGGGAATCACTTTAAAATTATACCTACCAAACACATTAATGCTTAATGTGTTTATTTGTAAAACTGGGCTAATAATTTACCATTTTAATTGGAATTACATAATAATTAAATGAAAAAGAACTCCAAACATGGTGTAAGAAAAATATGATGTGTGTTTTATGGTTGTTATAATTAATAGTATTAGTACTAGCGACATTGAAAAAAAGGACTTACAAAATATGTAAAGCAGCAAAATACAAGTAAGACAACATGCCAGAATTTTACAGTGGCTATCTCTAGTTGGAATGGGGTTGTGGAGATATATATATATATATATATATTTTTACATATCTTTATTATTGTGTTAATATTATTAGAAACTTTTGTATTTTGTGCAATAATTACTGACACTTACAAAGCAGTTAATAAATGCCAGGGCACTGTTATAAATTATTTTCAGAAATTAATTCATTTAGTCCTCATGCAATCCTATAATTAGGTACCATTAATAGCTTTGGTTTACAGCTGAAGAAACTGGGACTAAGATAGGTTCAATGTCATGCTCAAAGTCACCGAGGTATTAAGTATTACAATCAAAGTAGTAATTTAGGCTGACTAGCTTTTGGCACTATTCTATTTTGCTTTTCTATGATTATTCATTGTTTTAGTAGTAATAAAAACAATGCAAGTTATAGTATTTAAATAAAAGGTAAAGCTATGGCAAAACAAGGCCAACTAGAGTTTATTAAAAATTAGAGAGAGAAACTGAGCTTGGAGTTTCCTGAATCTTCCTCCAACCCCATGCTTTTAATGTAGCCTTTTATAGTAGAGCTTCAAACATTTGGTGAGCCAAGGCAGTGGACTGGGAACCTGCTGGAGACTGAATTCACCGCAGAGGGTTGGGTGGGGAGGGCTATTCCTGGGAGAAAATCTGCACTTTCCCAGCAGCTCGCGCTTGAAACGGCCTCATCTTTGTTCTGAATTGGTTTGCCTTCTCTCCAAAGGCTGTCCTTTTCTTTTCTATTTTTTTTTTCCCCTTTGCAAGATCGTTTTGCACAGAACTCCCACATAGATGTGTTTCAGCTAAAAAACCTGTCCCCCTAACAAATGATTCCCACCCAATCAGATGTGGGAATCATCCAACTTCTTTGACTTCCTGCAGCATTTTCTAGGTGGGTTTTTGGAGTATGTCTGACTCAGGCAGCACCTGCTGGCACATATTAGGGCTCCCACAATGAGGTATGATTTACTCTCATCCCTTTCTGTGCATATTAAATATGTTAAGCAACAAAACAACTCCTCTCCTCCAAATTGTGGTTCAGATGAATCCCCTTGACAACAGCTGCTCAACATTTGTTCATCCTTAGTCACTACTGTCAGAGAGTACCCTGCTTTCCCCTACAATTATTATTTTTTTCAACGGCTTCCTGCATTGTTTGCTGTCTGACCTTTCTTTTGTCCTTTGCAAGTACATATACTAAAATAAAAATACCAAGGCCAAATGCCACATTCTTATTCCCTCACGTCTTCCTCTGATTTAGAATTTTTTTTTTTTTTGGATTAGGTTTGAACTGCATGTGGGCGTTGGAGTGGGTGAAGGCAGAGAAAGAGGAGATGAGGGGGCAGGAAGGGAATAGAGATGGCTCTCTCCTTTTTCCTTTTGTATCTTCTTGTCTTTCTTCTTCTTTTTGTACCATGGCATATTCACAAAAGCACAGTGGGATATTCATTAATGTGTTCATTCATTTATCAGATATTTACTGTGCTAGGCAGTGGAGCTAAAACAATGTGCAAATGATGAAAAAAAAGGGGGGGCACCAGAATTATATTCAGAAGACCTTGGTTCTTCCTGGCATCTAAGGTTAGTATTGTGAAAACTGGCAAGTTTTTGAACATTCATCACATATTAAATACTCCACTACCTGCCAAGCACCGTGCTAGTTGTTAGGGCATATTAATGAAGACTAGAGAGATAATTCTCAGTCTTTGGGAAGATCTTAGTCCAGGGAGCTATTTCATCTGCTCTGATCCTTACTCAAAACAGTACACTTGGAGGCTATACCTTGCTTTTCTCCTAAACCTTTCATTCCCACTCTTACCCTTCATTACAGTTCTTTCTACTTAGTGGGCTATATTCAAAGGCACACCTGCTCATCCCAGCCCCTCCCCTCCAAAGAACTCCACCCACTGATCCCCCTCACTTTTCCCTATTCTCTCTTTTTATCTTACAACACCAAAGCTCACAGAGCAAGTGGGGTTCGAATAAAGTGGTCTAATGACCGCAACATTAAAATATTTAACCCCTAACCACTCTCCCGTAACCTTAATTTTCAATCAAGACACAACAAAACTCAAATTGTTAGAATTTGAGGCACTGTAAAAATTTAAGTAGAAGACGTATAAGCAGCCAGGGGAAGGTGATTTGGTGTAAACTGTTAACATATACATTATTTATATCTGCCTTGGGTGAAAGAATGTTTGATTTGAGAGGACACTTTAGAAGCCATCTGTTTCCATCTTTCAATCATTAAAAGGAAGAACAGACTGGTTAACTAATGAGAGACTGTTGATGATAATGAGAACAAAAATGGCTTCAATTTATTGAGCACTTACTGTATGGGTGTCTTAAAATACTCTGTGCAGACTTATATCATTGGATTGTCATAAAATTCTGTGAGAATAGTAATAACTCAATCTTCATTTTACAGATAAAAAAATTGAGACTCAGAATGGTTATGTGCATGTCTAAGAAAGAAAGAGACTAAGAGGTCCAGGGGGCTTTCAAACGTAGATGTCTTCAATTTTCCCTCTAAAAAAATTTAAAAAGCAATCCCAATTATGACCTATGTCTCTGCATTCCTTCTTTATCTGTATGTCTATGTACTATCCCATATACTTCATATGCTATTCCTCATTTCCCCAGGATTTTTTATTCCTCTCATGTGAGCGCATTCATTTTCTAAGAGCCATTTAAAAAAAGAAAGCATGAGTCTCTTTGGTAGTAGTGTAAGGTATTTCAAATAAAAAAGGTAGAGGTGGTCATTGAAATCCTATACCGCTCTATATTTGGTCTAGAAAATGTTAATATCAGGATTAAGCAAGGCTGGGTCTTAATATCAGTGGCTTAAATAATGTTTTATTTATTTTTCAAATAAAAGAAGTGTAGAAATAGGCAGTCTGGCTGGTGCGAGCTTTGTCTGCTTCACCTTCAGTAGACCTGTTCTCCTCCTATCTGTTCTACTTTTGCTAGTCCATGACTTCCATCTTAATGTCGCACCATGTTTTCAAGGTAGCTACTAGACATCTTGCTATTGCTTCCCTTTGTATCAGCACTGACAAGACTTTGAGATGACTTAGGACTCTTTAAAGGACTTTCTCGGGATCAGTCATGAGTTCTCTTTCCATCTTAATGCTAGCTATATCTACAAGGCTATGAAGGAAATGTGCATTGAGCTGAACACAGTCCATATGCCTCCCCTCTCCCAATGTGGAGGTTTTGCAAATAAGGAAGAAATACTCTATGTGTGTGTGTGTGTGTGTGTGTGTGTATGGAATAAGATAATATATGATTTGGGGGCACAGGATGGCTCAGTCAGTTAAGCATCCCACTCTTCATTTCAGCTCAGGTAATGATATCAGCGTCCTAGTATCAGCCCTGTGTGGGGCTCTGTGCTCAACAGGGAGTCTGCTTGAGATTTTCTCCATCTGCCTCTCTCTGCCCCTCCCCCAGCTCACTCTCTCCCTCTCAAATAAATAATCTCAAAAAGAAGATAATATATGTTTTTACGAATCCAGAATATGGTATATAAATAAACTTAACTAAGTAAAATATCAAATATTTTAGCTTAAATATTCAAAGAATCATCGAAGTTAGATGTTGACAGTGTTTAAGACATTAACAGTGATTTTCAAAAAAAAATATTTAACATTTAGAGATGTTTAGAAACTTCAGATGTTTTCTTTAGTTTGGTTGGTGAGGTTTTATGGAGGAATAGAAGGGTAGTAAAAGGCAAAAAGGAAACAAACAGGTAGCACTTCCTTGGATCCTAGTGTGAATAAAGGAGGGGTCCTAAATTTTCTGATTCATATAGCTGAGATGAGTTTGATTTCCTTTGGAAAGAAAAGAAGGGTTACTGTTGCATAAAAGTCAATGGAAACTGTTTGTATATAACTGCTTTTTCATATTTTACTTGAAAGCGACTTGCCAAAGAAATCCATTACAGGTCTTAGGCTAAAGAACCCAACTCTCTTGATTCCCAATTTAGTTCTCTTTCTACTAAATTTCATTAGAATTAACCAGAAGGATTCATGTACACATCCCTAAGCTTTGGAATTTGTGCTCTTTTGCTAGCTCATGCTCTACGGTCCTAATTGATTTATTGATTTATTCAATATAGCAGATGCTGCACAGAATGAGCAGTAACTATAAACTCAAGTGAAATCAGCACAGCTAAAGGAGAAAACTTGCTCTAATTTAATACATTATACATATGCTCATGTATTTTAAATTATTCTTGTATTAATAAACTCTGTGAAACATATTGAAGAAAAACAGTATTACTCTGTTACCTCTGGGATTTTTTTTTTTGTATAAGACTATTTTTGTACAAAACTTTTCAGGAAAATTTCATTTTGGTGATATTTCCAGTGTTTAGACATCCAGTTAAATTGTATCTTATTTGTTATTACTTCATTTTTACAATAAGGAAAATTATGCTTCAAACATTTGTTAATGATCACCTAGCTCATTGCTAGAAAGCAATGGATTCAGGATACGATGACCACCAATGTCTATAAACTCATCTTCACTCTGGAAACACACGGCTTCAAAAAAAAAGTGGTAGTGTTTTCTGGTGTCACACATGGTCATCTCTGCTGGTACACTCTGCTCTGCCATGCCATTTTCACACACACATTTGTGCCCATACTGAAAAATATTGGCGATTTCAATGTCTGCCTTCTTCCTTGGAATAATGAACTCCTGGTCTTGGAGCCCTCGGTTATTCTTCCCAGGTTAGTTTCTGCAGTGGGTTAGTCCCCTGGCCCCATGGCTCTAATATGCTCATATCTGCCCAACTGGAGTTCTTGTTCTCTTTCAGACATGCTCATAGTTCAGAACTTTTCATGGCTGAGCTCATTCTAGTCCAAATAGAGAGGCATCATGGTGAACCATTTGCCACATGGTTTTTCTTGAGTGAAATTAAAGATATCTTAGGTGTTTCAGTGGTGTTTTATTTTTTTTTATTTTATTTTTTTTAAAGATTTTATTTATTTATTCGACAGAGATAGAGACAGCCAGCGAGAGAGGGAACACAAGCAGGGGGAGTGGGAGAGGAAGAAGCAGGCTCATAGCAGAGGAGCCTGACGTGGGGCTCGATCCCATAACGCCGGGATCACGCCCTGAGCCGAAGGCAGACGCCCAACCGCTGTGCCACCCAGGCGCCCCATCAGTGGTGTTTTAAAGACAGTGAAACAGACAAACCAACAACCAACCAACCTAGCCATCAGAGATTAAGCTTGTTACCCTGAGTAAGATTTACCTGATACTACCTCCCAATTCTAGAAAAAAAATCCACCTCACTCAACTATTTTTTTACAGGTTGAGCCTACTTACTTGGTTTTGGTTTTGCTTGTTTTTGCTTTTGGCATGAAGATGTAGTCCCCCGACTATCTGTAGTGAAACCCCATATTCTGAATCTGGAGACCCAGGAATCTGCATATCCCACATGATTATTGTGCACATTCAAGTTGGAAAGCCACTGCCTTGATCTATTTGAATGATCTTTTTATTTTGCACAAGAATGTTTTACTTGAGTTATTGAGTAAGGCAAACCTGTTGTTATTGTGTGTGACACATTCTGCCTGCATTGTAGACAGGTGCGAAGGTGACTCACAGCAATGTAGGTTGGCTTTATATCTTGGGAATAAAAGTAGTGTATGAATGCAATTAGCTGAAGTAATACTGTATTTGAGGTTTGAAGGAAAATTCTGGTCCCTGAGCTGGTGGTTTCTACTTTAGCTACCATGAGAAATTAGTCAACAGTATATTGAGTGTTTATTGTGCAGGGGAACAAAACAGAGATAAAGTGCTCTGTTCTGTTAAGGATGAGTTTACCATTAGATGGAGGCCCAAGAAAGGAAAACACAATCCAATGACATAAAACAAGTTTATATAATAACAGAACCAGGCAAGCCAAGTACATTTAAACGTGGGACAGGTGGTGAACACAAATGCAAGTGTGACTATTTGGATATGTCTTGCTAAGTGCAATCATTTACACTATTCCTTTTAAAGCTTCCAATTCCTATAAAGGCCAGAAACTTCCTGATCTCCAGGAAGCTCAGTTCAGACTTTTAAGCATCCTTCACTAAGTCATCCTTGATTCAAAAGCAAACTAGCTCATCTGTCAATACTTGGTCATTATCCCTCTCACAAAGAATCAACTATTTCAATAATGTTTAAATGTTCTCAGTACTTTATGGCTCCCCCCAAATACAAAGATTATAAAAACAATTAGAATATTTTGCAAAATGGTTGTTTCCTTTCACTGTGGAAAGATACTTGGACAAAAGAAAAAATGAGAAGACCATAGACCAAGGTTTTGATTTTTTTAATTTATTTTTTCCTTCGAAATTATTTGTCCAAAGATAAAGAAGCAATGAAAACAGATTAACCTCTGTTCCTTCAAGAATTTGCTTTGTTTCGTTTTCAAAAACAGGCCATTCATCTGAAGTCAACTCCATAATCGACCTTAGATATGAAGGTTCTGTCCATTTCTCGACATTATACTAGATTACAGTACGTGAGAGTGGAAGAGTGTGTGTGTGTTGCATTCGTGAAGGCTATGAGATTGGTAGTGTTCTGCTGTCATAACAAATCACCACAAATGTGGTAGATTTAACAATATAACTTAATCATCTTACAGTCTGGAGGTCAGAATTCTGGCCACTGGGTACAATGTGAGACCTTAGGTAGAGGAAGTGTTGTCTCCAGGAAGAAAAAGAGGGACGCCTGAGTGGCTTAGTTGGTTAAGCGTCTGCCTTCGGCTCAGGTCCTGGTCACAGGGTCCTGGGATTGAGTCCCAAATTGGGCTCACTGCTCAGTGTGGAGTCTGCTTCTCCCTCTCCCTCTACCCCTCCCCAACTTGTGCTTGAGGGCATGCATGCGCACTCTCTTTCTCTCTCTCTCTCAAATAAATAAATAAAATCTCAACAAGAAAAAAAAAGGGAAAAAAAGAGAAAATGGCTTCCTCCAAGTACAAAGACTGAGACTCCGTCTAAAACTCCACGTAAGGGGAGCCTGGCTGGCCCAGTGGGTACAGCAAGCACCTCTTGATCTCAGGGTTGTGAGTTAAAGCCCTGCCTTGGGCATGGAGCCTACTTAAAAACTAAAAATAAATATTTTTAAAAAATTAAAATAAAATTCTGTCTAAATATATACATAAAAATTACAGGCCTAGAACAAATGTCTGAACAAATGGGTTAACGTTACCAAAGATAATTTTTAATTACAGTGATCACGGGGGGGGGGGGGGGCAGGGGGATTTTAATCTACATAAATTTACCCATTTATTTACCCATGTTATTATATAAACTTGAAGTACCTTAGACAAAAAGGGATTCTAAACTTCCCCAAAACAATGGGATATAGTTTTTGATTGATATTCAGATGCTCCTAAGAGATTAAATGAAGCAAAAAATGCCCCTTTAAGATATCTTACAAAAGGCAAATGAAACATTTTAAAAATATTCTCCACAAATATTAGTAAAAAGCATTAACCATCTGAGTGGTAATCTTAACCTATCCAACAACCAGAAACACAATCTTGATCCTTGTTCCTTTATAAACTAGTAAATTTTATATTATCCTGTCTCATGGCTAAAATTTTAAAATAAAATCTGTAAGATCTCTGTATCTGTCTGTCTGTTTTTGTATGTCTGTATATGTATGCTATAGATGTGTAATTTTTTCCACCTCCAGATGGCATTGCCAAAATTAATTTGTAAGAGTTCTTTTAACTGACTTAAAGAAAAAGAAGCTCTTATATAAAGTGAGTATTCTCTCAGAAATACAGAAACTAGCACAATTTCTTTTTTCAGGTTCACATGATCTGAGATAATCATTGGTAAATAAATGCTAGTTTATGTTTGTGGTTTAATTACAAGAGGTAGGTCCTCAGAGTTATAAACATTAAGTAGAGGGCAGATTTACAACTTTTATTTTACCTATGATTACTAATGAAATAAACTAATGTTATCTCTGTTACACAGTTTATCAGCAAGAAAAATAATTTAAGATGATGGCTAGCTGTTGAAGGTCTTGTGATATTGTCATAAGCAAACATTATTGCTATGAACAATGAATTAAAGAGATATAGTAGGATTCAAAAAGTTCCCAAAGTCTTTTGGTAGCTTGAAACCTTGAAATTATACTGAGTTAAATGGTAAGTGTTCATTGAAAATCTATCATATACTGAAAAGTTACTGAAAATTGATTTATCTATGTGGGGCTATTTATTAGAGAGAAACTCAAGATATTTAGGATTATTAGCAAACATATCTTGTGCCACATTGAAAAATTTACCATGAGGAAAAATATGCTTCTAGATATTATGAAATGTATTCATAAAGTTGCAGTCTACAGAATCCTGGTGTAATAGTCTTAGTTTTCACTACAAATTACAATTTCTAAGGGTAAGAATTCTAACCAGTATATTAATTAAAGGTGCTAGAAATAATAATAATAAAAAAAAACTCTGCATGCAAGGAAAGAAGGATGTATTTTTGATAAGAGGAAGGATAGGGTATGGAGATGCATTTTAAGGGAAAAGAGAATCATTTTGTCCTAAAGATAAGCTTTCCTATCAATAGTATGCTTATGTAAAACTAAAATTTAATTTTCTTTCATCTTTTAAAAATGATAAAGTTTTCTTGGACTATTGGTCTGTTCTTGATAAGAGATTGTGAACAATCTTTCTTTACCTTTTGGGTAATCTGCCTGGAAAGCAAAGATTTTGTGTCTTACCAAAATAGAGTCCTGTGCTCCATGTTGCTTTTATCAGGTTTTTGATACTTGGGGAGAAATGAGGCTTTTCTATTAAAACAGATAAAGTTTTTTGGTCGTCTTTTTTTTTTTTTTGTAACTAACAGTTTTGTTTTGTTTTTTACAACTGTGTTGCTTTCTTTGTTTGTCTTCTAAGTCTTTAATTTCTACTTTGGTTAAACGGATAACTAAGTATTGTTTCACAATGATCCATGATCCTATTTAATCAAGTGTTTTAAACCTTCTGATATCTTTGACAACCTCCCCCAAATAGAATTCTAAATGAGGTCTTTTTGACCTCTCACTAACTTTAAGATATTTCTGTATGTACCTGAAAAATTTCTAAAGAATTTATTCTCTCCACATAAAAAGAGAGATGTTGAACTAATGAGACTTATTTGATATATTAAATTGTGTGGGAATCATTGTTAAATACAAAGTGATGTTAAATCTCCTTTAGGTTCTATTTGTTTGGAGATGTGTTATTAATAAAAGTATTCCAGAAATTGTATGAAACTCCCAAAAATCTGATATGTTCTGGTATAATGTTATTGGTCATAATTCTACTTACTATCTTTAAATGTATGCCACAGAAACAACCAAATTTTCTTGTCAATTGCATTATAATGAACTCTCATCAAATCTTTAACCATGGCCATTTTTAAATCCTTTTGTCATTTACAGACAGTTTTTAATCCTGATGCTTTTACAAAATTGCTTTGTCTTCAAAGAAACTTATGGAAAGGACTCTAAAAAGTATAGCTTTCTGGTAACTTTAATAATCATACCACTGAATGGGTAAGAATTTCAAGAACTCTAACAGAAAAGCGGAATTCATAAAACTGCTAACCCAAGATCAAGCAGAACAAGAATTAATTATGTGGGACTGAATGAACTGATGGGGTAATTATAGTTTTTTGTGATTTTTTTGTTTGAAACATTCCTAGCTCTTTAGTGTTTTTTTTTCAGATTTAAGAAAAACTTTTTTTTATTAAATTATCTTTAACTTACAGCAATTTGGTAAATTATATCTTTGCTAACAGAATTGAAACATTTCTTTCTTCCTACCTGATCTTTTTAGAATTTAGAAAATTCTTAACAAGTGTTTTATTTTCATGGCAATATAGTTATTTGCATAATTTTAATAAGAATTTGTTCTCCTTTTAACAGGACACAGTTGGAAACATTGATTATATTACCGAAGATTTAACTAGAATGTAATATTTGAAAATGATGTGCACAGAATCAGGTATGACCAGACAATTTTAAGGAGTTAGGGTTGACTTTATGGAGTCAATAAAATCCCTTGGAAAAGCCATCTGGTAACTTGCCTATAGGGTTTTTGGTAGCCTTGCCAGATAAGTAAGGCAGGCCCAGCAATCTCAGGATATTTTGGGGACCTCCAAGAAGAGAATAATTCAGCCAAATCTATAGGTATTCCACACAAAGTCTGATAGTACTTTGCTTGACTTTTTAACCTCAAGAAGCTTTTAAAAGTCCAATCTGAGATTGATTCTTTATGAAAAGTTTAGCAAGCAGGCTTAAAAAGAATGCATATGATTAATCATTTTCTTGCTGCATTTATGTAAAATATCAGCCAAGTTTAATGCAACTAGACTTACTCTGCAAACAAATTAGTCTTACTGTGAATATCTTTGCTAGAAATAAGGGTGATTATAGAGCAAAAAATTATTTTCAGTAGAAAACTATAACATACCTTTGTGGATATCAGATTTTAGTCCTGTTTATTGTTTTTGAGGTTTGATATCTACCTGTACACTGGTCTGTATCCTGAATTTTTCTAGTTTCCCCAAATATTGAGCCATGACTCTCCAAAGAAAAGTTTACAATTTTCCTCCGCTCTTCTGACTTAGAACCACTAAGAACAGACTGCCTTTGAACCTCATTGGAAGGGCAGTACCTGGTCCTTCTCACTACCCAGATGGCAGCCAAAACTCAGGTTCCTGAAACTTGGTTCACATCTCCCAACTGAAAACCCTTCCTCCAGAATCTTGGCACTGCACACCTTTGGAGATCTAAAATCAAAACGGACTAGGGAGTTTCCTTCATGGAAGCATCTTTAAGTAAACAGCTCTCAAAGATCAGGCATCAAGATCTTAATCTCCAGTATGAAACCTCCATATCATTTGCCTTTTTGCTCCTTGCTTTTTCTCTCTCTAAATTCCTGGAAAGACAATGCTATAATTAGGATTTCACAAGCAACAGCTACTGCAAGAAACTTAACTAACTGCTGGGTTTATCATACTAAACCAAAATCAATATGAATTGCCCGCTCAATGATTCAAAACCTTACTATGCAAGAAATTCAGAAGGCAGATGAATTTTGGTGGCTTGGCCTCTTGTAATCCTTCCACCACCGGCCCTTGGCCATTAACCACAAATGATAGCATCCCAAATAGTGAAACCAATAAATACTACCACTTTAACAAGGGTAATGTTGCTTCTCCAGGATATGTTTTTGTCTGTGTGGCAATGGTTAAAATATGTGTAGTGTGCCACCTGTCTCAATGACAGGCAAGTACATGGCTAGTATGGATGAGAAATTTGAGCAGCACCACTACCACTTCAAAACAAACCAGAATTGCAGCCTTGGTCCGCTCTTCTAAACGTGTATCACCAATCCAAGAGAAGTTTTCCAGCAGATGTTAAGCCCCTCTGGATGGGCATCATTGAAAGAAGCCCACTTCCCTTGGTTTGGAGTAAGTGCAAATGAAAACATGGTTTAGAATCTTGTCCTTAAATCTGTTAACTGTTGCTGAAATAAACCCTAAGGACTTAACTGCACAACAAAAGTCCCTATGCTCTCTTGCTAAGGTGGCTTTAGGTAACAGAATTACTTGCGATTACTTTGTTGACTGAATAAGGAGGAGTACGTGACCTAACAAGTATTTCCCACTGTACCTAGAACAACACCTCCCTTATTGCAAAAACTCAAATACAAGAAATTAACAAACAAACCTCTTGTCTGAAATAAAAGGCTCTCTTTAGGTCCATTCTTTGATTTATTTGGTATCAACTCATTTGGTTCATGGGGGCCCTGGCTAAGGAGCACACTTTAGTCCTCGGTATTGTCCTCCTGAAGGTCAACTTTGTAGTCTCCCTAGCACACTGTCTTCTGTCAAGTGTCTTAAATGTGTGTTCATGACCATCAGTAGTACATTAGATGTTATCCATCACACTTAGAGAAGTAGAAACAAGATAGACAACAGGTGAACAGAAAAACAAGAACAAAAAAACTTGCCATGAACCTGTCTTTATAACCTATGAGTTTCACAGTGAAATAAGAATAACTTAACCCTGGGGCATCTGGGTGGCTCAGTCGGTTAAGCATCTGACTCTTGATCTTGGCTCACGTCATGATCCCAGGGTCATGAGATCGAGTTCTGCATTGACTTTGACTTAAGTAGGGAGTCTGCTTCTCTCTCTCTCTCCCTCTGCCCCATCCCCTGCTCATGTGCACTTTCTCTCTCTCTTTCTAAAATAAATAAATAAACCGTTTTTTTTAATAAAAGGGGGAAAAAAGAATAACTTAACCCTGAGGGTGACTGAGAATGGCACTAATACCAAATCTCTTATGTATGGAAGACTGACCAAAAGGGGGAATTGTGGAAGTCACTAAATAATGAGGCCGTCAGACTGACATGGCTCTAACTCATTGGCAGCCTATGTGAGCAAACTTGAAACCTAAGCCACAGTCGATTGTAAATCCATTGGTATCCAACAAAACGAAATCTGAGAGCAATCAGTCACAACCACCTAGGTTTTACCGAAAAAGGCAACTGCTCAAGCTATGGCCAATCAAAGGATCGCCTTGTTTGGCTTTTGCACCTGCCCTGTAAGTTTTTCCCTTACCTTCTGTCTACAGAGCGCCCCTCACAGCTTTCAGTCTGACAACACCCTGTTGGAATCAATGTTTGTTTAAATAAACTTAAATTTTTTAACGCACCTCAGTTATATCCGTTAACACCAGTCAGTTTAAAATTATACTTTTTCTTCCCAAAACATACTTAAAGGTTAAAATTTTCAACGGAAATATTTAGGACATGGTATAGGGAAATACTTTCACCGTGAGTCTTCCCACATGTTTAGGTGGTTGGTAATACTTCAGCCTTAGACGTTAGTATAGAATTGTATTCAAACATGACCTTTATTACATTCATATTCTTTTTCATTTATGAAGTCAGCTTCACCTCTTTCCAAATAATGCTTCTTGGAGAATCACAGGGAAATTTTAAGGAGTTAGGAGGTGCTTGCATCTTCAGTCCCTTTTCATTTAGATTGCATGATAAGTTGTAGAGAGAAATAGAATTTCAATATTTAAATATTTTTTATGGCAAGTCCTTAAATCTTTTCTTATGTTAGAGGCCTTTTGTCCTTTTCGTACTTTCTTTGTTCCACATCTTTATTTCCAAGAATAGTTTTACATAAACCAAGAAAACCTGTTAGAAGATAATTCAGGTTTATGATTTTCTGGGCAATTGGTACAAATTTTTCTAAAGAAAAAAATTCAATATACCAGAATTATACATTGATAGAGAACCTAAAACCAGTCATATAAAAATAGATTTGGTGGAATCTATTGCTAGTATATTTCCATCATAAATAGCAAGATTAGGTGCAAAAGTATGAGAGAGTCCCTCCCTGGAGACCCTCATCTCTCCTTAGTATTTGCATTAATACTTCCTTTCTCTGCCCTCTCTTTCTCATTCCCCCTCTCCTTTTTCCTCCCTCTTTCCTTTTAACTTCTTTTTGTTTTTACTAATGCATGAAAAAACAGCTATTGTTTTATTTAGAGTGCATAAGCGTATTTGAAATTACTTTGGAAATAGCAAGAGGTATGCTCCTGAAACAGTCAAATTTGAAAATGACTACTTATGTTAGCAGAGGGTCCCCAAAATTTGAAGAAATGGTCTGCTTTCAGTTAATCTATCCTGGCCAAGCTTTTGGAGTATAAGCTTTATTTATGTAGGTCTCTTGCTCTTCCTAGCAGCTGGAATAATGCACAAGGAACTTGGGAAAACACTAAGACCAAATCGTTTATTAATTTCCATTCTTTTGCTAATCCACATTTCTCCTTTCAACAAATATTTTCTTACTAAAATCTCAGGTGCTCAAATGCCATGCAAGTTGTTTGTTTTTGTTTTTTTTAGAATTTAAATCTTTTTTTTTCTAAATATGATTTTATTTATTTGAAAGAGCAAGTGAGAGAGCATAGGGGGAGGGGCAGAGGCAGAGGGAGAAGAAAGAGGCTTCCTGCTGAGCAGGAGCCCTGTGGCAGGGCTGAGCCCAAGGCAGACACTTAACTGACTAAGCCACCCAGGTGCCCTTTGTTCGAATTTTTTAAATCAGGTTTTTATTACAATTTGACAGTTATCCTCATTGACTGATTAAACTGTGATCTTTTCCCCAAAAGTCAATTTTTAAACATTTGAATATACTCCAGTTGTATTGAACAAATGGCCTTACTTACTTTAAGAATCCTAGGTTGCTCTAAAAATCTTGCCTCAGCTATCACAACAAGCAAGAGTAATCATAAAAATCGCACTGAAATTTCCTGTTCCACCAAATTCTTTTCCTCTGTTCCATTCACTCTAGCAATGGGCATTTGTATGATCTTTCCTTTAATTCTCTTTTGAAAATACTGAGTCAAAAATTACTTGGAGGAAAAGTACTTTAAAGTACTTTAATATTTTAAAGTACATAAACTTTTTTTTGCCGGTTCTGGATGCATGCTGTACCAAAACAGCACAGTGCATGGAATAATCAGAAAGAACATCCTGCAGAAACAAAGAAAAACAATTTTCAAAATAAGTTATTCATTAAAAAGTTTTGAGTCTCACAGTTTTTAAGCTTACTTGTAAGAAAAATGCATAGTTTTCTTATTCCTCACTCAGGGAAATGTATGTATTTTTTGGAAAAAATAAAGAAAGAACATAGTGAAGGGAGAAAACTAATATTCATCCTTAAGTTCCAGTTATCAGCTTAAATAACAGATTGAAAATTATCTGATTCCACAAAGGTTATTATCAAGAAACCACTAGCATGTATAATGTACAACTTTCCCCCCAAATCCCAGCAATTTTTATCTTCTGAATTAATCCCACGTCTCTTAAACCTGTTCCAATGTGGCAGTTAAGCTGGTTACCAGCCCTCCAATTGTAGAAAGCCACATAACTAAACTTGAGATAACTCTTTTACTGAAAGTAGATTATGTTTGTAATTTTTCCTCTGTGAGATTAATTGCAGTAACCATAAACCAATCTGCAGTTTAGGTTAGCTGCTTTAAATTTTGAGTGTGTTTCAGAAGCACCTGAAAATGCTTCTACATGCAGTGTGCTGTGCTGCCTTAGATAAAGCAAGTGTCCACTACAGTGTTCTAACCAAACACTCTAACAGGAGTTGGTAAACTGGACCCCCTAGTAAAAACTGTTTCAGACAATACACAATAATGCAACTGTCAGGGAGCAAGAATTTCCCATCCCCTTTAAGGTCTTTCTGGTGGGACTAAGAATCAAATTGACATGAGACAGATTAACAGAAGAAAATCAAATTTAATTTCATACTTACTGGTAATCCACAAAGACATGGAAACACCAAAGCTCGGCCAAATAAGGTATATATGTCATTCTGACGTGAGGAGAAGAAGGTAGGGGTCTGGGACTTCAAAGGGAAGGAATGCAATTTATAGGAAGAGGAAGAAGAGTAAATGTTTGGTAAGCAAGTTGTTTGCTGGATCACTAGAAAACAATGGGACATAGAGGAATTTGAGCCAACAGTTCTGGCTAAGATCCTCCCTATCATACCTATTTCATTATCCTGATGTAGTTATCTATGGTGATAGCTTTCTTTCTGAGTAAGTCCTTTATCTAAACTCTTTTTAAGCAGTTGTAGGGGAGGTGAGAACTTTTCCTCACCCTGCTAGGTTTTGATTGCTTTTTAACTCAAAATAATCTTCTGCCAAACTGACCCATCTTGGGGCAGCCTGCCCTTAGTCCCTACACAAGAAATAACAGAGTCTTTTCTTCTTTAAACCAGCATGTATTCATGGATTCAAAGCTTTTTTTTTTTTAAGATTTATTTATTTGTTTGAGAGAGAGCGTGCGGAGGGACGAGGCAGAGGGAGAGGGAGAGAGAATCTCAAGTAGACTCCACGCTGAGCTCAGAGCCCATCTGGGGGCTTGATCTCAAGACCCTGAGATCATGACCTGAGCCAAAACCAAGAATCAGATGCTTAACCGACTGAGCCACCTAGGAACCCCTGGACTCAAAACTATTTTAAAAACATTTCTAAGAGAAGCTTTGCCTTTGAGGAACTTGTAAATTTGGAGAGATATTTAAAATGTATGTTTATACATCTTTGCTAATAACAATATGATGATGCATTTGTAGATATTTAGTTAGAATCAAATGGTAAAATTTGAAGATTGAAATGATTTTGTCTTGAAAGAATGATAAGAAAAAATTAAACATTTTGAAAAGGTGACTTTATCAGGTATCCTAAGCTAACAAATACTAGAATTTGAGCTTTATGGGATGAAAAGATAATTTTCCAATATAAGGTGAGGAAATTAAAGTGGTGTGGGACATCCTGCTATAATGCATTGCCTAAATTATTAGCAGAATTAAGAGTGTGTTCATAGTCTCGATTCCCACCAAGGAAGGCGTCAAAGTGGTTGGAGTTCAAGATATTATATGCGTCCTTTTGAAATTAAAGAGGTGAGAAATGAAAGATTGATATGGACCTTTGTATCACTCTAGAAAATTATTTTCTTATTATGCTCCCAGGAGCCCAGGTACACAATTACAATTGTCAAATTGCTCAGGGTGTGCTGCTGGAGAAGGAAAGTGGGGAGCACAAAACATGGTGGGAAAAGGTCTATTTAGAAGGAATCCTGGCCTCCAAATTTGGATTCAATAAGAATTTTTCTGATATTATATTTTGGTAACGAATTTGATAGTGAAATTCTATTTGAAGATATTTGCCTGAAGTTGAACGTGTGTGTGTGTGTGTGTGTGTGTGTGTGCATGCGTGTACATTTAGCTCTTTGCTAAAATGAGAAAAAAAAATTTTGTCATTTGGATGGTAAAATAACATGGTTTTATATTTTTCTTGGGAAAACGTACATAATGATTTGTATGTACTAAAACCAAGTATAAGGAGATTAAAAAATATAAATCTTCCAATAAAGTCTGTGCTAATGGGATTCATATCTATCATGTATAAAACTATTCCAGAAAGTTTAAGGAAATGTTATCTCAAGGTATTTTCCTTCAGAAAGTGGGACATGTAGATGGAATGAAAGTCTCTGAAAGCACAGGCTTGCATATAGGCACCAGGAATACAGCAGTCATAATTGAGAACGGCTTCCTGCTGATGTCTAAACAAAGAAGCCAGAGAGAGCCAATAATCAGTTTCTTAAAAAGTGTGCCTGGCTTTAAATCCACCTTTTCTACCCATCAAAAATGCGATGGGGATTTGCTGGTTTGCACAGCTGTCTCTTTCCCATCTTTCGGATACTACCCCAAACGTTGCCCTCTCAAAATCCTTTCTCAGAGTATATTATCAAAATTGGCTTCTTCCCAGAATTTTATCTTAACACCTTGTATATTTCCTCCAGGGTCTTGCAATCTGCAACTGCCTGGATGTGGATTGGTTGAGTGTCTTGTTTATCTACATTGTTAATTATCTCCAGTTTCCCTAAAATACAAGCACCATGAGGGCAACTGGGTTAATTGTCTTGTTTACCAAACTCATCCACAAAATGCACGCATAACAAGCACTCAGTAAATAGTTGTTGACAAATTGAAGAAATGAGTTATCTTTTTGAGGTGTATTTCATGATCTAAAATACAAAGGAGAACAGACTATATCTTGTTCAAAGTAACAATGTGACCTTTTCTTCAGTTGCTTGAAACAGCATCTTCTTTGTCTTGTAATGTGCGATGGTTTAATTGAGATAATCAGTGTTGCATTTCTAAAATAATTTAATGACTGGCCTCACAGGGGTATATGTTGCCTCTCCAGTTCTGAAACAATAGACCTCCTGGCCTGTACTTTTTATACTGGGATGTGAGTTTGCAGCCCGGGAGAATGCATGCAACCAAACTTTGAACAATACTTTTTGATCAGATATTGTTTTTTCTCAAAGATGAGCGGAGAAATTAAGCTAAATTATTTAAAACTTAATTTTTAAATTAAATGCTGATACTGTTAAGGAATCAAATGCAAATCCATATGAATCTTTAAGATTTAAAGGAATTTCTTGCTACCTGATTAGATCCCAGAAGGGTTATATATTCTCTTTCTTCTCACTAGAATAATGATGGGTAAAACATTTTGAGAAATATTTTTAGAGCATTTGTTCTCTCTGATACATCAATTAAAATGTTTTATAAAAAATATTCCCTTGGAAAACAAATGATCTATTTTCAAGAAGATGTCTTATAATGCATAGGAATTTCAAATGGCACATGTTACACTGACTGTTTCTGTTTTTAAAAATAGGAAAATCTAAAAGCCAGCTGATGAATGCAAACCAACATGTTATTCATGCATGCTGTCTTAAAAGGCTAGATTTCCCATTGTTAACCTGCACTTTAAATGGCCTTTGCTAGAAATGCAGGAATTGCCCTCAGAGTGTTATCAATATAAAAGCATCATTGTGTTTACCGCTGCTGGAAATCTTTTTGTTCTTGTCAGTTTCTAGCTCTCCTTTATGCAGCTGCTTGGCCAATTTGAAATGTTTTGCTCAGAGATGACTAGGGTAAGACTTTGAATGCCTTTTCTCAGGAGAAATCATCAAGCACCACCGAAGACAAATTTTTCTGAATAGGAAATCCTTATTAAGTCATTTTCACTCATATTTCGGTCTTGTTTATGAAGCCTGGTAATCACAGAGGAGAGGAAGAGCAAAGACTGTTAAGAGTAAAAAGAGAACCATATATTCATGCCGCATAAAGAAGTGAGATGGGAAGGTGGAGAAAGGAAAGCAGATGAGAAGCAAAGAGAAAGGAAAATCAGGTGATTGAAGTAAAGGCTTTGAACGAAGACAGGCACGTGAATCCTGAAGCCATTTCCTTTAACTTTTTTTTAAGGATTGATTACGTTTAAGAAAGAGGCTTCTTTAGCATTAATATTCTGATAAATGCACTTATCACCAAGTGATGAAAGCACAGTTTTCAAATCCTTTTAAAAACCTTTGTCATTTCAGGCTTTCACAACAAGAACAATATAAATAGTTTCATAACAGTTATTTTAAAGGAAGGAATAAGAAACGAGTGTTGCATTCTGAATGAAAGACCTTGGTCTTAATTTGAAGTCTGGCCAAGCAGAGGGCTTCTCATAAAGTGGATTCTCTCCATCATTCATTGAGAGTTGGAAAGGGCTTGCTTTAGGTTATCTGACCAGGACTTGAATGTTGTGTGCAGTCAATATCGGCTCACTTAATGTCTGAGTCCATGGGAAAGCCCATAAATGCCGTCTCTCCACCCCCCAGCCCTCAAACTACTTACAAGCATTCCCCATGTCATACAGAAGGGTAAGGATACACTGGATAATTTTAATCGTCATCATCAAGACTACCAAAGTGTCTGTTTAAAGTTCTTATAGTAAATAAAACACAAGTGAAGGGGCATGTGGGTGGCTCACGTGGTTAAGTGTCCGACTTCATCTCAGGACATGATCTCAGGGTCCTGGGACTGAGCCCCACCGCCCTACATGAGGCTCCATGCTCAGTGGGGAGCCTGAGCCTGCTTCTCCCTCTCCTTCTCCCTCTGACCCTCCCTTGCGCATGCTTTCTCTCTCTCTCAAACAAATAAGATCATTATAAAAAAATAAAATAAAACATGAAGTGAATGGGTCTTTTCTTCCTGAATTGCATAATCCTCCCCTATGCACTATAGGTAGCAATAACTGTTCATGCAGATAGCAGGTGGGTGCCCACTATTACTGTTGCATTTTGTGTGCCTCTTCCTGGATGTTAACTTTGTGTAGGATTAAAATTTCCAGGAGAAGATTCCATTCATTTCTCTAGGTCATATGCCTGAAACATCATTAGGGCAGGTCAGGAAGCTTCAGTGTTAGGCTCACCCAGGCGGTCCACAGAGGTGCAGTTAGAATTCTCCAAAAGGGAACCACAGTGCCCCTTGGAGCAGCTGGAACCACCAAAAATCAATTCTGAGCTACCAAAATCCGTGTCATAGAAACTGAAGAGGTTCAGTACAGGAACTCCCCAGAATGTGCTGCTTTGGCCTGTGGACCATTTTGAGCTGAAGGCAATTGAGACCCTGGGGGCTTAAGGGAAAATTTGCTCCTTCTTTAACCACAAACAAGAATCTCATTGAGGGTCTTTCACAGAATAAGGGTGATTTCAAGAATCTCACTGAGGGTCTTTCACAGAATAAGGGTGATTAACTTTTATCTGAGTGAATCATCTGTATGGCAGGGCAAACATCTAATTACCAAACACCTGCTCTTCTTACAGCCTTGTGAAGTGCGTGCATTTCTTCCAAAATCTCAGACCCTACCCACTCCACCTTAGTTCAAGATGACATACATGCCTCATTTTAGATAACCGTCTTCAGAATTTCCATGTCTGTTTGGATTCCCTGTATATATTCACTATTACATTTTATTTTCTCCTGTTAATCTGTCATCTTTCCAGTTTGATCCTTAGTCCAACCAGAAGGACCCTTGAAGGGGACAGGAATTTCTTGTTCCCCAACAGGACCCTCCCCAGTAGGGAGAAAGGGTAGGCTATTAACCATGGAAATCATGTGGTTTAGAACCAGAGAAACAGAAGTTCAAATTTAGGCTCTGACACATAATAACCATATGAATTGGGGCAAATAAATGTACGTGACTCTGTCAAAGCTTTCTTTCCTATTCAATTAATTTGAAAACTTGCAACATAATGTGAAGAGAAAAAAAAAACTGTTTCCATTCTCTAGAAATATTTATTGAGGTTCTGTATGTTCAAGACTCATTTTCATATGCCAGTGGATAGATTTTAATTATCACTAAGTGGTTTTACTTATTACTAAGTTTTATAATAAGAGTTTTCCTTGACCGTAAGGATTAAAGAAGCGTTTCTGTCTTATTTTAGGTACTCTCATGCGCAGACAGAATTAAGCATGTTCACAAATCTCAGGAACTCTTCTCTGGTGTCGCACGGTGTCCCAGCCCTATAGGTGGGAACTTGCTATTAAAATTCACTTCTGGCAATTAAACCCAAAGGAGAGAGCTGTGATACCAAATTTTAGCAAAGAATTGATTGGGATTGTAGGACTTCCTCAGTATTTTTGTGTGACGGGAAGTTATCTATATCTAAATATTACATACAACATAGGTCATTTTCATCTTAAAATCATCAATCAAAATGAGAGACAACATGTATGGAGGGCTTCTTATGGGCCAGGCATGCACTGCTTTATGAATATTAACTCATTTAATCTTCTTTAGAACCCAATTAATTTCAGTACATTCACTTCCTTTATTTTCAAATGAGAGCACTATAGGCAATTATTATTCTCAAGGTTGCATGTCTAATACTTAGATACTTTAATTTTTCCTGTTTTATAAATGAGGAAACAGAGGCACTGTGAAGCCAACTTAAATTTCACAAAGTTACGCGGCTAATATCTGCAGAAATGGGATTTGAACCCAGGCTGCAGAGTATAAAGAATCTATGCTCAGCCCTTAGGCTATCCTGCCAATGTCAGACTCAAAGGAGCCAATCACAGATGCAGATATAAATTATTAATAAATAAACAGATAAATAAATGAATAAAATTTATTTTCCTTAAGAGTTTTTAAAATTTTATTTTGGATTAGAAAGTCATAGACGTTTATTACCAGGAATTTGGAAAACACAAATGAGCGCATTCAGTTAAGAGTTACACAGCATTCCAGAAATGCCACTGTTAATACTCTGGTGTATTTACTCCCCATTGCTGTTATGCTTTTGGTAAATATCTATTTCATAATTAGTAGCAAGTATATAAATCTATTTCACAATATGTATATGCGTATATGTTACTGGAGCCGATATTCTTTAAAACAAAAAATGTAATGGCTACACAGGATTACATTATCATAATTACCCAGCCCTTTACCTTCAGTGACCAGAAGTGTTTGTAATATGGCTAGGGCTAAATGAATGCACTAAACAAATTTATTTTTATTTAACAGAAGTAATCTTCTTTTCCATTTTCTACTTTTGTGAACGTCACAGCCAATCTCTCTATATCACTCATATCTATTTCTACTTAAATATTTAAGACCAATTTCAGAATAATTATTGTGTCAAATGGGTCTCCTAATTTTGAGTAGTTTTGCATCATGCAGCATTTGCATTGGGCTCCTTTTTTTTCTTCTGTGCCATGAATCCCTTTTAAAGAGATGCACACTCTCTGAATTTGAACTATTGAGAATCTTTGCAAAGGGGGAAACCAAGGACATCACTTGGTATAGGCTGAACTCAGAGACAGAAGGGTCAGCAGGGTATAGTGCTTTCTGTCCTCTTGGCATCCCATGGAAAGCATGCTTAGGCCTAGATATAGCAGAATATATTGTGGGGAAGGACTTCAGGAGAAAGATACTGCTCTGCCTCCCATGCTTCTCCCTTTTCACAGAGTGAGTGAGAGAAGACTTGTGTGGAGTGGGGAACACAAAAAAATTTGAGTTCAGTAGCTAGACAGTCTGATTTTATGCATGGTAGGGACCTACCCTAAAATCTTTATTGTTGGAAAATAATGGGATCCACTATTACCTTCAAAGAAGTCAGGCCGTCTGACTTTGCTTGTTTCTGAGCCAACTTGCTCTCTGCCATTTTCCAGAAGATGCAACTGTGGACGAAACCTTAGGAGGGTTTAGCGTAGAGAAGGCTCTGGTAGATGTTCTGATCATTACCTTCTGGCCAAGTAGCATAGGCTTGGAAAACCAAGTGTTTGCCTCATTTATGGTCAACATCTTCAGAAGCTATATAGGATTATAATCCTATATACATATATATATGTATATATATATATGTGTTATATCTATATCTGTCTATATATATATATATAAATCAATTCTTATTATTATAAGCTGAATAATGTATTAACGTAATCATATCAGAACTTCAGTTCCAACATCATCTGTTTTATTTTATATACCTCTAGGTCTTTGTATAACGTCAGAAGTGATTTGGGATTTCACACTGAGTCCCATTTATATCCAGAGATTAGGCATTTTGTTCTAATTTTGAAGGTGAGAATCCTTTAAGGGGAAATCCTCTAGTGGTTAAAGAAGTGAAACCACCTACAGTTTTTTCATCCTGTTTTGGAGTACTTTGGAAAAGTAGCCAAAATTCTTATTTTCCCAGTTATACAAAATATAATAATTATCACCATGACAATACTCTCATGTCTTTTATTTTAAAAAATCCAAAATCAATTAAATACATTTCCATGTTTAATCTGAGGCACTAGTTGAATATAGACACTAGTTGAATCTGAACATTAGTTGAATTTAGAAGCCTACTTGCCCAATCTGGTTTTTAAATATAATCCCTCATCCATTTGTCAGGATTTAGCATTTTTGCTTCATTTTTCTAAACTTGGATTACTTTTAGTAGATTGGAAATGTGGTCATTTTATAGAAGTTATTATATTCCATGTAAAAGTTTGAAATAAAGAGAGGCTGGGCTGGTGAAATGTGAATAAAAGGAATATGAGAGATGGTGTTAATGAAAGAGACATCATTCACTTAGAAGTTACCATATTAGGAATAATGAATACATAAGTTGTTATAAATTATGCAATCTAACATCTGTTTTCCTTGGCAAACTTTCTCTTCTTCAATTGTTAAGTGTGCATTGCTCAGATGTGTTAGAGAAATAGTTATTATAAGATGTAATTGGTGCTAAGGCTTCAGGAGTACTGTGCATGTTGCCTGACTCATGCTCCCTAAGTCCTGGGTAAATTGAAAGAAGGAGCACTTTCTTTATAATGCATTTCACCCTGATCCCCAGGCTCTTCTAGGCCAAGTGGTGAATAACACTGATCCAACATACTTTTAACATACTTAGATCTCTATATTCCCCTGGAGAGCCCATGGAATTGACATTTGTCTAATGGTGCCTAAAATTAGCCACAATCCAGAGCTAATATTAAAGTTCTGAATCCGATTAGTGAGCAAAAGGTGAGAAGCTACCGGTTGGAACTCAGCTTGGTCAAGTCATTTATTCCAATGAAGTGACGCCATGTATTGTAAAAATAGACTCATCAGTAAAGGTAAGAAAGTGACCTCCAAACTGCTGTTTTCTTTTGTATTGGTTGTATTTATTATTTTTTTTCCTTTTCTGTACCAGTCAAGAATATTTTATTTTTTCTGCATCATTATTGTGCTTTTGAAAGATATAAAATGGACCAAGAGAAAAAGAAGTGTTCTCTTTATTCGTGGAGAAAACAATTGTACGGGAGTAGCAGTTTCTGTTTTGCTTCAACGGCATCCAGGCAATACTGCTTAAACCTACCCAAGAAAAATCTCAATAGGGCATTAGAGGAAAGACCAGACATGAACCTTATTTCATTTCCTATTCACCAAGAAGTCCTGCAACCCCAGGGTAGCAGGGACTTTGGAGACCTTGGATGAATGATTCATGCCGCATCAGTGACCTCATGTCCATGGAGAGGTGGTTCTTTTTGATTGCTATTTACCAAGGCGGTCTCCCACAAAGAGACCTTGAGTAGGGTGACTCCTCTCTCATCAAAAATCTCCCACTAAATCCCCTCTGACATTAAAAATGCTGTGTCCTACCTTTGGCGAGTTTTCAAAACTGCAGACCGGGCACCTCCTAGTGAAAAGCTATTCCCCTATTCGCAGTAAAAAATAATCTAACTGTATTTTACAAAATGTGAAGTTTAGAATTTTTCCTAGGCCTGATGTATAAGTCATATTTTATAAATACTGTTTACATAGTCTTGCTGATCTCTTCCTCGCCATTGAGTATTTGAACCTACTATAATATCACTCGGAATGTTTTGCTTCTTAGCAGAAAATGATTTATTCCGTCATGTTACAGCCAACCCCCGTTTAAATGAGGGTGGTGTTGAAGTGACTTATGTGAGAGTCTCAATTTTGCAGCACCAGTGTCCTTATTAAAGTTCTTCGTGGATGACTCAAAAATCTAAAAATAATTTGCTTTTATCCACTAAAGATTTTTCTCCCCATATTCACACTTCTGTGATGATGCCAACACTTCCCCGCCCCCCACCCCCCACCCAATGGAGTGGATTTGGATAATATGGCTACCACCTAAGCTATGCAATGTTCATTCAGAAGATGATATAAAGTCTGAAGAGTATTCCAAACACACAGAGAAAAGCCCAGCTTACTGACTCTCCTCCCTCGTTTCAAGCCACTGCTGTACACAACCTTACTGTGATATTGGCAATCTTGTATTGTAGTTGTTATTGCTGTTGTTCTTATTCTTTTTTTGCATCTAGGCAACCCATCTCTATTCTTAACTTGCATCCTGGAAGTCTTATCTCAAGTAAATAAAACACAGCAGAATGCCATGCAAAGCAATTTTACTAAAAATCCTACATCAATCCAAAGGCTTTTTCTCTTCTCACTAGGGTTTTAATTGACGTACACATTTAGAAATTCAAATCATTGACTTTCAGCAGTCTTCACTTGGTAGTGACTGCCCACTTAGCCACTCTCAGAATTAAAATTCAAAAGGAAGAGTTTCCATTTATTTGAAAAATATAACTCCTTACATATTATTGATAATATTAGTTTGTTAAGTCTGTGTGTAACTGCATATTTTCATTGGGTAAGCTGATAGAGGTGAGTTAGTTTCTTGCTAACCACAGAAATTCTATAAATAGAATCTTTCTGGAACAACTGTTATGTGTAAAATTAGCTTGGTTTAAAATTCATATCCAAATACAATGTGAGTCTGTTTATCACATTATCTTTCTTTTCCACATCTAAAAATCACAAAATACTCTAAAGCAGTCATTCTCTTTATCTTCACTTTATAAGCAAATGTTTAATTTGCATCAGCAAGCTAAACAAGCACCGTTTCACAGACACGGAAACATTGACAATGAAAATACCTGTGGGCCAACTCTTCACAACTGGAGTATTTATGAAACTAGCTATCGGGTAAAAAAGCAAAAAATCTATGAGTGATAAAAGTTTTACTCCAAAATAATCCTTGGTTCTCTACTATGATGACACTGATTCCTCATGATTTCACAGTTCAGCATATATCCAGCCCAGAGGGCAAAGCCAGTCTCCCTTTTTGACAAATATTTGCCATGAAGAGGGAGAAATTATTCTCTTCTCTTTGACATGGAGAAGGGGAAACATTTTGACAGTCATCTGTTGTGTCTGCAACTCATAACTCAGTCTTTCCTGCTTTGTTTAATTCCTATTTTAAATAGAGTCTGGTGGTACGTAATGGAACTTTTGGCTACAAAATATTATCTATCATATCTTTATATTATGGAGATGTGTATTGTCTACTTTTCTTAATTTGGGGGCTTTAGTAAAATTCTGAGATGGTCTCCTGTTCTATCAGCCTGGAGCTCAGAGGAGCTTGGACTAAATGTCCAGACTGTATCTAGGTGAGATTTAAGGCCATAGTAAAGGGCAAAATCACCTAAAAAAGTTATGTACAGAGAGAAAAAAAAAAAAGACCCATAAGAGTATACAGGGAAGCATTTATAGTTCTAATGAGGGAAGAGAAGGAGATTTGAAAGGAGACCAAATGTGACTATATTTCTAAGAAAACAATCAGGAGAGTATGGTACTGCGGAAACTCTAATGATCTGAGTTCTCAGGTGATGATAAATAAATTTCTCTTGCTTATTTAAGCCAAAGGGATTTATTAAAAATGTGATGTGATTTACAGTATCTTTGGGAAGATAATGGAATTGAGCTTGGATGTGTGAGAGCCTTAAAGAGATTAACCAGAGAAAATGCCCAAACGCACCTTGATATGCTAGAGTGTGGTCTCACTAACTCTGGCATCTATTACACAGGGGCAAAGAAACCAAGAACTCCCACAGCACTCACCCAGAAGACCCAGATGTATCTGCTACTATACTAGTCTGCAGAGCCAATAGTCCTGCCTTAAAACCCGGCCTTGTAAACCTAAAGGTCATCGGTAAAATGAAGAGCCATTTCCCTTTATTTTTGGGAACAGAAACTGCTCTACAGCTTGTCAAAAGGTGAGTAAGATATGAGAATGTGGATAAAGTTTCTATAAAACTCTTGAAAGCTTTGACACTGAAGGAGGGTGTAAAAATGGAAGAACTGGAAGCAGGCATTTGCGAACAGTTTCTTTCATTTGTTTTTCTTTAGGGTGATATTGGAGTGCAATTTTGTACCGAGTAAACATATTTAAAAGGATAGTGAGATTAATAATGTATAGATTAAGATTCAAAATTCTTAAAAATGCAAGAGCGAATGTGAGAAGGATTATAATATTGAGCAAGTGGCCTTTGAAAAAGCACTTTGTTGGATATGAGCAGGTGGGGGAAGGTGAAGACGTACACAGTTAAATTTTTAGGGGAGGGTAGGAAAATAGAGGTATGCCTGTTAGATATTTTAATCTCATCAAAATACGAATTTTCATCAGCTGATATAGTGATGGGGTGTAGAAAGCATGGTAATATGCGAAATTTGGGAGGAAATATAAGCTTTCTTAAGAAACAGTACTAAGATTATCAAGCTGTGTTTAGAATCCATTTGACACACAGAATTATGATTTTAGTGTGAATCCAGTCTGCTAGGTTATGTTATTTGGGCGTAATTAAAACAATGACTCACAGACTAACCTGGATAAAATGGGAAATGAAGACAGGAGGCTGTTGATAGTAAGAAATTGATGACATGAATAAAGTAGAGGACATTATATGTTCAGAAATATTTCAGCAGAAATACTTGAGTAAGTGTAGAGGAAAGAGGGAATTGTGGTGATAGAATGGAATGCATGCTTTCAGAATTTTGACATTGGATAGAATGGTGATGATAAATTCTGACATGTGACCTTGGAAATGTAGTGTGTTGGGGGAGAGGGAAGGTCATTGATGGTTGATGATAAGGAAGTGAATTAACTGAGACTAGAATACTGGATATTCACAAAGGAGTCTGTGGCTCCAGGAAGTGTTCCAGGAGTTCATAGGGAAAAGAAAATGATGAACCAGTTTCATAACTAAAATTTTCAATGGATCAGGGAAGTCACTCATTAAAATCAAGCAGTGAGACCAGGAAGTCTGTAGCTGAAGAGAAGAGACTGCTATCTCTAGTTATCTCTGGGAATATCAGATAAGCAGGGTTTGGTTTGGTTTGGTGGCTGATCTTTACCAGAAGGTAGAAGCTTAGTGTTCTGAAATACACATGGTGAACAAAGAATATAATTATCCTACCAATTTGTGTAGAAACAAGAGAAGAAGTATTTGAGGTGGTGGCCAAGATGGAACGGCTCCCCGGCCGCAGCCACATTTTGATTAAAGAGACAATGGTAGTATTTTGAGATTTGGTTGAAATGTGGGAGAGTTGGGATGGTCATGTTTTAGGAAGCCAGAGAGAACCTTGAAAGTATTTACAAGGAAGGGAACATATGAATGAATTACTTGGCCACTAAGAGAACAGGAGTGAACTTCCAGAAGACAATTGAATAAAGGAGAAACTTAGCCTTGAGGCAATGATTATTAGAGTAAGCAAATCTGGGAGGCATAGTTGTCCTGCTGCAGGATTTCTCTGCCTCAAGTGCCTGTGGTTCTTGGTCACGCCACTTGGAAGAATGAAGAAGTAGATCAGATGAAGAGTGGTGGGCAGCAAAGCCAAGTTTGTTGAGCAAGAATATAGAGTTCCCGGAGAGGGAGGGCGCCCAAGAGGGTTGCCCTTGGAGTTTCTAAGCTTAGGGGTTTTTATGAGCTCTTTTGTGGAACTATCTTCAGCAACCAGGGTGTGCTGAGTTGTGCCAATCAGGGCTTTGGTCACGCATCTGTCTACTTATTAGGTTACTGTCTATGTGCTGAGGATCTTTTTTGCTGACATCTGGGGCCTTATGTCTTAACTGCCCCTTGTCTGTGATGGTGACAAATGCTTTGTGGTTAATTTTCTTATTTTAAGACATTTTGCAGAAGTCATTTTTGCCAAGACTGCAAAGCAAAATGCTAGTGTGGTCCTGTCTAAGCTGCAAACAGGATGTTAGTGCTGTTTTATCTTAGCTGTCCTGACTCCATATTTTCTTGTTGGGCACCCTGGCCCTGACTACCTAACTGTCCAACTATCTCCTAACCAGTCTAAATCCAGAGAATCTTTTAGAAGATATTTGCATCAGTCTGAGTCCTTTGAGAAGCATGCAGTAGGATAGATTTAGATGTGAAAGAGAATTTAATGAGGGAATGCCCATGAAGGATAAAGAGAAGAATTGGTAAATAGGAGGCAGGGAGAATTTCAGACCTCAGTGTGGACCCAACTTATGAAATAAATGAAGGAAAGAGGAAAGTTTGTTTTGGAAGAGCCTCAGACAGTAGCACAGCTCTGAGGAAACTTTGGGTATAATGATAGGGAGATCCCAAGTAAAGATTGCCCAGTGGAGAAGTCCTCTGTTGAGCAGAAATAGTGTAATTCTGGACACTGCCATGTTTGGTTAATGGCTGGGGAACATCACCTCACTGCATGGGAAATACCAAGGAATCTCAGGCCTCCAGGCTTATCCTTGCAGAAGTCTCTCTTGAGGAGATCTTAGTAGCATACCTCCATGACTGCCTCAAGTAAATATTCCACTCTGATGCCATCAGACTGAGCAAGTCTTAATTTCAAGGAAGCTCCCTTTGAAGAAGTTTCCTGAGAGAGCACATTTTTTTTTTCCCTAAAATGAATCATATCATAAACTTTTAAAGTTTCTATTAGGCTCACATTTTAGTGGAAAGGACAGGAAAAAAATGTATTCATGAAATAAATAATGTAATTATACCATATGGTAAGTTCTATGAAGTTTCCTTATGAAGTCTTTGAAAAAAAAAGATGAAGATAAATGACTTTGTGGTAGTGTAAATTGATTAATTTACAGCTCTTTGAATGGCCTTGCCCCCCAAATACTGAATTATTGATTGATGTTAGCACACAAGAGAATTTTGAGTGACATTGAAGACCTGGTCTTTAACTGTGTCCCACTCCACTTTTATTGTTTTAATCAATGAATTGAACATATGAAAAGGCATCAGTAGGTAGTGGGAAGCTGAGGGGAGACACTGTGTGTTTGGGTTGCAAGGGATAAAAGAATCCGAATCCAAAATGATCTCAAGTGTCTGGTATGGCAAACTGGAAGAAATTAAATAGAACAAGATTTATCTCACAGTTCCAACATTCTAAGTGCAAGACAGTGAGAATCACATTCTGTTCGCCATGTTCAGGAAAAGTACTGGCACTACTGAATTCAGATTTAGATGTCACATTTTAAAAAGATCATTGACGACTGAAAGAGTTTATACTGGATAAAAACAAGACAGGCAGGAGACTTAAAGCTATGCTGCATTTTTATTGCGAGTCAATAGAGGCTGGCATCTCATTGGTGTTAGGATTAAATCTTAAATTTGTGAGCACATGCCAGAAGACCTTTTATCTGCTTTTGAAGCCCACCAACACCTTCCTGCATCATGGACTTTAAGCTTGCTCTTCTCTCTCCATGAATATTCTACTCCCTTGTCCCCTAGCATCAGCACTGTTATTTCTGTGCTTCTGAGGGGGTACAACGGCACATGGAAACACTCACATGCACACATGCATGGACACACACACACACACACACACACACCACACACTTGTATCAAGACTTGCTTCCCTAGTGTCTAACATGGTCCTGGCCACGTATGACTCATTCAGCAAGTGCTTAGTTAAGAACTGATATGAGGAATATTTTTGAAGAAATGAACATGCTTGCCTTGAGAGAAGAGCCTGGAGAGAGGAGGATAGAAGCTGAGTAATTGTTTAAAATAATTGGAAGGCATTTTTAGAAGATCTGTTAACTTGTTTAGGTGAAGGTGTGCCTGGCTGGTTCCGTTGGTAGAGCGCTCGACTCTCGATCTTGGGGTCAAGAATTCAAGCCTCATGTTGGAGGTAGAGTGCACTTTAAAACAAGGTTGTTTGGGTGAAATAGCAAGTTTCAGAACTGCAAGAGACAGTTTAAAGCGATGGGGTCAGAGTTTACCCAACAATTGGGAAAGCTTTCAAAAGGGAATATTATTTACAGAATAGACTACTTTTTTGCAATACTCAATTTTCTGTCACTAAAAATGTTCAGAAACCTTATTTTTTATTTCTTAGGCACATTTTCTTTTCACATTACCACTTCTCTGAAATTGGAATATCTCTTTCACATGATATTATCTTAAAATTGCTATTATAATTATTATTTTCCATGTATTCCTGATCATCAGAAATTGTCAGCATTTAGGGGCGCCTGGGTGGCACAGAGGTTAAGCGTCTGCCTTTGGCTCAGGGCGTGATCCCGGCGTTATGGGATCGAGCCCCACATCAGGCTCCTCTGCTATGAGCCTGCTTCTTCCTCTCCCACTCCCCCTGCTTATGTTCCCTCTCTCGGTGGCTGTCCATCTCTGTCAAATAAATAAGTAAAAAATCTTTAAAAAAAAAAAAAGAAATTGTCAGCATTTAACTTGAAGAATAGTTGTCACAGGATTGAAAGATAATCCTGAGTATTACCTCCTAGAAATCAAATGGCTGTAGGAAGATGAGGGTTGATGGTGATTAGATATTGAATAACATTCCTGAAGTAGGCTAGTAATGTTATCCTGCCAATGCTGCCGATAATGGAGAGGATGATCTCGTGTGGAAAAAAAAAAAAATAAGCATCTTGAATCTCGAGTTGGTTGATTCAAAAGAATAAGATTCTGGGAATGTAGACATTTTAGAATTCATTACCCAAATTATGTTGCTTTTATTTTTCTTTTGATGTATGCACAAAAGTAATGTATGAAAAGACAGCCATGCCCAATTAAGTCCAAAAGAAGGCTTTAATAAGTATACAGCTTAAATGCTGAAAAAGCACTGTGTTGTAGTGTAGTTGGTAGTGGTTTTTTTTCCTTCAAATGGTACATAAATTTACACATCTAACAATAAAATTTAGCTTATCTTCTATGAAGTATGCTTTAGATTCTAGGTTATGCTAGCTTTAAAGGAGGGCATACACTGGAATTCTATGGATAATTGGGACCTAACATATTTGCATTATATTTTAATCTTAAATTTCCTTGCTTAGCATTATGGCATGAATTGTGGCCACCAAAAGATATGTTGAAGTCCTACTCCCCATATCTATTAATGTGACCTTCTCTGAAAGTAGAGTACTTGTAGGTGTAATCAAGACGAAGTTAGACTAAACTGAAGTGGGTCCTAATCCAGTATGACTGGTATCCACATACGGAAAGAGAGACACAGGTAGGAGAATGCCATGGGAAGACAGAGAGATACAGAGGGAAGAAGGTCATGTACAGATGAAAATGGATTGGAGTTATGATTCCAAAAGCCAAGGAACACCTGGAGCTACCAGAAGCCGGAAATGGCAAAGGAAAGATCTTTCCCTAGAGGCTTTGGAAGAAGGATGACCCTGAAAAAAAAACCTTGATTTGGGGCTTCTAGCCTCAACTGCTTTAAAATCTGTATTAGTTTCCTAGAGCTGCCAAAATAAAGTATGACAAACTGGGTGGCTTAAAAAAACAAAACAAAACAAAACAAACCCAGAAATTTATTATCTCATAGTTCCAGAGGCTAGAAGTCTGAAATCACTGTGTTTGCAGGACCAAGATCGCTCAATGACTCTAGGGGAGAGTCTATTCTCTGCCTCCTTCTTCTCTAAGGCAGTTGCCAGCCATCCTTGGCTTTCCTTAGCTTGCTGGGGCATAACTTAAATGTCTGCCTCCACTGTTTACTTGCCTTACGTGCCTTCATACCTTCTCCTTATAAAGACATCAGTCATATTGGATAAAGAGCCCACCCTACCCCATTATGACCTTATTTTAACTAATTACATCGGCAACAACCCTCCTTGTAAATAAGATAATTTTCTGAGGTACTGGGGGTTAAGATGTCAATACATCTTTCTGGAGGGTACAATTCAACTCATAATACCTAGTAAATTCACCCACAGAAATGTTACTTTCCATATCAGTTAGTTAAAAATCTCAGAAGCATATCTTTAGTTTCCTGATACTGAAAACAGAACTTCTTGTACATACCTTTTAATCCATGTAATTAGTCAAGATGCTAATTTGTGGTTACAAAGTGTCTAAATAATGTACTTTGGGTCCTATATAAACACTCATAAATGTAAAGAATGTTATTTCATCCGGGAATCTGACACCTTAATTTTATTATAATTCACTGTCACTATAAGGAAGAAATAATAGTGAACATTTCTAGGACTCTGAAATTTTAATATTTGAGTTAATTATTAATCATTAATGGAAAAAGATGGCCATATCATCTTACCTATTTTTAAAAACTAAGCTTTTAAAATAGATAATTCAAAAGACACATGACAGCTCTATAATTTTCTTTTAAATAATCATATTCTAACCTGTTAACAATTAGCTGCCCACTTAAGGCAGTTATCAACATATTCTGGACTGAACCAGCTGTTTTCAAAGACTAACTTGTCCAGCTGGTATCTACTTATTTCCCAACTATGACAGTTTAAACACCTAGAACTCGTGTTTGTAATGTTTCTTCCTTCCCTGATAAGTGATTTAGTTTTTCAATGTTGTTCTCAGTAAGTGCCATGACTAATATAATCTTTGAATCTATGAATCTTTCCCACAATAATTTGGTAATTTAATTGAAAGCATCGTGTGTGTGCTTGTGTATGCATGCATGCACGCACACACACATACTCCTTGCCAATTTAATTGAAAGTATCATGTGTGTGGTCACTGATTTTCAATCACTGATTTGACCCATAGTTGAAATAAGAAAGTGTATTTCATTCAAAAACAAATTTCGAGTAGTTTATTTTCATGGTTGAGGCACCACAAATTTCCCTTCTAGTAGACCTAATCACAATTCAAAATGTACTAACATCTAATTGGAACACACCATCTGTTTACTAGAAATAAAATGGCTTGTGTCACATTTATCAATTCATTTGTCAGGTCTGGGATGAAGGAAAACCACTAGTGTAATTCTAAATACTCCCTCATGGTTAATATCTAGTGTAATCCATAGCAACACTCTAAGAAGCCTCCTAGGTTTAAGCTTGTTTCCTGCACCCTTTAAGGTCACATTCCCCTCCTACTATAGAAAAAGAAGAGAGAGTTCTTTTCCATGAAAAATGAGACAAGTGCTGGTGTGGGAAAGGCACAACCCTTTTAAAAGAATGATTAAGCTATGAAGGGCAATCTTAAAAGATTTATCCGAAAGGAATGCCATTTGGGGTCCTGGGGAAAGGCAAGCATCTAGTTTTATCTCTAAGCTCCTGCAGAGTAGGAAGGCCTTTCAATAAACTGAGAAGAGAATTGACAACACTTTTTCTGACTTCCTGTTGTGAAGAATTAGGGCCTTAAAATAATTCCACTTGACGTCCAAAGACTTCAGCTGCTCCAATGTGCCTCTATTAACCTGGTATTAAAGAAGTTAAACAAAGTCTACCTTTCCCCATCCAGAAATAAAGAGGCCAGTCACATTCATTACAATCCGTCCTATAAGCTACTGAATACTAAATGTGTTTTGATTAATACTTACATGAGAAATACCTTTTCTCTATGAAATGTCAAGATAGGCCCTCATAAATCACTAGATTTCCATGGAAATCAGCAGATAAATTGAATATTAATATACTCTTTGTTTATTTTCTTGAGATATCCTTATTTAAGTGCATACAGAATACTAGGAGCTGAATTTTTACTATTCAAGGGAGTAAACTGTGAGAATAAGATATCCTATTGATAAATATCAGCCACAGAGAGCAAAAGCAAGGATACAATCTGTTCTGTGGATCTGTAAGGGAAGAACGTTGATTAATGGGTGGAATCTATGAGCAAAAAAAAAAAAACAAAAAAAATAAGCTCAAAAGAAAGGAGAGAATTTTCTATCTTCTTGTTTAAAAAAGGGAGGAGATCTTTTCAGAGAGAGTTCCCAAGAGAGCTTTTCAGGCTATACTCTCTGCATTAGCTTCCTTTCCCCCTTTCCAATAGCTTCTGATTTTTTGGGGTGGGGTAGGGGGAGGTGGGTCTCTGTGGTTTCCCGGAAGTGAACTGTATCCTCCAGGTATTCAACACGTGATCAAGGTTGAGCCAATCAAAGCAGTCCATTCAAGTCATAGTGATTGGCTCATGTTTGGCACATGACCTAAACTGATCCCAGGGCGGTGAATTTCTGGGTCTTTCCTGGGAATTTGGGGACAAATATTCATCCTCTGTGACCACCGTGTGTAACAGTGAATGTGTGTTGTGGAACTACATAGTGTGAGGAGGTGGCAGTCTGAGGATAAAGTGGGCCTAGGGAGAGAAAAGACGGGAAAGAATAGCATAGTAAAGAAGCTGTGGTCCTGATGCCATGATGTACCAGGATCAAATCATACCTAAAGTAAGCCATGACTCTGAACTTGGTGACCAAATGAAAAAGTAAATTTTCAATTTTTATTTAAGTTTGCTTGAGTGAAGTTTTATGTCACTTTGAACCAAATCAAACTGATATCACCTGTCACTTGAGTTGCAGGAATATGGGGCAGAAGAGAATTCTACCATCAGCATAATGACAGGCTATTGTATTGGAGGCATTTGCTGCTATTATAGCTTGAATTACTAAAATTTGGGAGGGTTTCCTTTTAAAATGAAGAAAAATATGAAGTTTTTATGTCACTTTCAAAGTGACGTAAGTATCGCTTAATCGGGAGTAAAAGAAGTATTTTAATAACTATCCTTACAAGAATAGCGCACGAGTCAGATTGTGTTTTTCATTGTCTCAGCTCACATCCATGTGTGTTTATTGTGGCCGTGAGTATCATGCATCATGTATTGTGGAGAGAAATAGAGCAGCTGAAGATGAGTGATCTAGAAGCCTGTTTCAGGAGGATGTTCCAAGGGGATGAGGGTAGGAGCTGAAAACAGGAGCACTTTACTAGTAACCTAAAGACCTGCAAACCCTGAGATTTGTGAGTCTGTGATACCTGAATTTGTAAGTTTAATCTTAGCAAAATGGAGTCTTCTTTCTATTTTCCTGTTTGTATGTTTTTATACTAAGACATTTAATTTCTTTTCATTCTTATTTTGTCTTTCTGCACTGTCAATCAATGATTTTTGTTTCTAAAGATAGTCATTGCTGTTCTCAAAGATCCTCTTTTTTCTTTTCCTGGTTTGTCAAAGGAATTCAGTGTCTTCACGTGTATCCAAAAGGAAAAACAGAAACGAAAAACCAAAAACGGTTTATTTTAATACATCAGTTCCAACATTTGGGCAAATTACTCAAGCTTATTGTGACTCAGCTTTCTTGATGTAAATGAGGATCATAATACTTCTCTTCCAGGTTTTTAATGAGTTTTGTGTGAGATCATGCAAGTAAAGTGCTCGGCACAGAGTCCGGCACATATTAACCATTCGGAGATTGCTTTCATTTGAATGAAATGAATTTGATATATGACTCAGATGGCCTGTGGTGAAGCCTCAAATTTTCTAAGCTACATTGGGATTGGAGAAAAAAAATACCTAATATTTCTGTACTGCAGCTCCCAAACAGTTTGACACATCTCTCTCTCTCTCTCTCTCTCTCTCTTTGCATAGAAATGAGTATAGCATCATCATTTCCAACTTAACAGATGAGGACACTGAGGCTCAGAGAAGTGAACAGATTGCACACAAACCAAAAATGGCAGGTTTGGAACCCAAATTCGGGGCTTCTGACTCTCAGCCCACTATTCTTCCTGCTCTGACCTCGCTTCATTTAGTCATCATGACTCTTATGTGAAAAATCTCAGAAAAGATTCTCACAGGTGTACTGATAAAGAGAAGGAGTTTGGCTAGCCTGGAAGTCAGAAACCTATGCTTGATAAATTGTCAAAGGTCAGGATGAATATGTACAAGCAAGGTCCGAGGACTATAATGTACTTACTTTCATCATGTCTTGAAAATGAGGAGCTTTGAAGAATTGAGGCAGTTTTAGCCTATTCATAGATCTGGACTGAAGAATATGTAGAGATTAAATATAATCATAATTACAATGATCATATTTTGCATTAGGATGATACTTTAATTTTTTCATGGCCATTTTCTATGCATTTTCTCATTTTTAAAATTTGTATAGTGCTATAGTACACTCGGAGAAACCTTCAAAAGTAAAAAATATTAAAGTTGTAGCTTTTAGATTAAGCAATATGAACAATCTCATTTAAGGTTTTCTTGTAAATGACCTGGATAAAACTATTTTACTGAGAAATTTCAGACTTGCAGCAGAATATATTTTGATGTGGGGAAGGGCCAAGTAACTAAGAATAAACCATAGCGCTGTACGTTGGGGCTATGCGGATTTGGTATGTAAGAATGGGTATGTGTTAGTGAGAACAAGAACATATGGTAAATCAGAACATATCAAGAACATATGGTAAAACATTTGAAAAAGGTAGTCCAAACAGCAATGATGAACTTTTCTCTCTCACTTACAGATCAAAGCAAAAGTCTAGGTCATTGCAAGCGAAACCAATAGAGTGCTTAAAAAAAAAAAAAATCAACTCAGTGTTTGGCATCACTGTTAAAGGTAGTAGAGGTGAATTTGTGTGAAAATTTTAATTTCATTTTTGGAAACAATAGTGTATGAGACCTGGAGTATTTTTGCACTTGTGCATGCCAAGCATTAAAAGAACTTTGTTGGTATTATTACTCACCTGCTCATTTGCTCATTCACGCCCTTACTCATTAGTGACATAGTAAAGTATTAGTGGCTTAGGGTGTAGACATCTAGTCTGACCAGATGGTCAGGGGTGGTCTCTTTGCCAGTTGGCAGCATACGCACGCTGACTTGATGACTGAGATCAGGACAGGCAATTGCTGCAGTGCTAGGCCTGGAGCTGGAAAAAGGGGAAAAGTTTATAGATCTGGAGGGGGTAGTGAATAAATGGAGTGTGGAGTCAGTCTAGTCCTTAAAGGTTATATACATCATGCTAAAGAGTTTAGGATTTTTCTAAAGTGATTAGGGAGCAATTGAAGTATTTGTGCTTTGAGAATATTGTCACATAAGACTTGTATTGCCACAACCAAGTTGAGACTGGGTGAGTTGGTCCACTGGTCTAACTTCACACTAATGCATTTTGGAATGTCCTTATGAATGTCCTATGGGATATAATGGAGAGATTTCTTGGTGTTTCCAGTACCACTTATTAAACCTATTTTGGGGACTCTGAACAGCTATTAAAATTCATTGTAAAATAAACACTTCTTTTCTTCTTTTTCTTAAATTTCCATTTATTATGTTGCACATATCCAGACTCTCTCCAGAGCCTTCCAAAGACCTACTCAAGGAGACATCAGTAGCAAACTTTGATTTAATCCCTCAAATATTTAAAGTATCTGAAAGCTCTTTTCTTCACTTACTGAGAGCTGCTGCTGTTCAGCACTGACAGCACAGATGTTTTCCTTCTGCGTGTTGTCATAATTAGAAAACTCCAGCCCTGCTGTAAGGAAGTAGGAGTGATAAGGAATTCTTTAGTCGGTAAATTGCCTTATGAGGTGTAAGCATGTCTGTATGATAGCGAAAGATGCCAATAATAGAGTGCTATTCAAAACCAAGGGTTTGACACTTGAAACTAATGTAACATTGTATATAAAATGTATGTCAATTTTTTAAACACACACACACAGGTTTAAAAAAAAAAAGAAAAGAAAAGAAAGTACAAAGTTGATAGTTAAATAGTAAACTTAGTGGTGCTTTACACTCTAGAAACAAAATTGCGCTTAAATTTCTCTCCAAGTCCAAAGACTTAGTGTGGATTCCTATCTCTGTATATATTCAAGCATCTTATGGGTCATTGCACAAACTGTTGCTCACTATTCTAAGGCAATCTGACCCTATGCCTCTCTGAAGTTCTTTTCGTTCTTCTTTCTTCTTCATCTTTTTTTTTTTTTTTTTTGAGATAAATAGTAGCTGCCAAAAATCTTTGAGATGAAGGAGGTTTAACCCGGCCCCTGCTCCCATGCTCCTGGGTAAAATGCAAGACTTCAGAACAAATTTCCTCCCTCAAATAGATGCTTATGAAACAAATATTTATTAGCAAGCTGTTGGTAAAGTCCCTGTACTTTGTCATTTTGCGAGCTCCAGTCTCACCTTACTTAAAGTTTACTCGAGGCAGATAAAACAAATTTCCATAGGCAAGGTTCTGTGCCTTATAATTGACATCTGGCATCAAAAAAATCATCCATAGTTGGTCACCGGCACTGTTCAGGGATCAAACCTCGTGATCCTTTTCTGAGAGTAAAGCCTCAAGGCTTCACTGGATTCTTATCCTATATTTGTAAAATCTGGGGGATGCTTCTAAAGTATTTTTCAGCTCATGCAAAATATCCTGAATACCTTTAATTTTACCGGGGATATCCCATCTCTAACATTGATCATAGCATACAACAGAACACTATCTTTACCGATAAAAACTAATTTTTGAGCATTCCTTATGCTGCTTAGCAAAACAGCGGATTTTAATTCAGAAATGAAAACAGGTTACCTGCTTTCTTTATAGCATGTTTGCTGGCCTGGATTATCCTTTAACCTACCTTGCACACATGTAACGTTTCAGCAATAGTTAAGTTATGTATTTTAAAGTAAGTTATAGACACTACAAAAAACTTCCCCAACTTTAAACAAAGAGAATGTGATTTTTGGTGATAAAGCCAAGATAAAAAGGCTTATTAGTTAACTGCAATATATCAAAGACTAAGAAGGTTGAATCCTAAATTGTAAGGCTCTGTGCTAATTCATGATCTCGTCTGTTGCTTGTGATATTGTTGAAGGCATCAGAACTCTAGAATCAATAAGACCAATGGAATAACCTTGGGAAACTCACTAACCCCCAGACTCTGTTTCCTCGCAAGGGTTGAAGTTCTGGGGCGCCTGGGTGGCACAGCGGTTGAGCGTCTGCCTTCGGCTCGGGCATGATCCAGGCGTTATGGGATCGAGCTCCCGCTATGAGCCTGCTTCTTCCTCTCCCACTCCCCCTGCCTGTGTTCCTTCTCTTGCTGGCTGTCTCTATCTCTGTCGAATGAATAAATAAAATCTTAAAAAAAAAAAAAAGGGTCGAAGTTCTCACATTGCAAGGTGGCTGTGAGAATTGAATATTAACAGGATGGCATTTTACACTTTGCTTGGCCCCACAGTGTCCAGTTAAAAAGGTGTTTTCTTTCCTTTGGCATTGACAAAACGGAAACAGCACCTGATAATTCAGAACACAAAAAGGTGCTGCTACGTACCTACAGAATAAGATGTGATGTTAGGAAACTGCACAGGTAAACACAAGAAAACATCCACTTAGAGATTCTGTTTAGTTGAGTAGAAGCCATAATCTTTTGAATTTGGGGCTATCACAAAGACAGAACAAACTAGACGTGAACGCTGTGTGTTTCAATGAACTCCAATAAGACAAGTAATATGCTGCATATAAGTCTGAAGGATTTGAATCACAGAGAAGTTGGGGTGGGTCTCCATTCTAAAGTGGCTTATACTTTTCTTGCTGATAATTTTATTAGTAATGATTGTATTTTATTATGTATTTTATTATCTTAGAATTACTTGTGTAACAAAAGAAAATTATTATTGCCTGTAGTTCTTTCTTTTCTATTTTTAAAATTCTGTAAGGAAATGGGGCTTGAAGAACACTCGCTGATTGTTAATAATTGACAAGTGAAGGCTTGCACCTGTGTCTGAATTGATACATATAAAATGTGAATGATACAGCTGAAAATAACAGTCATTAGAATACTTGCATAATTCTTAACTCTGAAGATGTTCCTTCACCTCCATTGGAAAAACAACTCAAACATTAGTCTTGTCAAGAAATACCCTCTTAGAATAAAAGTTATCCATTTCCTTGAAGAAATCTTTAAAATATGAGGAATAGCTTCTGTCGGAGATATGTAGAGAGTCCTAGGCTTGCCCAGAGATTTTGATGATTTCTTCTCTGAAATTTAGGCTTATTTTTAAGGATAGTGTATAACTCTTTACATTACAAAATTAAATAAAAACCTACACACTTTCTACCACCAGATCAGTGTAAACTAAGAATTTTGCCTCAGTCTTGGGGTGTCTGGGTGGCTCAGTTAGTTAGGCACCTGACTTTGGCTCAGGTCATGATCTCTGGGTCCTGGGATCGAGCCCACCATAGGGCTCCTGTTCAGTGGGAAGCCTGCTTCTGCCTCTGCCCCTACCCCCAGCCCCTGCTCATGCTCTCTCACTCAAATAAATAAATAAAATCTTAAAAAAAAAAAAAAGAATTTTGTCTCAATCTTGAAATTATATGATGGGAGGGGCAGTGAAAAACATAGAAGGTTAAAATGTATCATGGGTTACAAGAGCATTTAGAGTTATCATTTGACATGCATATTATTGCTTAGAATTTATTGGGGCTCAAATACATTCTACCTTGGTTCTTCACAGTCTGGCAAACCTCTAAACTAGATTATAAAGAATACTAATAACCTGCAATTACTGAGCACTTACTAGATGTCAAGCACTCGTCTGAACAGTTTGCTTGGATTACCTCATTCAAGCTTGGTATTAGGTTTAACTAAGGAATATCATGAGTAATTGAAATTTTTTTACTACATCTTATTATTTTTAATTGACAGTGAATTGAAAACTTGCAGCTTGAACTTTTTTACATTCTCCTTCATGGCCTCCGGTCTTAGAAGACATTGTGTCTATGACTTTTAAATAATTCTCCAATTCTAGTTTCTTAAAATATTCTTTCTATGTCTGCCTTCAGCTCTATTTCACATCTCACTGTCTTGATATTTCTTTTTCCTGATTTCTCCCTCTCAGTGTCCTCTGTGTCTTATTCCATCATCTTCCCTTTGTACTTCTCTTTATTTTAACACCTTCATCTTCATTCTTCTCTTCTTCTTTCTCTTTTCTATATCCTGAAATTATGCTCTCCCTAAATTATGTTTAATACTTGTTTATCTTGCTCCCCCCCCAAATTCTTTGCCAGCAGCATGTAAATAATCCATTGACATTTCTTCATCATATTTATTTTTTTTAAGATTTTATTTATTTATTTGACAGAGAGAGACAGCCATCGAGAGAGGGAACACAAGCAGGGGGAGTGGGAGAGGAAGAAGCAGGCTCCCAGCAGAAGAGCCTGATGTGGGGCTCAATCCCAGGACTCTGGGATCACGCCATGAGCCGAAGGCAGACGCTTAAGGACTGAGCCACCCAGGCGCCCCTCTTCATCATATTTAGATAAATGTTTTCTTTTACATTCATGTTTCCTCTATGTGGAGGAATATCTCATCTAATTAAGAATGGGCAATAATGGCCTTGATTTCACGCTATTTGGGAAGTGCTTGTTCTAAGGAAACGAGATGCATTTTAGTGATGGACAGACATGTTCAACATTGACATTAGCTTTTATTTCTCTGCAGCAAAATGTCAGTAAATAAGAAAAAAAGGGCACACAACTCGAGGGATGGAATTCTCTTCTAACTTCAAGCAATTCCTGACTATGACATGTAAATACTATCACAGTAAGATTTTCCTCTGATTGTTTGGATTCTGTCGAAGTTGAGAATAAAAATTGAAGAATAAAAGAAATTTTATACATTGTTATTTTATTTTATCCATGTCTATATAGTTCTTTGACCTCGTGCTGCCATGCTTTGAGAAATCTCTTTGAATTACCTGATCAAAGTAGCTAGGAATACTACTTAGATTCAAGCCCCATAGGCTGCAGGGTTTGAACCTATTAATCTTTCTGAGCCTTTCCTGTCTCAGTGTAAAATGAGAAGATGGATATCTTACCTGTTTGAAGGCCATTGGCTGTCTCCTGACGCATGGCGTGTACACCGTCTACCTTACTCAATAGTAACCTGATAAAGAGATGTTTAAGGCCTGACATAATTCAATAAAGTAGCTTGCTAGATTTTTACCCCAATAATTTAATAATACCAATGATTTGTGATTTGTTTCAACTAAAATGTTTATTATTAGATCAATAGTGAGGTTGTGGTGAGAGTGTATGTGAATCAGAGACAGGGTTCAGCTAAGTCTCAATGGCAAACAATTTTGTTACATATTTCAATTTTTACAAATGATTTTTTAGCCTCTCAGTTCTTACATTGGTTTATATTGGTCAAGTGCTCTTGCATGCATTTCACTTAATTGGTACAGTCCCTAGAAAATAACACAAATGAAGTTTCGGTGAAAACTTTTTATTATATAAGCCCCTTTCTCTGATTAAATTTGTATAGAAATCATAAGAGCAATTCTCACCTTATTAATAAAGCATGTCATCATTTTACTTAAGTACACAAAGTTAAACAAAAAAATATTTATGGCAACTTTTAATAAATTTTTAAAAATTGAATCATTTCTATAATTAATTATAAATTATTTTTTCAGTCCTATTTTCTCTATCATGCCCTTCCTGTTCCTGCTTCATGATAGCCTGGATGCCATCCAGCTAATCTCACATCTTCATGCCTAGTCATCTCTAAAAGCTAATTGGCAATCAGAACTGGTTCTCAATTTATCAGGAATCATATAAAGTTTATACAGGTGATGTGTAAATTATCTCCATTAACAGAGATTTATTTTTTCTTTCCTTTTTTGATCTTCATGACTATAAATGATATTTTGCTTGATTTTCCCTGTATACTCTATTATAGATATGTCCTTTTTTTCTTCTTCTTCTAGACGACTGCCTTAGAGTTAGGCCACTTATCATACTCAATCCTTCCTGATCCTGCTTTATCTTCCTCTGGCCTGATGTTTGTCTTAACGTTGTTCTCTGTATATTCCCTGACCATGGTTTGCCTGCCTCCCTCTAACTTTAAGTATATAGGTTCAGTACTCTCTGGCCTACTCAGCTATTCCTAGAACATTTGTTTGGGCTCATTCTGCTTTTATCCTTAAGCATGAGATTTAATTAATAGCTAAATAAATTGTTCAACAAGTAAACCATAATGATTGTACCTACTAATCATTTCCTTCAAATGCTAGGTCTTATCAACTTCTTTAGATCTAAACCCAAGGCTATCCACTGCCTTGAAATTGGCAGAAATAAAATAATAGTAATTTAATCTGTGTCATAATGAGAAAAGCAGATGCAGCATTATTAAAATTAACTTTGACTCTGATTCTTTAACACATCAAATTAACTTCTGTTTCTTTTATTATACTCGTAAGTATAATTTTTCCATTGTTTTCTACCTCTTCGCTGTTTCTCTTTCAGGACAGAAAATACCAGTTCTATTGAAATTTGCCATGGTAGGCTTATGACTTTGCAATGGACACAGATGCTGTAAGGAGTAGCGTCTCTCTACAGGCTGTGCAGCCTATTGGTAGAGCTGTAGGATGTTGACCTTGTCAAAATCTAGAAGCAAAAGTATCTGGGCCGTGTGATCTTTGGCTCAGGAATGGGAACTATCTTGGGTAGAGATGAAATATGTTAAATGGGCCATTTTCATAGAACTTTTTGTGAGTTTATTGAATACATTTAAGTGCCTTAAATTCTCTTTAGATAGAACCAACAAATACAGCTGCACAAGAATCTCAAGATTTACCACGTAAAACAAGATTTCTTCCTTTGCTGACATCTACCAGTTGCTTCCTGTATAATGTGCTAAGTGTTTTACATGATTTCTCTCCTTTAATTCCCAAACTGTATGAGGCAATTGTTCTTATTGGCATTTACAAAGCAGAAATTTGATACATAAAGAAGTTAAGTAACTGTCCTGTTCCTAAAAAGTCTCAGATCATAAATTATAAAGCCAAAATTTAAACTCATGTGTTGCTGACATCAAAACTCCCATTGTTAATTGGAATGTTAAGACTGCCTCTCTTTACCTCTAGCAGTCAATATGCATCATCTCATATAGGTCAAGAAGCTCATTTGGAGAGTATGTTTTTAGAGTAGATTCCTTACTTTGTCACCGTAGTAGAGGAAGTCGAGCCTGGAACCATTTAGAAGGTAAGGTGAATTTGTAGAGTTAGTAAAGAGATAGCTGGGGAATATAACAGCAACCCCAACTATCCTGGAGAGTCTGAACAGTCTTGGCGATAAACGTAGTGTTACTGGGCCCCCAAGACCAGGTTCTTAAGTCTCAAGGTCATAGAAATGAACACTGAACTCAAGAGAAAGGAAAAAGCAGAGTTTATTAGAGATAGCTTATATACAAGGGAGCAGCTAGGAAAGAGAGATGTTGCTCCCTGAGGGTTAATGTGCTGGGCTTATAAAGGCACTTTTCTAAAGGGTGAGGGGGCTGGGAGTGGGTAAGCGTCCTTCAGTCCCCTGGTCATTATCTTGTGATGCCTACTTTTTAGTAGACACAATACAATCCCAGCATGCCTTTCTCCATGGTTGACATTCTTTTAGGGCTCCTGGAAAATAGAAATAATTGTGCAAGTAGGCTTTTAAATTGTTACCTCTAACTTTGCCCAGACAACCATTACAGCCTAACACTGTGATCTCATTCCCAGAAGGTGTTTGTCTCTAAGCTTATGGAAACTTTCAACCCTTACCTCAGACCAGTGGCTTTTTAGGAGTTAAATCCCTCTTGCTTTTCCTACACTCTCTCAAAAGTATTATATGATTTTTGAAGATACTGCTTCCTATAACATAAAGAGCAAGCTAGATATCCTGTTATTTCTGTCACCTGCACAGATAGAGTTTTACCACCTTACCAAATATTGCATGGCAGCTAATCTTCTTTATAGAATATGGAATCAAAGCCATCAGTACATGTTAGTAAGGTGCTAAACTTTAGTTTATGAATAGCAATTTTAGTAATCCTTCATCACTAAGTACATTGCTAGCAAATTGCAGAAGTTCAAGATACAAAATTACAGTCCATGGAATTGGTTGTTAGCAGCAGTTAAGAGCCACTGGGGGGCTCAGTTTGCCGCCCATTTTGATGTCCTTCCACCTCTGTGAAACCTCGGGTCATATTTGAGATTCAAGTCTTTAGGCAACACAAATTTCAGATAATAATAATTAAATACAATTTCAAACTACTGAACAGTAATTTCCTCAAAGCTTGCTTTCAAATGGTTCCTTATTTTATTCTTTTGGTGCAAGGATATTTATTACTTCCCACCACTCTGCCACCATCTGATCCTTACCTAATTGGATAAAATTTATCTTATTGATTCACATCTCAGACTGACTGTGGCTGAAGAGACACAGAGTAACTTGGACTAGGAAAAGCTTCCAATAATCCACATAGTTTATATATATGATATATATATTTCCACTAATATACATATATTAGAGGAAAATTTTCCACACTAATTTAAAAGTATTCTCCAACCTCTCCACACTATTCGGAGTTATAGAGCCACTCTTAGTTAAAATATTTTAAGCCAGAGCTAAGTAGGATCAAACAGTACACTCTGGCTCGCTCTTAATAACACTATGGCCTTCTGCTCTTTCCATTAGGGGTCGCGTACCAAGTCCTGGGGCATTTTGCTTGGCCTCTTATGCTTCACCCAATCTGTAGAGTGAAAATCACATGCACCTATATGGCCGTCCTTCCTTCTTTTTCAAGAGTTCCATTAAACAATGAAAAGAATTGATTTGAGTTTGAACCCCAAGTATGTGACCTTGAACAAATATGCAAATTCTTTGATCCCTTGATTTTCTCACTTGTAAAATAAGAATAATACTTTCAGAGTTGTTGTCATAATTCTTGTGCAGCATGTTCCTTTCAAAACAAAAGCCCCCAAAATTTTCTGTGAGAAGAAAGGGTCCAGATAGAACAAAGTTGGATAATTCTAAATACTATGTCTTAATTTTTATGTATCGAAATTACATTATTGTATTAATGATTCTGAGAAATACTAAAGTAAGAAAACTCATTTATATTAACTCAACATTTCCCAGAAATTTTGATTACATAAGCCGTGTGTTTATGACTTATTAGCCTGGTACAGACCTAGAAGAATATGGACTGCACTTTAGACAAATGCTCTTTTAAGGACTAAAAACTCTCTAGTCTAGATCACTTTTCTAAATTCCAGGCTCCAGCTGCATATTTGGTATCCTCACTTAGGTGTCAAGGATGCAAGCTGTTCAGAACTGAAATCTTGATTTTCTCCCTAAACCTACATTTTATGCAATCATTCTTGGCTCAGTAGACCTCAGATCTATCCTTCGGCTCCGGTCAAAGATCTTGAGGGTATTCTTGGTTTCCTTCTGTCTCCTACCCCACAAGATGATCATTAGGAAATCTTACTGAAAATGCACATGGAATCTGGTTGGTCACCTACTCCACCATTACCACCATGATCCAAGCCACTCTCTCATGTAGATGAAACAATGTCCTTTGTACTGGTTTCCATGCTTCTCCCCTGCCCTTATACAGGCTTTTGTTAACATGTAAGGCATACGGTGTCTCTCTTCTGCTCAAGATTGTCTAACACTTTTTTTTTTTTTAATTTTATTTGTTTATTCAACAGAGATAGAGACAGCCAGCAAGAGAGGGAACACAAGCAGGGGGAGTGGGAGAGGAAGAAGCGCTCATAGCAGAGGAGCCCTGATGTGGGGCTCGATCCCACAACGCCGGGATCACGCCCTGAGCCGAAGGCAGACGCTTAACCTCTGTGCCACCCAGGCGCCCCTGTCTAACACTTTTTTTAACTTACTGAGAGTAAAAGCCCAAGTTGTGTCAATCCCTCAAACTTTCTTCAGGATTTGGCCCATTGCCTTAATGCTCAGACCTCACTTCTACCACTCTCTACTTTGGGCCTTCTCTTCAAGTTACAATGGTTTTTGGTGATTTTCAAATGTAGGAGGCATTTTCCTGCCTCAAGGTCTTTGCACATACTGTTCCTTCCCACTTGGATACTCTTCCCCCAAAGAGCTACATATTTTTGACCCTTGTCTTTCTCACATATGGAAAAACTTCTTGCTGCAATGCATTTTGGAAAATGCATTTCCGAAGAGTAAATATTAATCATCCATGAACTCATATACCTTTCCTGTTCATGGAAGAAACCCAAGCTAATATTTCAACAAAAACTGTCATAACCATTCCATTTAACAATGCAGTTAAAAACAAGCCCCTTAACCACTGCAGTGTCTTTTCCTATTTTTTAATTTATTTTTCTATAAAGTACTTATCTATGACACTATAAATTTTACGTATTATTTTCTATCTCTCTCCACCAGAATGTAAGTAATAGGAGGCCCCAACATTTCATCTCATCAATAAACACTGCATGATTTAATAAATATTTTATATAGAAACTTACAACTCTATATTGTTATTAACTTTGATAATATTGATACTATTATTTTTGTTACCTTCTCCAGTGTCTTCTAGTTGCTAATGAAATGTCTCACAAGAAAACCTGAAATTTTAATTTGAGTGAACAATATACCATATTTTCTTAATTTTACAGAAGAGGTATCTGGAATCTGTGTGTGTGTGTGTGTGTGTGTGTGTGTGTCCATTCCCTCTAATAAGGAATGCTGTGACTATATTAACCACACCCAGATAACTGAGAAAAAGAGAGAGAGGAAGCTTGATGGCTCCATCTGAGCCATCACTGAGAGTGCCTTCAACATCCATTCATGATGTAAGTTTTAACTAAATGATGATTATTTTGTTCTGAGTCCTCACCAATAGTCTTCGACCTCCATATTTCTACTAAATAGTCAAGGCAATCTAGGCTTTTTTTTTTTTTTTTTAACTTATGGTCTAAGTTCTTCTAGGCCTTACCTATTAACCAATTTCAAAGTTACATCCACATTTTTTGGTGTTGTTACAACAGAACCCCACTTAGCACCAAAATATAACAATATCTAATTTGTACATTAATAAATTCTTCAAATCAGCAATTCCACATCGTTTATTTGCTAATATGAATGTGCATTAGCAATACTAAAAAACTAGTGAAAAAAGTCATTTCTCATCAAAAAGAGAACAACTCAATAATATCAGGAATATTCTTTTTTTAATTTTAATTTAAAAAAAATTAAAGATTTTATTTATTTATTTGAGAGAGAGAGAGAGAGAGCACAAGCAAGGGAAGTAGCAGGCAGAGGCAGAGGGAGAGGGAGAAGCAAGCTTCCCAACGAGCAGGGAGCCTGATGCAGGGCTTGATCCCAGGACCCTGGAATCATGACCTGAGTGGAAGGCAGATGCTTAACTAACAGCCACCCAGGTGCCCCTATCAGGAGTATTCTTGCAATGATGTACGATATATTGATTAGAATAAGTAAATTAAAGCTGCATGTTTCAATATGGACAGACCTTAAAAATTAATTGCTTAAAAACACAAGGTAAGTTACAATTTATATATATATATATATATATATGTTTATATATATGTATGTATAAAATATTACGCTGTTTAAAAATAATATTAAGACATTCAAAATGATATAGATAAGAAAATTACAAAGATATTCAGGTAATGATAAGCATCTAATTCAAGACTGTGAATTTCTCTGTGAAGTGTGAGGAAGATGTAATGAAGAGAGAGCACATAGTAAGGCTTCAACTGCCATGGGGAAGTTGTGCAGATGCATATTACATAAATTGTTGTTTAAATTCTTAAATGTTAGCTAGTAAAGTGAAGCATGATTGGATGAAAGGAGATTTTATAGGTTTATATCGCTCTGAAGAAAAAAATGAAGGCTCTAACTGGAGAGGAGCATATTAAAAAAATATTAAAGACATCATCATTTTAAATTGCCCCCAGATTCAAGGATCATAATGCGAGAGAAAAGACTGGGTTGTCATCAGGCTGCTCTTTACCAACTGCTCTGTAAATAGTTACAAAAATTCTTAAAATACTCTCTCATTCTATTGGCATTGATCGTTTCTTTCTGGCATTTTGTAAAACACTTATTTACATGTTGCACTTATACTCTAGGGGCTAATTCTGTGAACTTCAGAACAAAATTAAATATGTTGGAAGATTATGTAAGTGCAAATGTTATATTTAAATGATTGAACGCCACTAAGGCAAAATGTCAGCAGTATTCACAATTCTTTGCAAGGGAACTAGTTCCATATAATAGAAAATATAGCCCCAGACCCATATCCCATTAAAATGTAAATAGACAGGCATCCCAATATGTTTCTTTCAAACTTTCTTCATACAAATCAAGCGGTACTTTATGCGTGAGGCTTTAGCTAAAATTGTCTTGTTGCACATCTGCATTGTGATTACTGGAGGTTTTAGCATTTGATGCCAAAAGAGATGAAACTCATATCCAGAAATCCATCTGGAGAAAAGTGAGGATAAGCTTTTATTCTTTATTTTGTGCATTGTGGATCGCTGGACCAGATCCAGAAAGTTCACATTGGTTTGAACCAACTTGGAAAACCTAGTAGAAAGAAAAAAAGAAAAAGAAAGAAAAGGGGCAGATTATTTTGTTATTGTGAGATGCTTTAGATGGTGTAGGCAACACTCGTATATATTTGAAAGTTTCTTTATACCTGAAAGACATTTCATCATAGTGAAGCATCTGCATGTATTTGGCGAGAAGTTGCCTCTAGTCATGTATCATTCTACTTTCTGAGAGTTAGGAGAAAGTGATGCTGCTTCTGCACCAGCAGCTCAGGTGTCCTACAGCCTGGTGTCACGTCTGTGCTCAGTCACTCATATCTGCATGCATGACCAAGAGGTAAATTCCCTACCCTCTCGGAGTTCATTTTCATCCTCTGAAATGGGAACAACGAGCACACCTGCCTCGTGATATCGTGCACAGGTCGGGTGACAGAAAGTACACAGGATGATATCTTTGACACACTAGGAATGGAAACGTCAGAGTTATTTTTAACAATAGCCTTCTTATTTTAAAGTGGACCTAAAATTGGAAGAAATACAGGGGCGCCTGGGTGGCACAGCAGTTAAGCGTCTGCCTTCGGCTCAGGGCGTGATCCCGGCGTTATGGGATCGAGCCCCACATCAGGCTCCTGCACTATGAGCCTGCTTCTTCCTCTCCCACTCCCCCTGCTTGTGTTCCCTCTCTCGCTGGCTGTCTCTATCTCTGTCCAATAAATAAATAAAATCTTTAAAATAAAATAAAATAAAATTGAAAGAAATACAAATTTTATCAAATCACAGATCTTTATTTTATACAGAGATAACATGTATTTTATTGTATTATTATATATAATATATATAAATTTCATATATTTAATTATAGATACAATTACATATATCTAACTATATATTATATATATATATATACCATTATTGATGTTTATAGAGGGAAAAAAACCCTCTTTTTAAAGAAGTATTCACAGAACCATCACCTCTCATCTCATCCCAGCCAGTCTCCTGCCTTCTCCCCTATATTCTCTGAAGAAAGTCTTTTCTATGTCACAAAAATGCTACAGTTATTTGAATAATCTTCATATTTTTTTTAAGTGAAGAAATGTCTTCCCATCTCTGAATTTCTGTTAACACTTTCTTATTTATATTATGATTATTTGTATTTACTTATTTTTACCCACAAGGGTAGCTTCCAAACACTTTTGACTAGTACTTTCTGTAAAAGATACATTTTATAGGGTTTTCTAGTGTGCATATGCTTATCCTTACCATTATCATTCAAGCTGCTCTAATAATGTTTGGATTCTATTCTGTTGTATTCCATTCTAACCTTTCACCATTACACTGTCCTATCCTAATCTTTTATTTTCCTCCATCTGTTTTGTCATGTAACCTGGTATCCTAATATATCTTATCTTACAATATTTTATATAGGGGTGTGTGTGTGTGTATAATTTTTTTTTTTGAGAGAGAGAGAGAAAGAGTGTGCATGGGGGTGGGGGGGACAGAGAGAGAAGGAGAGAGAGAATCCCAAGCAGGCTCCATGCCCAGTGAGGAGCCCCACTGGGGGCTTGATCTCATGACCCTGAGATCATGACCTGAACCAAAATCAAGACTGGGGTGTTTAACAGACTGAGCCACCCAGGTGCCCTTATTTTATATTTTTAAAATGCTAGACTGAACCTATAAATTGATTAAATGCTCAGTAAGGTTGTGATCACAATCTGTAAAGTATTTCTCCCCCCTCCTTGAGTTAGGAACCATGTTGGACTCTTCTTGAATTTTCAGTAGTGTTTAGCATGATGTATCATATATATATGCATGCTAAAATATATATATATATATATATATATATGCCATGTGTGTGTATGTCATATATATGTGTGTATATATATATGTGTGTGTGTGTATATATATATGTTATACATATATATGTTTCTACCTTGGAACACTGGTCTATACACAGAGAAGTTTACTAAATCCAAATCTAAAGTTAATCCCTAACTCAGAGTTATAGCTGTGGGCAAAAGTATTATTCTCCATTAGAAAGTTTACTAAGCTCTCTATGGGTTTTTCATCATTAAGATATTACTCAGATGTATAGAACTTGTAATGGAAAAAAATAGTTTGAGAGGAAAAATTGGAATAACAAATAATTATTCATATTGTATTGGGATATCATCTCTGTTGAATTTAGTGAAAAAAAGTTTATTTCCTGGTTATGGATTGAAGCACATTTCTTTCGATCAGCCAAGATTTTAACTAGCTCTGCTTTATTAGAATGGAAGGGGGGAGGTAAGAATCAGGAAGAATAAGTGAAGATACATGAGAAAAAATGTTGGCACTTTATAAATAATAGACTCTAAAATTATTTCAGTAAAGACTGAATTTCTTTCACTTGTAGTACTGGTATTTAAAACAGTACTTATATCACATTTATATTTTTTTTTTTGTTTGAAACAAAGGAAAAATGCATGCATTATCCCAAAGGGTTGAAGAAATGGATTCACCATACAAGTTGCAGTAAAATGTTGTGCAGATACATTCCAGAATTCTAATTACATTTTAAGATTGTACTACTCATGAAGATGATTTTAGAAAGATGGGGAGTCTAGGTGGCACGGCGGTTAAGCGTCTGCCTTCGGCTCAGGGCGTGATCCCAGCGTTATGGGATCGAGCCCCACATCAGGCTCCTCCACTATGAGCCTGCTTCTTCCTCTCCCACTCCCCCTGCTTGTGTTCCCTCTCTCGCTGGCTGTCTCTATCTCTGTTGCATAAATGAATAAAATCTTAAAAAAAAAAAGAAAGGAATACACACACACACACACCACACACACACACACACACAGAGGCAAATTTCTCTAGGATGCATTTAGAAGTTAAATAGAGGATACCATTGAGGATAGGTCAACCAGAACAATTTTATAGAAGCCATGTAAGTACTTCTTAGAATTTGTTATTAAAAAAATTATCAAGTAAAGGCCACTTCAAGTATAATGGAATCTATTTGCAAGATCTTCTGTTTTTGCTGTATAACAACCAAGAAAGTTAAAATCATGTGCCAGGAGTCATGTAATTGGTAATATTACAGTGGAGTTATTTAAGGAGCTGAGTACTAAAAGAAAGGAAAAAAAGAAAGAAAAATAACCTTAGATTAAGCCCTTTTCCCCCCTGTAATTCTCTGTTTGTAAAAGTTTTATATGGGTGACTTCATATTTGCTAAAGAGATTGTTTTGAATTTCACTTAACTGCCAAACATCTGGGCAAAGCTGTGACCCAGGAGGAATGATATTTAATGAAAGATGAGCTATGGATTTTATACTAATTCAGGTCCCACCAATGCCAAGGTCAGCTCCTCAGGATAACAGTGCCAAACTATTCATCATGCTTTGTCTTCACGGGTGGCCTTGTTCTCTGATGAAATCTGCAGTTCAGTGGTCATTGCTCATGACTGAGGGCCTCAAACTGAATCAAATGACAAGGATCAGTTGACTTCATGTTTACGTACAAAAAAAACCACTCCTTTCAGAGAAACAAAATCAAAGAAGTGAAGAAGCTTATACGTTCCTTTTAGAAATTGTTTTCTTAATTCCAATTACGTCCAAACATGGCATGCTGGTAACTCATGACATTTTCTCTCAATAGGATGAGCTTGAAAAATATATTTTCAGGGACTTCTTTTTGAATTACTGGTCCACGACCCTTTGTATTTCTAAACTAGAATTCTAGAAAAAAATTGCTCAGTGTATGTAGTGCTCTGGGGAAAATCTTTTGACCACTCTGTACACTGTATTCTAATGGAGAATATGCTACAATAGCAGATTCAGTGATAACATTATGCCCTGACAATGAAAAGAAAAAGAAAACTAGAAAATATTCTAAAATATAGATATTATTTAAGCAAAACTTTCTATCTTAACATAGAAAGATTTGAATATATGAGATTTTAATGAATTTTTACAAATGTATTTACATGTCTCACTAACATTTTACAGAAGAACAAAAGTGAGTTAAAATTTCATGTTCTACTATAGACAACTGCGACTGCAAAACACAACTATAATAAAGCTTGAAATAAAATGATTTTGTTTCAAAGCTTAAAACGGATTATCTTCAAATAAGTCATTTAAGTTTTGGAGAGCTATGTTGACTAATCTCTAAAGTATAATGCTATCTCATTCACAAGGTGATATTATTACAATTTCTCCCAATTTTGCCTTAACCTACGGCAGTAATAGATGCTTACTTCAGTGTAGTGCTACCCAGTCAATGTGGGAACAGGGTCCACGGTTAGTGGTTACAAAGCTAATTCTACGCTAACAGACAGGGTCTAGAATTAGTTTGGGACAGAGTTTTCCTATATCAGACAGCACACAACCAATATTTCTTTTTTATTATAACATATGAATTATTTTCATTTAAAATCTTTTTCAAAATGAACTCAAATTATTTCATAGAAATAGATTTTATATATTGATTATTAAAATCTGTCAATATAGCTATATCCCGAAACCAGGAAATTCACATCCTACTATACAATTCCAAGCACAATTTACAATGACATTGTATATATATTATTACAGCAGATAAATCAGGTAGAATTGAATTTCAAATAGTTACCATCAAAGATATATGATAAAACAGATACAATCTGAATCTATGAAAATTAATACCTTACTTGATATTCCTTTCCATGAATAGTGTTTTTGCATATTTCCAAAAGTCATATAAATGACACAAAAGGTGTGTTTTTCTTTTTTTTTTTTTTTTAAAGATTTTATTTATTTATTTGACAGAGAGACAGCCAGCGAGAGAGGGAACACAAGCAGGGGGAGTGGGAGAGGAAGAAGCAGGCTCATAGGAGAGGAGCCTGATGTGGGACTCGATCCCATAATGCCAGGATCACACCCTGAGCCGAAGGCAGAAGCTTAACCGCTGTGCCACCCAGGCACCCCTAAAGGTGTGTTTTTCTTGACTTTCTGATTCAAGCCCTCCATAGATGAGACTATACCATAATGTTATTAACTTTTACTGTAGGAGCAGACTATATATGTAATTTCAATCTTGAGTTATTCTAATATGATTGTAGGACTATAGAACTGCAACACGCCTACTGTTAAGAATAGCGGTAAAAAAAAAACTTATTTGTAGTATCCTCTTATATTTTCTCTTTAGTTTTTAGGAGATAGCATTCCATATTGTTAGGTGGATAATATAGAACTATGCCTAAAATAGATCTTTAAAATTAAAATTTTTTTCCAAATTATAATTAACACCCAGATTGAGTTCTATAGCTAAATAGTTTTTTTTTTTTTTTTTTTTTTTTTTTAACATCCGACAGTTATCTATTTGGCAACTAAGGACCTTTTCATAGGAGTTGAGGAAGAGGCAGCTTACTAGTTATATATATATATGAAAAAAAAAATACCAGCAGTATTAAGAGGAATAATAAAAAGGCATATACAAATCTTTCACATCTGCAGGCCATAATCAAGGACATCCAGAGAGTAAGACAGGCTGTCAATGTAACAAAAGATTTTGTGGCCCAGGGACCAATCCAACTCACTGGAGATGTCCACCTGGTGAAAGTACACATGAGGGTCAGGAGAGAAGGAGTATAGGGACCCCTGGTGGGGATCCAGAACTGCCAGGGCTCTTTCCTCAGGTGTGGTGCCAGCAAAGTATCTACCAGTGGGATCTAACTTCCTGTCATTCACTCGGTTGTTTTTCTTGTCTTTATCTACTGTGGCCAGGACAACTGCAGACTGATCTTCCCAATTCACAGTGCAGAACTTTGTTCCAATGGTGGCGACCTACATCTCCTCAAGACTGGTGAAGGGCTACAGAACTAGTGGGGGCATCCACAGTCACTTGCTGCACTCGCTTGCTGAACGAATCCCACTGGCAAACCTCTTTTGCAGGAATATCTAGGAAGAGCAGAGAGTTGGATGCCTCCTCCAGTACTGGACACTCACAGCACCAGAGTTCTTTGGCAAAACACCCTCAATCTTAATGGAAGACATTGTCACGGGGGAGATCTTGGTTCTAGTGACCCTTGGAGAGCTGGCTCCTCAGTAGCTTTTGGAATTCTTGTTTATGTATTCTAGTAAGTCTTAGCTTTAACTTCTATTTTCCATTTTTATGTACCTGCCAGTAAATGATGGTTGAAACCCCTAGTTGTATTACATAGTTGTAATATTGTCTTTCAATTCCCTTCTGTTCCACTCTCTGATTATTAGATTTTAGCATGTAAGAAACCTATTGAAATTTTAAGCCTGCTCAAACCTTTCCACCTAGGTTAATTCTTTGAATCTTTGAGTTACATAGGGTTTTTCCTGTTAACTGTATTTTTAGTCCCTTCTGGAAAATTCAGTATTAATTTCCCAATAATGTGAGGATGTAACATTCAGCACTAGAGAAATTCTATTTCTATTATAGAAGCAGAAAGGAAGTGTGCATTAATTTTGCACCCAAATAGCTTGCATGTTGTGTTCTCTAACTGCCCTTCTTTGCTGATAGGGAAACTTTGTGCTGGGAATTCCTTCCAGGAAAAAAAAAATTGAGAAAATACTTACCTGGTTGTAGTGGAAGAATATGATATTCCCATTCAAGATTCACCAATGAGGAGGGCACTGAAAAAAATAGCCAAGGGGATTGGGATCTATCTGCTTGGATCTATCCACTTAAAAACTTGCAACAAGTTTGGATCTATCTGCTTAAAAAATCTTTGTCCTTATGTAAATTCTTCCTTATGAAAACCCTTTTCTTGCTGTTATCATGGGGGTTACATTTTATAATTGCCCAAGTACATACTGTTAAAAAAAAATTCAATGGAGTAAATTTTAAAGATGTAATTGACTTTATTAATTGATGCATGAATCAGGCAGCAGCCCATCTAACAAACAGAGGGGAGCTCCAAAGGGCTACAGAATAGGAGAGGTTTTTAAAGATAGAGAGGAAGTGAAGAAAAGGAAGTTATTAGCAAAGAATGTGTTGTTTTAGGCACAATTGCCCTCCTAAGGGGTTTATCGGTAATTATCAGTAATTTCCTAGTGCTGACCAGGAATCTCCCAGGTTGACAGGTCAGAGCTTACATTTCTGGGAGGTCGAAACTGCAGTCAAGTTCGGTATTAAGTCTTGGTTTACTGACTTGGGGTCTTAACCTAAGTGATGTCATTTTGAGCCTGTGGCTTTTTGTTTAACCGTTCATTCATTTATTCATTCATTCATTCCTATTCTTTTAGGTTGTCTGTTTGCAGAGACCTGGCTGGTGGGGGAGGGGGGGATGATAGGTAACTGTTATTGTGCTGAGCCCAAATTGCCCCAAATTAACCACAATTTACTAAGTCTTCCCCTGGAGGTTGCAAGCCTTCGATAGACTCTAGAGTTCCTTACATCAGACAGATTCTGCCATGCAATATTTGCCTAGGTGGGGTGACAGATCCCTGGGGCTTCCCAGAATCTTCTCATAAATTTCTTTTTAACAAATACATTTCAAAATGATTATAGCACAGGTATTACAGTTAAATTTCAAACAAGAAAGTTGACTATAGAATATAGTTTAAATTATTTCTCCAATGTTCACTATTTTTAAGATTGCATAATCTTGAGAACGAGGAATTAATTTCTTTTTTAAAATATTAGGGAGGATGAAAGACACTGCTAAACACAATAAAACCAGCTCCTAGACTACTTAGATACGGTTTCTCAGGAAAGCAATGTGAGGCAGAACTGTCTGTAGGATTGCTGTGGCTTTAGACCATAGACACAGACAACAGAATGAGCAGCATACAATTAAAGCTATGATGGGTATAGTAAGCAAATGGGAAAAATCAATCACAATCTTCGGGGACCCCACAGAGTCCGAAGCTCCCTGTTTTGTGTCTACATCTAGGTTATGAACCACGCAGTTACGTCCATGGACTATCTTCCCTTAGTCCTCGGGAGGAAAGCTGCCAGCCACAGGCTTCCCTTTGATAAATAGAAAGCAGCTGTTGTCTCAAGGATGGCTATTAATCTCCTCACAAGATGAAAGTAAGTGGGAAAGCTGAGAAATGCTTTGTAATTAATGATTCATGCACTCCTTACCTAAGAATAAAAAAAATCTTTGAAGCCGTTTCTGCATGGAAGATGGATAAGTTTTAACTGATACATAGTTACCTGAAGAAACCAGGACATACCAAATGGAGTCAAAACTTAAAGCTTCTAATTTAGGGTAACTATTACCTAAAGATGTATATTAGTTTGTATTTCTTGTTCTGATGGATTATAGAAAAGAAAAAACAACCCGGTTTATTCCAGAAGGTGCTAACTGAAGTTTTTCTTCCTGGTAATTATTTAACTTAGTTTATGGCATCTACACAGCTCTTTTTTAAGGATAAAAGACTGCAAGATAGCGATTTAGGTTTTAGGGAATGAATTTCTTGGACATTAAGGAGGGCACGTGATGTAATGAGCACTGGGTCTTATATTAGACTGGGTATTACATAAGACTGATGAATCACTGAACTCTACCTCTGAAACTAATAATACATTGTATGTTAATGAATTGAATTTAAATTTTTAAAAAGTTAAAAAAAATGAATTTATTTGAAAGAAATAGTATATGTTCCTCAAATTGTATAGCAATTTGGACAATTCTAGTACTTTTCAATATTTTGAATATGAGATTCCCTTTTTATTGTCACGCATATTATTTAAAATCATTTATATTAAGATAGAAAAAGTAATAGAAAAAATAATGATCCAAAAGTTCTGTGAAACTGCAATAAGAACATGTATTTTATTAATCAAAGTAACCATCTCTTTAAATGAAATTAAGTTAATTATGAAACCATGTAATAATACATAGAACATGCTAATGGCTCAATAAATATGTTTTTCATTATTTGATACTTGAAAAAATAGTAATATGGGTAAAATCATATTTAGTTCACAGCTTTTATGTATGAGTTCAATGATATTTAGCAATAATTCAGCAGCTCTCTTCCCAAACCCCTAATCAGAAACCCAGGGCCTTATATAGCAGAACTTGTAAGGGGCAAGTATGTAAAAGTTGAGGAAGCCTTTCCTCTAAGAATTTCAGAGTACTTCATGAATCTGTGTTGACGGAAATCATTTGGAGTTAATTCACTTTGGAATTTGGAATGCCTTTGTGTCCTTATGATTATATCAACTATTTCTTCATTTAGCCAACCTAGATTATAACAAAAATATTGACTAATGAAATCCTATAAATGTTCAATGAGCAACTACTTTGTGTAAAGCTCAGAAGTACTGTTACTACTTTTGTGGAGCTTTTAATCCAATGGAAGTAGCAGGAAGCTGAAATTATTAGTTATTAGAATATACATTTAAAAGAATCCAATGGGAATACAAGGGAAGGGGAGGTTAATATATACCAGTTCACTCAATAATTGGCATATGGTCCTCATTTTTACTATTATTTATAGCTAATCAAGGGATTAAAATTGTTAATATCATGCATTTGATGGTTAGATAGCATTCTAGTGGATCTACTTGCAACAAGATTTAAACAAAGAAAGTGGTACAAAAAAAATTCCTTAAAAAGTACAACAAAAGCTTTAGAAATCTGAGTGGTTTTACCCTTCTTAAAAACAAAAACAAAAGCAAAAACAAAAACACCTTAACAAAGCACTTTGGCATCAAACCTAAAAGAGAGCGTTTATTTTTTTAAAAAAGGACAGATTATCTCCTTATTTCAGCACACTATTCTACTTGGAGCTAGAAATATTTGTTTCCAAACCAAATATAAATGCAAAATTGTCAACAATTTGTGGAAAAATTAAATACCCATTGATATGAAATGATCTTTTGTTTTTTAAGCCCTAAACTATTCTTTTCTAACATTTTGACAGCATTTACAATATTTCTGATAAAAAAAAATGTTCAAAATATATTAAGAAGTTTTCTTATAGAAAGAAAATATAAATTTTCTTATATAAGTCAAAATATAATGTTACATGAGTAGTGTGAATATAAGAATAATATCATTTTTCTCTTAGTGCAATATAGAATTCTATACTTTGTCTTATGACATTATATATTGTTACTGATTACGTGTACATATGTGTGTGGGTACACTGTTGTTTTAGCTCATTGGTGATATGACTTGCTTTTTATCAGCTGATAAAAATTATAATATTCATTAACTTACGCGCTTCTGCACTGACTTTTATCATTCTTCTATGCGGTCACTTTCATTTACTCTAGTTACAAAATGTAGAAGGGATTTTGTTTTTATGCTTTGGGCTACTGAGTATCACGAATATTTTTAGATTCAATAAGCTTATGTCTTTTACATAAATGTTCTAACATTTCATCTATCTAAATGATATAGTTATTATTAACGTAAAATTTTACTTGAAAGTACTCCTGAATATTGAGTAGTTTTGGTCATTTTACATTTTCTAAAGTTAAAAAATACTGAAATGTCTGTTGGGTACACATATGGAAAGCTGTGAATGTTTTATAGTAAACAAATCCTTAACTATGCAAAGCATGGGACAATCATCCAATTTTCTCTATTCTAATGTCATTTTTCAAAGCTTTTATGTAGTGTTTGTTTATGGGGGAAAAGGAAGAGGGAGAGGCTCATTCTTCATTCACTAGAATGTCCTGACTGATTCTTAAAATCACGAGATTGGCACACAAATTAAATCTTTTCTAGAGGAAGTGGACATTGATTTCATACGAAGCTATAAGACTACTCACAGGCCTGTCTTTACTATTGCTAAATAGTAAAGACAGTGTGGTTTATTGTATGCTTTTGGAGGACATATAAAATGTATGCTAGCTCTTCTAATTATGACTACTCTTAATTTTAAAACTCTGCAATTTTACAACATATCCAAATACTATGTGCCCTATGTGATTGTTAGGATGGCAGTAATTAAACCTCAAAGCCTTGCTTGTTGTAATTAGGAGGTTGGGTTAAAGTATAGACGGCACTTGTCATCTAATTCTTTTTACTTTTTGTCTTGAAGTTTAGTTGCACAGATTGGACTAATCATAATGATAAATGAACAACACAACATGCATGACACTCTCTTAAGACTCCTTAATTATTTACGTATATAAAGATAATTTTTGAACCTACCATCCAAACCAAGAGCTAGAATATGCCAAGGTTTCCATTATAAGAAAAGTTGGAAAAACACAAAACTAAATAAAACAACAACAAAATACACATACATGTGAAGGCAGCAAGTGCTCCTGAGGCATCTGAGATAGGAGGTGCCATAACTGTTGAAACAGAGGAAATTTATTCAGATGAACCCAAGCAACCTACCTCACTTTTCTCCTTGGGGCCCTTTTTCAGCCTGGCATGACACAGAGTGAGTGGCTAAGAGGTTTGGTAGAGGACAACCAATGTGATGCAGAGAAACTGTGCAGCATTCAGCAATTTCATAAAACAGGGAGACAAGAATGGAATTTGGCCTTGCTGCCCCAGCAGACCAAACTTGCGTAACTGAGATCATCAAGAGAAGAGCTGTACAGAGAAGATTGAACATGACATTGCCTGACTTTCTCCTCACATTATTTTCCAGTTCTTATTGTACACTGAGACAGATGCTAAAAATCCTAGTGGAAAGTAGGTAAGGTGTTCAATGGGGCTTTTGATGGTCTCACAATGCTGGATGTTAGATTTTCCGAAAATAAATTGGAGTTTAGGACCTGGCAAGTTGGAAAGGGGTAAGCCTGAAATAGATGAAGCATTCAATACATGACAATCAGGCTCCAATTAACGTAGTTCATTGTGGACTAAGGTTTTCTTTCCCTACCGCAGAAAGAAGCCTGAGACACGATTGGTTGACTGTTCTCTGGAGGAAGATATACAAAGCCTCTATAATGTTTTATAACACAGTGCCCCCCCCCCACAGTGAAATGCTAGCAGACAATCTAAGGAAAGGACTAGGAAAAAAGAAACAGTTTTAAGGTGGCCCAGATACTGAAGTTTTCAGCCATGAACTTTAAAATAAATGTGATTAATACGTCAAGGAAAAGTAGTGACAAGATGGAGAACTTCACCAGACTCCTGGAATATATATATGAGAAATACTCTTAAATTAAGAAATTATGGATGAGTTTAGGAGCATACTGGAAGAACTGAAGGGATGGCTGGTGAACTGAGAGATGTTAGTAGAAATTACCCAGACTGAAACACAGAGAAATAGAACAAAACAAAAAACGAAAGAAAGGAGAGAAAGAAAGCAAGAAAGAAAGAAGAAAAAAGCAAGAAAGAAAAGAAAGAAAAAGAAAGATTCAGACAGAATTGCAAGAGACATATAAGAAATTGTAAAAATATATAACTTAGCAAAAGACTTACCAGAAGGGAAAGGTGAGAGTGAACTGATGTTCAAAAAGATAATGGCTATGATTTTTTTTTTAACATTGATAAAAGACATCAAGCCAGGAGCCACATATTCAAGCAGCACAGCAAATTCCACTTAGGGTAAATACAAAGAAAATCAAACCCATGCACATTGTAGTAAAACTACTAAAAATAAAAGACCAAAAGAATATCTTAAAAGCAACAGTGGGGAATGGGAGATGCATTATCTTTGAATGAGGCACAGCGTAGTGGTTAGCTTACCAATTATCAAAAGGGGAAAATCTGCATGGTTGAAAAGCTGATGTAAAATACCTACCTAGAATTCTGTTCCAAGTGAAAATATTATTCACAGGTGAAGACAAATAGAAACGTTTGTAGTCAACAAAATGAAGAGGTAAAATTCATCACCAACAATCCCATATTAAAATGATATTAATGTGAATTTTTCAGACATAAGAAAAATTATGCTAGATTGACTCATGGAAATGTAGAAAGGAAGAGAAAGTAATGATAACTATGGTAAATTTAAAGGTAACTAAGGGTAATTAATGGTAAATCTAAATGTATATTGGCTATTGAAAGCAATAATCGTAATGTGCTATGGAGTTCAAAATAAATGTAGAAATAAAATGCATGAAAATAGTAACACCAAAGGCAGAAGGAAATAAAAAGAAGTATGTGTTCAAGTGTTATAAAATTGGGATCCCTAAGCATCCAACTCTTGATTTTGGCTCAGGTCGTGATCTCAGGGTTGCGGGATCGAACCCTGCTTTGGGTCCAGGCTGAACATGCTTAGGATTCTCTCTCTTTGTCCCTCTGTCCCTCCATATGCGATTGCTTTCTCTCTCTCTTAAAAAAAAAAAAAAAAGTTATAAAATTGTCTGGGAAGTGATAACAGTACTTAATTATATGAGAAGTTAGTAAGTCAAGAGGGCATATTGTACATTTTTAGGATTACCATTAAACAAGTAGGAAAATATTTTATAATAAACTAATAGTTGAGAAAATGAGAAAATTATGATACTTTAGTAGAAAAAGGAGAGGAGAGAACATAGAATACTAGTGAGAAAATAAACAAAAAGATGTTAATTATAAACCTAAGTACATCAATTTATATCAAACGTAAACAATCAAAATATGCCGTCATAAATTTAAAGATAAAGAACAAGCATATTCTGTATGGAAGAAAGACATTTATTATTTTATTTTTTATTTTTATTTTAATTCCAGTATAGTTAACATTGTTGTACTAGTTTCAGGTGTGCAATATAGTGATTCAACAATTCTATTCATTGCTCAGTGCTCATTGTGTAAAGTATACTTTGAATCCCCTTCACCTATTTCACCCATCCCCCATCCACCTCTCCTCTGGTAACCATCAGTTTGTTCTCTGCAATTAAGAGTTTTTTTTCTTGGTTTGTCTCTCTTTTTGTTGTTGTTGTTCATTTGTTTTGTTTCTTAAATTCCACATGTGAGTGAAATCATATGGTATTTGTCTTTCTCTCTCTGACTTATTTCCCTTAGCATTATACCCTCTAGATCCATCCATGTTGTTCCAAATGGCAAGATTTCATTCTTTTTTATTTCTGGGTAATGTTTCACTGTGTGAATGCACATATATGAGTGTATACACACACACACATATGTATATACACTACTTTATCCATTTATCTATCAGTGGACACTTACATTGCTTTCATATCTTGGTTATTGTAAATAATACTGCAATCTTTTCAAATTAGTCTTTTTGTATTCTTTGGGTAAATACCTAGAAGTGAAATCGCTGAATCATACAGTAGTTCTATTTTTAATTTTTCAAGGGACCTCCATACTGTTTTCATAGTGGTTGTAACAATTTACATTTCCACCGATAGTGCACAAGGATTCTCTTTTCTCCACATCCTTGTCAACGTGTTATTTCTTGTCTTTTTGTTAATAGCCATTTTAAAGATTTTATTTATTTATTTGACAGAAAGAGAGACAGCCAGCGAGAGAGGAAACACAAGCAGGGAGAGTGGGAGAAGCAGAAGCAAGCTCCCAGCAGAGCAGGGAGCCCGATGCTGGGCTCGATGCGGGGCTCGAACCTAGGACTCTGGGATCACGCCCTGAGCTGAAAGCAGATGCTTAACAACTGAGCCACCCAGGCGCCCCAGTTAATAGACATTTTAACAGGTGTGATGTGATATCTTATCATGGTTTTGATTTGCCTTCTCTGGATAATTAATGATGTCAAACATCTTATCATGTACCTATTGGCTTCTTTGGAAAAATGTTTGTTTAGGTATGTTCAATTTTTAATCAGAATGTTTTGTTTTTTCTTTTGCCATTGAGTTATATGAGTTTTTTAATATATGTAGTTATTAGCCCTTTATCATATATATGATTAGTAAATATTTTCTCTCAGTAAGTTGCCTTTTCATTTTGTTGATTTCCTTTGCTGTACAGAATATTTTTGGGTTGACATATTCCTAATTTTTTATTTTTGCTTTTATTGCTTTTGTTCTTGGTGTCAGATTTAAAAAAAAAAAAATCATTGCCAAACCTATGTCAGTTTACTACCTCTGTTTTCTTCTAAGAAATTCTAAGAGTTTTACAGTTGTAAGCTCTTATGTTCAAGTTTTTAATCCATTTTAATTTTTTTGTATGTTATAAAATAGTTGTTTCATTCTTTTACATTTGGCTAATTTCCCATTTATTGAAATGACTTCCTTTCCCCATTGTATATTCTTGATTCCTTAGTCATAAATTAATTAACCATGCATGCATGGGTTTATTTCTGGGCTCTCTATTCTGTTCCATTGATCTATGTATCTGTTTTTATGCCAATACCCTGTTTTTTCAATTACTATAGTTCTTTAATGTATTTTGAAATTAGGGAGCATAATGCCTCCAGCTTTGTTTTTCTTTCTCAAGATTTCTTTGGCTATTCTGTTTTTTTTTTTTTTTTTATGCCTCCATACAAATTTTAGGATGTTTTATTTCTACGAAAAATGTCACTGGAATTCTGATAGGGATTACATTAACTGTGAATATGGACATTTTAACAGTATTAATTTTTCCAATCCATGAGCATGGAATATCTTTCCATTTATTTGTGTTTTCTTAAATTTCTTTCATTAATGTCTTTCTGTCTTCAATATACAGGTCTTTCATCTCCCTAAATTTATTCCTGGACTTTTCTTTCTCTTAAGTGCAATTGTAAATGGGATTGTTTTATTAATTTCTCTTTCTGATTGTTTATTACTAATGTATAGAAATGCAATAATTTTTTTTAAGTTGATTTTGTATCCTGCACCTTTACTGAATTCAATTCTTGGTTCTAGCAGTTGTTTTGATGGAGTCTTTAGGGTTTTCTGTATATAATGTCATCTGCAAATAGTGATAGTTTTATGTCTTCCTTTCCATTCTGGATGCCTATTATTTATTTTTCATCCCTAATTGCTCAGGCTAGGACTTCCAATACCAGGCTTAATAAAGTGGCAAGAATGGTATCTTTGTCTTTTTCCTGATCTTAGAGGAAAAGCTTTCAGCTTTTCACTGTTAAATATGATGTTGAATATGATATGGGCCTGTCATATATGGCCTCAATTACGTGTGGATACATTCACTTTATGCCCATTTTATTAAGAGTTTTTGTCATAAATGGATATTGAATTTTATCAAATACTTTTTCTGCATCTATTGAGATGCTCATATCATTTTTATCTTTCATTTTATGAATATGGTGTATCACAATGCCTGACTTATGGATACTGAACCACACTTGCATCCTTGAAATAAATCTTACTTGACCATGGTGTATGATCCTTTCAATGTATTTTCGAATTCAGTTTGCTAATATTTTGTTGAGGATTTTTGTATCTGTGTTCATTAGGGATATTGGCCTGTAATTCTCTTTTTTGTGGCACCCTCATCTGGTTTCAGTTTTGGGGTAATGCTGGGCCCATAAAAAGAGTTTGAAAGAGCTCTTCCCCTTCTATTTTTTGGAAAAGTTTGGGAAGGATTGGTATTTTAATACTTCTTTGAATGTTTTTTATAATTCACTGGTGAAGCCATCTGGTCCTTGACTTTGTTTTTTGGGAAGGTTTTGATTACTGATTCAATCTCTTTCCTAGTAACTGGTCTGTTCAAATTTTCTATTTCATCATGATTCAGTTTTGGGAGATTGTATGTTTCTAGGAATTTATTCATTTCTTCTAGGTTGTCATATTTGTGTGTGTATAATTGTCCTAGTTGTTGGCATATAAGATCCCTTATGACCCTTTGTATGTGGTATCAGTTGTGACATCTCTGAAATCAGAAATGGAAGAGGAGATTTTTTTTAACGTGAGTTCTTTAAAAAAGCAATTAATATTCTATCTGTTCCACATATTAAATTTAAAAGAGAATTAAGTTGTAGCACTGATAAAAAAAGAGGAAAGTTTTTCCATAATAAATAGGCCTAATGTAGTGCTCAAAGCTATGAAATCTCAGATTACTCTGAGTTCCTTTTTTATCCCCATGATTAATTAACTGCCTCAGTTTATTTTTCCTAGGAGAAAGTTGAAGAGAAGAGGGGATAATCATACTACGGTAAAAGCACAATTGCCTGGAAGTTTGTATTTTTTAAATCACAGTTAAGATAAAAACTGGCACTTATCTAATTTTGGCTACCTTAACTTACAATTTGAATTTCTAACCTTTAGGCTTTTTTTTCAATTACTACCTAGCATATATTTAAAGTCATTGTAAACTATCATCAGAAACATTTAACTTCTAGCAGAGACACTGTGCTTTATTTTATTCGATATGATGTCTATTCTAAGTGAAATATAAGACTGAAGTAAGTGCTTCCTTTCTTTGAAATCAGATTTTCATTATAAAGTTGACCTTTAAATGTCCCATTTTGTTAGGCAAACAACATTATTTGAAATTAGTCACAGGTTTCTTGTTTTGTGCAAGCAAAGCTTGATTACAAGCCTTTCTATAAAGCTTCTATTCAGTTTAATAATTCATACCTCTCTGCTTATCAGCTTTAGAATTCTAAAGGAGGAATTTGCCTATAAATCTTTCCCACTGCTGCATTTTATTTTAATGCACAGCAACAGAACACTAACATAATTGGTGCAATCTGTTATTTACAGATATGTGGTGAGACGCAGGTGGCAAACTCTTTTTTAGTGTTGTAAGGAAAAGTAAGACCTTCTTCACAACTTGAGTTATGTGAATAAAAATTGTGGCTGGGTTAGGATAGCAGCCATTGTCACTATGGGTGTTCTCTAATTTCTGCAGTAAATCTTTTCCATATGGAATCTTTTTCAATTTCACTCTACACCAGAATGCTTATTTTGTGTTGAGAACATTTATTTTCTAAAAAGTGGACCTATAAAGGAATATTGTTGTGTACAATCTTAACTTAAATGTCCAGAATAAATTGGCTTATGATTTTTGTTCTAATAAAAATCTTCTTTAAGAGCTTTCTGAAATCTAAAACACATACCATACTTTTTGTGTGTCAACCATAACTTCTAAGTTTAAAAAAGTCAAAAGTAAAGCTCAGACAGTTGCTTCATTTGCCACATAAGTTTTTTGTTTGTTTGTTTCATGTTGTTATTATTCATTGACCTACATCAAGTGTCTAAAACAATGAGAGGAAGATATAAACCCTCAAATGATACTTATTGAATAAATGAGGGGAAATTTTCAATTAACTATTTTTCAATTCAATTATCATTTGTTGAATAAAAAGGATTGTCCAGGGATTTGGGGAACCAAGATTATATAATAATATAATAGAGCACGAATATAAAATAATCAGTCAGCATTTATTGAAATTTAAATTGTGCTAATGCCTCTGTCTTGGAATTGTCAAAACAAGTTGGAATATGCTTATGATCATTTTTTCTAATTTTGCTTATGTGAAAACTGAGGTTTAGAAGGGATAAGACACTTGCCAACAATGTCACAGGTGGTAATATCAGAGCTAGAGCTTGAACACGGGAAATTTGACCCTGAAGCCCATAGAATTACAATCTGTATATTGTGAACATGTCAGCAAGTACCTAATTATAAAATTCCATATGTAATAAAGACAGGGGAAAAAAAAAAACTACCAAAAAGAAAAAAAGCACATCTTGAGCTAATGGAGAGATTATAATGGCAGGAATGATGGAAGGGTGCTTCACAGAGGTGGAAGGGAAGGGTAATTCTTGGTAGATATACGTAGGAGTTAAAAAAGTTGTGATTTCAAGAGAAATTGCCAAGCTGTGACAAAGTATAGAGTGAGCTATTTCTAAGGATGCTAACATGTAGAGCAGAAATAAAATCCTGTATTCATGGTGCTGATGAAAGAAAATCCAATTTCCAGCGAATGCCAATTTTAGAAAACACATAATCACAGAAAACAAAATTCAACAAAACATCTTTATTGACTACATATCTCCTTTATAGTTTCATTTATATATTTCCCTTTATATAAAGCCTATCAATGGGATATTTAATATTTTCTATATCTATTTAATCACCTTGTATTTGGTTCTGCTCAATGAATATTTCCACTGTCACTCACTATTGGCAAGATCATCAATAATAACCACTTGTCAAATTCAATGATCAATTCTTAGTCCTTATTATATCTCTTAGTGGTATTTGATAAATTTGATGAAATTGTTCTTAAAATTCTTTTTTTCCCTTGGTTTACTATATGCATCTCTCAGATGTGTTTTTCTCCTCCATCCTTTGCTACTCATTTTTCATCTTTTTTGTTAGAGTCTTTTTATTCCTAAATGCCAGAGTAGCCCGTGCTCAGTTCGGCAACCACCTTCCTTCTCTATTTAGATCTTCTTTCTATGTGATTCTATCTAGTTTTATTATAGTTGATTCTCAAATGTACAGCCTGATACGCTATAAAACCTTACAACTAAGAACTTGTCAACCAAGCATCTGTAAACATTTCTACTAAGTGCTCTTAACATGATCTTAACATTCCAACACATAATTCTACTTTCTGGCATAAACCAACTCTGTTTTTCCCTATCTCAGCATTCACCATTTATTCAATTGTTCAAAACTAGAAGTCATCCTCGATTCTTTTATTTTCATTCTCATCTGAAACCCAAAACATATGTCTTGAAAAATCAAAGGATATATTGAATTCAACCACTTGTCTTCATTGTTGCCAGTCTGAGCTGCCATCATTTCTGACATGATCCTACTTCAATGACAACCTTAAGTCTTTGTTTACTTCTAATTTGGTCCAGTCTCCATGTAGCCATCAGAGTCACCTTTTAAAACCTTAGAGAACATCGTGGCACTCTGATATTCAAAATTTTCTGGTGGTTTGAATCACAATTAGAAAAGAATCAACTTCCTAATTCAGGTTGCAAGGCCTCACTGATTCAATTTCCATCATACACTCCTTCCAGCTTCAGCTATGCTTACTCTGCTTGGATCACAAGGACCTTCCTGCAATTCCTTAAAACACATCTAAGTTCTTTCCTGCCTCAGAGACTTGCACTTGTGTTTCCTACACTAGAATGTTCTTCCTACCCACCTGACTCCCTTCTTTTCTTCTTTTCCTTCCAGGCTCCCCTTAAATATCACCTACTCGTAGAGACCTTCCCTGACTACCTTATACAAAATAGAAAAACCACTATAATCCCACCACTCTCTGTTTCCTTACTTTGCTTTGCTTTTTGTTTTGTTTTGTTTTTTTTTGTATCACGTATCACTATTTAAATTAGCTGATATATTTATTCATCCAGATGTGCTTCCTGCTCTTCAGGGAGGCTGTCCACACCTTTAGAAAAAAAAAATATTTTGGAAAATGTTTTTGGAATATTTACCATTAAAGCTATCAGATCAGGGACACTTGTGGGCTCAGTGAGTTAAGTGTCTCGCTTTGGTTCAGGTCATGATCACAGGGTCTTGGGATTGAGTCCCACACTGGGCTCCTTGCTCAGCAGGGAGGCTGCTTCTCCCTCTGCCTGTTGCTCCCCCTGCTTGTGCTCGCTCTCTCTCTGACAAAGAAATAAAATCATTTAAAAAAAACCCCTATTGGTTGGTTCAATAATATGAAGGATTAGCTGTGCCTTGACCCAGACATAGGATGATATCAGTTTCCAGAACATACCTAATTTAGTAATTATGTTGATTAAATATATACATAAATATAAATATAAATATATATAGTAATATCATGAAAAATGTTTAGTATTTTAAAGAAGTATATTTTCCACAATTTTTATAACTTTACTATTGTGCATAAATTAACTAATTGTAACATTGTTGATTTCATTTCAATAGCTATTGCACATTTCAAATGCTAAACAAGGGAATAGGTCTTAGAAGAAAAAAACCAGCTTTTCCCGAGGTGCTCTTGGGGGAATAGGAGAAAAGTATTGAAAACAACTGATAATTAATGATATGAACAGAGCGCTAAGAAAACATATATATTTATATACAAATTTTAAAAGACTGTGATTGTGGAGACCTTGATGATTAGGTAAAATGAGAACTCTTAATTGCAGGCTTAAAAAGGACTTGCAGTTTTTAAAAAATAGTTCTCAATATAGAATTAGAATTTAGAATTTAAACTGGAACATCTATTTATATAAAATTCTATAAGTATATGTGAACTTATATTTTCAAAACATATTAATTATGGTACAATTTCCCAGTAGTAGCCCAGAAATAATTATGATCTTTCATGAAACAACTGCTTGTTTTTGCAGGCCACATTCAGAACATCTTGGAACAACTGCCCTACTGCTCGAAGCCAGAAAGTATCTTGAGTTATTTGTTGCAGGTTGGCATCTTCGCTGGTGTCTATCATGTACAGAGAAATGATCAAAGTACTTAACAACAGATAATTAACATTCTCTTGTTCTGTATAATTCACAGAAGAAAAAATACTATTTATATTTTAAGTCCGTTTCGCAAAATGTGTTTTATGCATACAAGGTGCCATTGTAAGAACAGTCATGACCATAACAAGAGATATCGTAGGGTTTTGCTATTATTCTCACACAAAGTTTTCTTGGAAGAGTCTGTTTTATTTTTCTGGCTCTTTCAAAAGCAAACAGTACCTGAGCAGTATGTCTGTATTTCTTCTATTGTTACACTTGTGTCTGTAAGAGTTGAATAGAGCCCCCCTTTCTCTAAAATAATTAGATAATGGAAAGTTTCAGATAAGTTCACATTCCAAAGAACTGAAGCTTATAATTATACCCATCCAACTATTTTAGAACTAATTTGAATGGGTAACATTTAAAATAAATAGGGATCATAAATGCAATTTCATCTTCTCACTTTGTCTTTAAACAAATAAATTATTAAAATAAGAACTATAAGTAAAAATAAAATCAAGCACAAGGACAATAATGATAATTGCAGCTATTTAGTAAAGCACTTCCTACGTGCCAGGCACTGAATTCATGCTGTACATTTTTTTCCCGTTTAATCCTCGTAACAGCCTAGGGTGTATATATCATGTTTATCCCTTTTTGTTAGGTTAGGAAACTGAGGCACAGAAAATTATGTAGATGGCCATAATCACTTCGCTAACAAGAGCTCTGGTAACAAATGCAGACACGTTGACAAACGAGCATCTGCACCCTTGTTAAAGTCTCCTCCGTCCATTTACATTCTCCTTTTGCTAAGAATGTAATTTTTTAAAACAGAACGAAAGAATGTAATTAAGACCATGCTTTCATGTTCAGATTGTCACCATGTCATTCCGTACACTGAGCATTTTTAGCCATACAATTTTGGACAGATTACTTCCTCTTTCTCTGCCTCAGTTCTTCCCACTAAACAGGATTAGTAAAAGGAACATAATACAGAGGATGGTTAAATGGGATAACAGATGTTAAACAGTGCATGGCATAAAGAATTAGTAAGTGGAGGAAAATATTTTTCATTTAAGAAATGTTTTGGTTTTTTTTTAAGATTTCATTTATTTATGAGAGAGAGAGAGACAGAGACAGAGAACACAAACAGGGGAGCGGCAGGCAGAGGAAGAGGGAGAAGCAGACTCCCTGCTGAGCAGGGAGGCCCACAGAAGGCTCGAACCCAGGACCCTGAGATCATGACCTGAGCCATAGGCAGCCGCTTAAATGACTGAGCCACCCAGGTGCCCCAGAAAATGTTTATTGAACACCAACAAAGCACTTTGCTTATTACCAGACAGGATACAGCTCTCCTGTCTTTCTGCTACTAAAATCACTACTGTGTTTTATTAATGACCTATACTCTTTCTGCACATTTTGATGCTTCTATCTGTACTTATCATGTATTCAACAAAAATCTCCTGAGCACTTAATATGTGCTAGCTGCTAGGTACTGAAAGATTAGAGATATGTGTGTCCAGACCTACCATTAAGACATATCTGGTCATGCCTGGCACACTGATGGAGTCAATCTAATTCACATTCATTTGTATGAGGTGAGAACATATCTTAAAGGAAAAATAGTAACTAAAACCCTTCGAGTGTTTAATAATGCCCGTTTTAAATATTGCTCATGTAATCACGCTAGCCAATTTAATGGTACCATTGGTGGTACCATTATAATATTGATTTTAGGTATATGTAATGTGAGGCCCATGGGAATTGAGTAATTTGCCAAAGATCCCTCAACAATTATGTTCTGGAGCCAGTGTTGAAATACAGTCGATAAGGCTGAGAACCTACACTCTGAACCATAGTACCATATAATTTTGGACCCGGAACAAGATGTCATAATCCAGGGTTGGAAAAAAATTTTTTTTTGTATAGTATGGATAATTAGGTCTTTCACTATCAAGAGCCCATAGACTTCTGCTGAGTTCTAGTGAGAGCGGAGTATGAATAAAAGCAAGGCCTTTTTTTTTTTTTTTTTTTTTTTTTTTTACTGAAAACTTTATAAGACTGGTATTCAGGGAGCAATTCAACGTTGCCCCTTTAATGAAATGTAGAAGCCAAACCAGAGGTGTACTCTACTTCCCAACGCCAGAGAATACCCCTCAAACTTGACACCTAGTAGACATCTATTGGTGTGGCGTATTTCTGGGGAGCAATACATGGGATACAGAGCAGCAATGTCCAACATAGAGCGTGGCAGAGGGTTTGGGCCAAGTCATCAACAGTGCGCAGGGTGGGGGGTGGGGGGACTGCTGCCCAGACAGAGCAGCATTGGTGTCAGAGACGTCAGTAAGACTCTGGAGTGACGTGTGAAAACTTAGCAGAGTCAGTAGATGGTGTGGTACACGGGGAAAGAGGATCAAAGCGACACAAGCAAACAATAAATAAATTAGGCCTCATGGTAACTCAAGTGAGCCAGAAGTGTTAATGAGCTCTTGTATAAAATCCACCAGGAGTCTCAGAAATCCTGGAGGGATTATTTCAGCAAGCAGTAGAAGGGCCATTGAAACATGGATGATGACTAATTATTATGTTGATTTCACTTATGTCTTGGTGTGGCTTTGTATATACTCAGATTTCCTAAGTCAGGCGTGGTCTCTGCTCTTGAGAAATCCATGGTCTCTTCAGTGAGACAGACAGGCAAATACTTACTTGAGACATGGCTCTGTGATTGAGTTCTACACAAAGTTCCCCTGGAACTCAGCGAGGAGGATGATAAACTCCTCACTCTCCACGCTCCACTTTGTTCTGCTCGTTCCATCTCTCCCCCAAATTTCCTTTTACTATTACTATGATGGCCATTATATAAATTAAGCTTAAATCTTAGTTCATGACGGCAAGTTCATTCTATAAATCACCATTTGCTTACTCAGTCATTCTATGCCATGCAGGAACGTACAGCAAATGAAATCAATATAGTCGATGTAAAAAATCTGTGCTAGTCATTATCTATAAAAGTCACTGCAAACACAGAAATCAGTGAATGCTGAATCGTGTATGCTCGGGAAAATATGGGGTTAGTTTCCTGTGAAGCTCTGGTCATGTTTTCATCAACCAATCAAGAAGTAATGTTATTTCGTATGTGTTTCTGTTTAAAGACCTTTATTTAATATATAGTTGCTTCATTGACCTTGAACCCAGAGCCAAGGGTACTGTAACTCATGCCTGAACAAAATGGATCTATGTATTTTGTCTATAATGCACATCACAGACATTCTGTGCTTAGGAACTCTAGCCAGCTCTTTAGTATGACACAGGAGGGCCACTTGAAACAAAATTACCAAGAGAAAGCAAAACATGTGGCAATAAATAAACTGCAAAAAGGACACTTGTTTGCAGTAGGAGAGCTGAAACAAAAGGCCAGAGTGTGGCCTTGTTTGACCTCAGCGGTAAAGGCACTCCCCCCTGGGAAAACCCAGTTTCCTTACTCTGTGCATGCTTTCAAGTGACTTGAAAGTACCTCATGTGTTCATGGGGCAGGCGGGGGAGGAGGGGCGAGGTGTTTCCACATAAATCTTAGCAAGTAGATGAATTTGCAAATATAGAAATCACAAATAATAAGGATTTACTACATTGGGCAAGTAACATCACATGATTGATTTCCATAAAATCTTTTTCACTTAAAACGTGACTCTAATTGGGACCTTAATAATTAAAATCGAATATATTTCAATCCATTAAATGAGATTCTTTGCCTATAGCTGATAGTACATTAGAAAACACATAAAACTCTTAAAAATCTCCTGCCTTTCATGATGTAATCATCACTCACATCTTCCCTAATATTTTACAATTAAGTGTATATGCATTATATATGTATAAATTATATAACCTATACATATAAAATTATATATATATAAATTATATATAGCTTCTCTAATATTTTACAATTAAATATATGTGTATTATATATGTATAAATTATAAATATAAACTATACATATAAAATTGTATATGTAAAAATTATATGTGTGTATATACATGAAATATATAAATATTCATGGCTAACCTATGAATTTGGTACCTTTATCAAAAGGAAAGCATACTTAGTCCTCTTCTGAGGAAACTGCCCCCAAATGCTTTTTTTCTGAACAAATTACAACGATCTATCATGTTCAACTAGTGAATTTGAAGCTACTATTCCGGCTACAATTGATTATAGGAAGAATAGGTTTGTGAGTCAAAGGCAACCTGTTTAGACAGATCATAATGTTGAGATGGCTTGGTACAAAATTCTCTCTAATGAGGATGATCCATATTGCATGGTGATAAACTTACCTAGTCATATGCTATATCTCGACAATATTAATATTAGATATTAATGATAAGAGCACTGGTTTCATCCTATATAATGTTTAATTATTTTTCTATTTCTCTCTCAGCTACCTCATTCTAGTTTGGAAACTCTAGAACCTTGGCCAGTATAAAGTTGCTAACACAGTTTCCTGTACCATGACATTTCACCACATAGCCTTATAATAAACTCCCATGATCAAAGAGAAACCGTGTCCGTCTGTTAGTGGCAACAGGAACACAAGTGATTATCACTAAGGCAATTGAGGTTCAAAGAATTTGAGTGAAATGGCTCAGGTCACACCGGCAGAGGTGACATTAGCCACAAACCTAATATCCCGACTCCTAGGGCTCCTGATCATGCATATCACACAACTGCTACTTACCCTGTCAAGACGGCAATTTTGGGACATGCTCCACCTGGCTTCAGTGACAGATTAAAATTCCTTGAATGTTAAAAACCCACTCTAGAAAAGGAACATGATTTTACTCTTAGATATGGACACCAAACATAAATTATTTTATCTTCATCTATAATTTTATTGAATTTATCTTGTTCATCTAATTCTTTTTTTTTTTTAAAGATTTTTATTTTATTTATTTGACAGAGATAGAGACAGCCAGTGAGAGAGGGAACACAAGCAGGGGGAGTGGGAGAGGAAGAAGCAGGCTCACAGGGGAGGAGCCTGATGTGGGGCTCGATTCCATAACGCCGGGATCACGCCCTGAGCCGAAGGCAGACACTTAACCGCTGTGCCACCCAGGCGCCCCCATCTAATTCTTTTTAATAGACAACTATTAAATCAAAAGAGATTTAGCATACTGGAATTCACTTACGGGAGAAAAGTCCTTCTGTCTATAAATGAAAGATAAAATATTCACAGATAAAAGGAAAACTGGTCTTTAACCTCAGGCTTACTAAGTACAACCTTACAAGGACAAAACACTTGACTTGATATTAATCAAGAACCAGCCTCCCTAGGCAGGAGAGACCTGAACAGGTTGGACTCATGACATGATGCTTGCAAGTGTCTCGAAATGCTGTCACCCCTGCTGAGACTCCTGACGTTGCCACTTCTAATGCCAGACCTGCTGTGCCTCCATGTTACCCTCTTGTTCGTGCCACTTCATGCTCATGTCCAGTGAGCCAAGGAACACACTCATAATCTATTTGTTCCAGGGGAATAAAAGCATTTTTAGCAACCAAATTATGGAATGCTGGGGCTAAAGATCAGTAACCAGGATGGATTACACTCTAGCTCTCGCGTCTGGAAAAGGGAATCCAATAAAAATAGAAAGCCATGAATTTGGAGCTAACAGAAAGTCATTCCCCAAATTGTTAGCATAAAAGAACAATTGAAGATCTATGTAAGATTGGAGTCTGGCAACGTAATTTAACGGTGGTCATCATTATATAGATAGTCATGAACTAGATTAGAATGAGAAATAGAAAAGCACATCCTACTAAATATGTATGTAATTGGTTTTTGCAACTTATTGGTTTATACACATAGAGATGTACATATTATATTAACAAACATTTCTGAAATTTCCTTAACTTCACTCATATTTGCTACTTATACTGTTATTGAAGAATAAACACTGCGATTATTTTGTGTGTGTATTTATTATTTAATTTACTCATTCAGCCATCTAGTTGTCAAATTGAAGCCCATCATTTAGAGTTATATATTTAGCACCTATCATGGGACCTACGCTGTACAAGGCGTTAATTATACAGTGATGAACAAGACAGACACCACCGTGCTATTGAAGAAGCTACCGTTTAGAGGAAGGAGAATAGGATTCCCAGAAGAACGTATAGGGAATATATAGTATTAAACATAGTGATCGGTGTAAGTACAAGGTATATGGGATTGCCTCCGAGGCATACATTTAGTTTTTTTGAGAAATGGAAGCTTTCCTAGAAGAGGAAAAATCGTCACTAAACCCGGACCAATGAAACGATTTGCCTAAGTGAAGAAACGGGATGAGGAAGTACCAGGAACAGAGTTACCGGCCATGTGCAAATACCAACAGCGGGGAGTAGGGTGCATTCAGAGGAACCGCAAGTTCTCGCAGTTGGTTGGTGCGCAGGTGATAATGTGAAAGGAATGAAGATAAAAGTAAAAGTGGGGAGAGAGGTTGCTTGTGCAGGAGGCTGGAGAGGATGGGAGTGAATTCATCAGCACTAGGGTGTTTGCTCTTTGCTCTGTGAGCCACGGAAAAGCAAGAAGAGGCTTTGAACAGGGGAGGAAGATACCCAGACTTGATCTTAAGGTAATCACTCTGGTTTCGAATGTGGAATGGGCTGGAGAGTGGCAATGCTGGAAGTTAATTAGGTTAGAAGGACATTGAAGGATGTATTGGGGAAGCCTGAGCCAAGCTAGTGGCAATGGAGATGAAGGGAAGGAGACATTATTTAAACAATACTGAAGATACAGGGGCATCTGGGGGGCTCAGTTGGTACAGCGACTGACCTTCGTTTTGGTTCAGGCCATGGTCTCAGGGTGTGAGATGGAGCCCTGTGTAGTGCTCTTCTCTGGGTATGGAGCCTGCTTAAAATTCTCTCTCCCCCTCTCCCTCTGTCCCTCCCCCACACTCACTATCTGTCTCGAAAGAAAGAAAGAAGAAAGAAAGAAAGAAAGAAAGAAAGAAAGAAAGAAAGAAAGAAAGAAAAAGAAAAAAGAAAAAAGAAAAAAAAGAAATACTTAGGATACAGAATGAACAAAATTTGGTGATTGATTAGATTGGTTTGGTCCAGACTGTATTAGATGACTTAACCTTTTTTGAACTTCAGTTTCCTTGTTTGTAGAATCCATATAATAAAAGTACTATGCCATGGGATTACGAAGGAAAATAGGAAAGATCTGACATTTTACATTCGATATTCAGAAAGAGTTATACTAGGGTAACATCCAGTTGTCCAGTTTCGGCAAATAGCTGACACTTTCCTGTAAAGGAGAAAATGCAGAGAGAGGAATGCATTGTAAAGGAAGATGGCTAGTTCTGTTCTTAATTTCTTTATTTCTATTGTAGTCATTCCTGTCCAATAGCCTACCTGCAGCTCGGTGTCCTAACTGGAATCACCAGGGCTTCTAGTGTAGCTCCAAAATACTACCCAGATTACAGACAGAATGTCTTTAAACTAAATATCAGACCATGTTACTGCTTGGTTTTAAATTGTTAAAAGGTTGGGGCACCTGTGTGGCTCAGTCAGGTAAGCATTTGCCTTGGGCTCAGGTCATGATCCCGGGGTCCTGGGATGGAGCCCCAAGTCGGGCTCCCAGCTCAGTGGGGAGTCTGCTTCTCCCTCTCCCTCTGCCCCTCTCCACCACTCGCATTCTCTCTCTATCAAATAAATAAATAAAATCTTTAAAGAAAATTAAAAAAAATATATTTAAAGGCCATCCTTAGGCTCTTGTATATTCATGCAAAAGGCTGGAATGGACAGTTCACCAAAGAGGATATCTAAATGACCAGTCGCTACATGAACTTCATTTGTCCTCAGGAAAATGCTTGTTCAGAATAAACTAATGCCTTAGGATAAGGCTTTGCTATAAGGCCTTTCCAAACTTTGATGCTTCATCTCGGAATTCTTTTCTGCCTGCTCTCTGCTTCCTACCATTCCAGCTTTCTCTCAGTCTTTCAAAGATGACATGATTCCTACTGCTCATGATTCCTAGGCCTATCAGAATTTTTGTGCTCTTTTATTTTTTAACTTTTTTTATCCTCCAGATTGCTCAACATTGACATTTAAAAGAAACACATTTAGTGAATGCTTACTATATGCTAGACATTCTTTTCTAAGCGCTTTATATGAGATGCTTTATTTAATACTTATAAAACCCTATGTAATAAATATAATTATTATCTCTATTCTAAATATGTAGAAATGAGGCAGTGAACTTAAGTAACTTATCCAATGTCATGAATGTGCTAAGAGATGGAGATTTTGAGGAAAAATAGGATATTTGCATAGTCTCAAAGTATCTTCTCCCAAGGTATTTGGTTTTTTTAAGACTTTATTTATTTATTTGAGAGAGAGAGAGAGAGAGAGAGAGAGAGAAAGAGCACAAATGGGGGAGGGGCAAAGGGAGGGGGAGAAGTGGACTCCCCGCTGAGCAGGGAGCCCAAAGTGGGGCTGGATCCTGGGACTCCAGGATCATGACCTGAGCTGAAGGCAGATGCTTAACTGACGGAGCCACCCAGGTGCCCCACTCCCAAAATATTTTATTTATTTATTTATTTATTTTTTAAAGATTTTTTAATTTATTTATTCGACAGAGATAGAGACAGCCAGCGAGAGAGGGAACACAAGCAGGGGAAGTGGGAGAGGAAGAAGCAGGCTCAGTGTGGAAGAGCCTGATGTGGGGCTCGATCCCATAATACTGGGATCACGCCCTGAGCCAAAGGCAGACGCTTAACCGCTGTGCCACCCAGGCGCCCCCCAAAATATTTATTTAAAAAAAGGGAATATAGAAGCTTTTAGTGGAGGATCCCAGAAAACAGTACCTTGATATACCAAATACTTGATATTAAATGATCAAGTTTAACATCATGAGCAGTAAGATATCTGATATGATATATTGAGAAGGACAAAACATCACATCTTTGATATTCTTGTTCAAATGTGTATGCCAGTCTAATCATGAAAAAGGCATCAGACAGACACAAATTGTGGAACTAATTCTACAATATAACTAACCAACACTCTTCAAAAGCATCAATGTCATTCGTGAAAGGCAAGGAAAGCTGAGGGATTGTCACAGATTGGAGTAGACTAAAGAGACATAAAAACTAAAGGCAATGTGGGATCCTGAAACAACAAAGAAAGGAATTATTGGAAAGACCGGGGAATTTTGAATAAGATCTGTAGTTTAGTCATGAGCAATACTATACCAACATTACTTTCTTAGTTTTGATCCTTGCACCATAGTTAATTAAATGGTGACATTGGTGCAAACCAAGGGAAGTGTTTGTAGGAACTCTTGCTCTTTTTTTTTTTTTTTTTGCAAACTTCCATAATCTAAAATTTTTGGAATATTAAAAGATGAGAGAGGAAAAGAGGTCAAAGGTCAGAGCAGAAGCCTAATTGGAAATTAAGTGAAACCTTTTACACTGGACTCACAGATGTAACAGACGTATAAGGGTTCACATTGACAAGCATTCCCTTTTTAAACCTTAAGACATTTTAAAAGTCCTTGTTAGTATTGACATTCTTAACCAATATGGTAGCCTCCTTTTATCTGGCAGTGCCAGCGGGAAAGGTGTTCTACCTAAGCACAGTCTTCTGATCATGACAAGTACCAAACACTTTCTTGTTTCCTTTTTAAAAAGCCATAGTGCCCAAGAGATAGAAGCTTTGAAATTAGAAAAGTTGGGTTTTTCATGCAAGTTGACCCTCGTTGGTAGTTTTGAGACTGTAGCGAAATTATTTAACCTCTTTGAATCTCAGTAAATTGGGAATCATAATTCTGTGCTAGTAGATTCTAATTAAATGCTACCCCCCTTACACATTTATATGAAGTTGATGCAAGGCTAATACCATTTGAACACATTTTTATATGAAAGTTTACCCTCATAATGTATTGACATGTGAATACCTTTTTTATCCTTGCACTAAATACTCTTGGTTTGTTACATTCTTTGTGTCTTGTTCCTAATTTTAATTTTTTTTGTCTCTGCTCTTCTGCTATCAGCTCTCTTTTGTTAGAATTGCCAATGTGCTTTTCATCAAAGAAAACATATTATTCAGTTTTGTATTGGTCACAGCACATGGTGAGCTCAAGAATTTGGCAAGTGACTGGGTGAATGAAGAAGCATATAAATGAATGAATTAATTAATGCTCCTAATATTTCATGGATTGTGAAACTAATATGAAGAAAATTCAAAGTTCAGTGAGGCATTGAAAAATTTTCAGTTACGCTTTTTAGAAGGCTTTTGTGCTTTATTGTGGATCCTTTATTTTATATCAGAATTTACCTTTGCTCAGTACAAAGTCACTATGATAATTTGCAAATGTATTAATATTCAAAATGGAGATTCAATATTATATTAAAGATATAAAAATTCTGTCATTTAATTGTAATTATTATATCCTTGCATGTTCTTAGTTTCTAAAATATACATGCAGAAATAAATTCTTGAGCTAAAATCAACTACATTAATTAAGTTTTACAGATATATTTTTTGTGCTATCAAAAATACGATGTACAAGTATCTCTCTCTTTTTCAGAGATATGAATTTAGAAAGTAGCAGACCAGATTTAGAACTACAATGCAAGTTTTTCGTTGATTTTTTTTTCCATTATATTTAGTAATTTCCAAAACACTGAAAGGCAGTAATATGAGTAATTTTTCAGTATGATTCTTGGCTCACACCTGCTTTGATATGAGCTATCAGCTCCCTGCCCTCATGTCCCAGAATTCTTAGGTGGAGTACAGTCCCATCATCTGGAAATATGGAGGTTATTTGCTTTCAATGGGAAGGACAGGGAGCTGCTGTGACTAAGAGTAGGGTCAAGCCAGCTTGCCCTCTCTAACCATACCACTACCCACCACTTAAGAATATTTCAGCATTTGTTGGGGCACTTGGGTGGCTCCGTTGGTTAAGCATCTGACTCTTGGTTTTGGCTCAGGTTGTGATCTCAGAGTCATGAGATCAAGCCCTGTGTTGGCTCCACACCAAGTGTTGAAGAATCTCTCTCACTCTCCCCCTGCCCCCTCCCACGATCTCGCTTTCTTGCTCTCTCTCTCTTAAAAAAAAAAAAAAAAAAGAATATGTCAATATTTCAACATTTGTTACAGCTTTAAGCTCAGTTCAGGGTTCAAAGGACCTGAAAATAGATTTTATGTCGACCATGCTTCAGTGAAGCCTTTACCAACTCTCTCCTGGGCTGAAGCTCACTTAGTTTACAGTGGCATTATTTTTAGGAAGAAACACTGAAATCTGATATTCTGAGATTAATATCTTTTATTACGTTGATTCCATTCCCTCTCTTTTTTTGTTCTCACTTCTCCCTTTTCAGAGCTTTGCTTTCCCAGACTGAATACCAGATGCCTACTGCATTATATAGTAATAGTTTGTGTTTTGGTGAAAAACCACTGCCATAGTTTGGCTACTAAGTTGGCCATTCTGTTGTTGTTGCTACAAGTTAACATTTGGATTGGCAGATGGGGTGAAATAGACTGCCTAGGGTGGGGTTGTGTGATATTTTGATCCCTTGGACTTCCCACGCAAGACTGTAAAACAGAAAAATAAAGAAAAGACTATGATACATGTTGCATTTATTGTACCACACCCTCAATATTTGATCTTAATAATATTGTAAAGCACTTTTTATAATCAACTCCATCTAAGCTGATGCCATCTGATTTATATCTTATACAGGTTACCAGAGACTTGCAAAATGCAAGTCAAGCAATGCATCTTTTCCCATGAGCCATCGGAGTAAAATATAACCATGTAAAGAGAGTACTTAAGATTATTATTATTTTTTTTTTATGATACCAATCTATGGCCATAGTGATGGTTGTAAATAAGCCCATCGTCATCTTTAAAGCTAATGATGTAGTGCATAGAAGGACTTAACTGGATGATTGGAACAAGCTCCTACCTTAGGCTCTTCTAAATACTGACAAAATCATCTTTCTTTCTCTCTTTTTTTTTTTAAGATTTTATTTACTTATTTGACAGAGAGAGAGACAGCCAGTGAGAGAGGGAACACGAGCAGGGGAGTGGGAGAGGAAGAAGCAGGCTCCCAGCAGAGGAGCCTGATGTGGGGCTCGATCCCATAACGCCGGGATCACACCCTGAGCCAAAGGCAGATGCTCAATGACTGAGCCACCCAGGCTCCCCGACAAAATCATCTTTCTAAAAGGCAAATCTAATTACGTTATTCCTTTCTTACAACCAGTCAATGGTTTCCCATCACATTTAGGATTCAGTTGCCTTGGCATCTTAGCGATACTTAGACTACCTTTCTGGTTTTTCAGACTCAATTCCTGAGAGTCTACTTGGCTTCTATTCCCAAGCACACTAGTCCATAATAATTAATAATAATAGTAATACCTAAAATTACTTGGCTCTTTGTTGATTTAGTTATGCAAAACATTCGCCTCTGCATCCTCCTAGTGAAGTTCAACAGAGCCTTCAAAATCAATTCCTTATAATTGCTTCTTTGAAGTTTTTTTTTAAATTTTTTGAAGCTTTCATTGAGTCATTTTTGCAAAAAAAGCTTGCAACAATCAGCTCTGTTTTGCTTGGGTTTAAAGCTATTTTCATCATTATAGTGATCGTAGTATATTAAAAATTTAAGTATTTTTCAATTTTGCTATATAAATATATTAATTTAAAAGTATTTTCTCATATTAAATAGGAGAAACCCATTCTTTGATAATAGTTGTATCTTATTTATCTATTTTGAATGTTTATTGCAGAGCCTGACACTGACTGAGCTCTTATTAAAATATTTTTCCTGCTATCCAACTCTTAAAAATATATATTATTTTCCATAGAGTTCCAAAAATTTACAGATTTGCCATGTTGCTTTGGCTCGAGATTATCCAGACTTGGGGGAAAAATATCTTACAGTGACTCTGTAAGCCACTATGTATCATTAATATGAGTATGTGTTTATCCAGCTAATCCAGATGTTCACCTACTACAGTGATTTCTTCTTTCTTAAGAAAATTAACAATTGAGACTTGATCTCAAAAACTCAGTCTGTCTCCCCAGCTAAAGCATTGTCCATTTGGTTAACAGAGTAAGCCTCCTATTTATTACAGATTAGCCTAAAATAAAAATACATGAACTCCTGATTTTCTAGTTATTATCTTTTTAAATTTTGTTTTGATTCCAGTGTAGTTAACATACAGTGTTATATTAATTTCAGGTGTATAATATAGTGATTCAGCACTTCCATACATTACTCAGTGCTCATCAGGGTAAGTGTACTGTTAATCCCCTTCACCTATTTACCTATCCACCCAACCGCATCCCCTCTGGTAACCATCTGTTTGTTCTCTATAACAAACTCCTGATTTTTTTTATAACTTTATCATTGTTTCCATTCCATTGAGTACATTGAGAAAATAGAAAAAGAAAGATTTTTGAGACAAAGTACTTACGAGCAATGGAATGACTGAAAATGTCTTCAAACTGTGTAATTCCATTGATTCAAGCTGCTATCTCAACACTTTTGTATATCATTGTACAGGTCTATGTGTTTTTCTAGATGATATAGCATATGATATAGACATATACTTGAAAAATTCTTTACCAATTATTTTATTATGAAATGCTAGAAAATGAACATATCTACATAGATCTTTTCATTTTAACCAATGAAAATGAATGTCTCTATTTCATTCAAATATAAGATAAATAAACTAAATCCAGTCTTTCCACCGATTGTTCAAAATGACTTTTACGCACATAAAAGTTAGTGTTGTAGTGTTCTGTGATGAGTACAACTTATTAAAACCATATATGCCTCCTCTTGAGTCAAAAAATATTTGTGCATATCACAAAGCTTCAAGATTCACCAAATTTTCTCCCATGAATAAAATTTCATCTTATAGATAATTCAGAATGTGATATTAAAAAAAGATCAATGTTTATATGTTGGTTTTAATATCTTTGCTTTGTCCCTAGCCAAAAATTCTCATTTTAGCTGCAAATAATTCTAATAATTTTTATTCAAAATATGTATATGTGATTCTTAAATGTCACTGCAGGAGAGATCACAAAAATTGGCAAGATTTAGACTCACTTGAATCTTCTCAAATATAAAATCTACATCATCCATATCTAAAATAAGTAAACAGGTATATCTAAACTTTTGGAGTGACAGCTAGACTTAATACAGACTTATCTCTGGTGGATACCATCATTTCATTGTCAAATCACTGTGCAGAGCTACAGGGACAACACCACGCCTATCAAAATTTTCAATGGTTTCAGGTCATTTTTTTGTTTTGTTTTGTTTTTAAGATTTATTTATTTATTTTAGAGAGAGAGAGAGAGAGAGAGCAGGGGAGGAGCAGAGGGAGACAGAGAATCTCAAGCAAACTCCCCACTGAGTGTGGAGCCCAAGCGGGGCTCAATCTCAGGACCCTGAGATCATGACCTGAGCCAAAACCAAGAGTCAGACACTCACCTGACTGAGCCACCCACGTGCCTCTGTTTTCTTTTCTTTTAAATTGACTTCAAACTCACACTGACAACATCTGTCCCACCATACCCTCCCTCTCCCCAAAAAAGAAGAAGAAAGCTTGACCAGTTTCAATTCCTGATTTAATTTTAGGAGTACAGAAGTCCAAAATTTCATCACAGAATCATTGAAAATCTGATGTTCCCAGCTGATTCTCCATATTGTAATTTAATGTTCCTTCTGGGGATGTTGCCCCAGTTTGAGATGCATGGCATTAAACTGTTGCCAAAATGTCTACTAATGTTCATAATATTTTGATGAGAATTGAAAAGTGCCACATTTGGTTGCTAGTAATAGTTTTTTGTTTTTGTTTGATATTTCCATTTGTACTTTCTTACATGTTTCCTTTCCAGATTTGCTCACTAGCTTTCAGGATTTATACTTGGGATATCTTTTGCAATCAGACACAGTATTGCTGTCTTTACAGGAACTTGAAATCAAGTCGTTTTATTAAAAGGGAGAAGCAGCTTGTGGCAGCAATGTCACAACTGTGAAAATAACACATTACTGATGTTACTTTGTTCCTCATTAGGCTGATCTAATTAGCTATCTTGATTTTTTTTTTCACCTGACCCATCTTGTATGAATCTGTAGTGTCACAGAAATATACATCTGCAATAAACAAAGATCATTCAGTTCAATCCCCTCAAATTGCAGGTGAAAAATATTGACTCCTAAAGGGGGGGAAATTAAAGCTATTTGCCCAAAGACTCACACTACACTGTAGAGGTACAGGCAGGTCTAGAAAAAACCCCAAGATACCCTGATTCCAGTCTGTCAGTTCTCAAAGTCAAAAGACCTATCCATCCCATGTATACCCTTGTCTCAGTAGAAAAATAATTCGGAGAGAAACATACATGAATTGTTTAATGTGTATACCATTAGAAAACTTGAACTCATATATTTATATGTAAAAAATGCAATATAAGCAACAATAACCTACTAATTTTATTAAATTTATATTAGTTGTAAGATAACATAAGTTATATAGTGGACTTTATATTATTTAAAACACAAATAATCATAAGCACTTAGTTGACTATGTCAGCTTAAGAATATTATATTTTAGCAACCATTAATTGGTTAGTTCACCAGCAGGTAGATCTTTATAATATGAAGAATGAATGACTGTAGAATTATGCATAATTTCCGAGTAAAAATGGAAAAGATATGCTTATTTATCCAGGTGAAGATTTATCAGGAGGGCATTTGAAGTCCACCTATGGGCCTTTATATTACTTTGAAAATCATTCTTACACAGGATTTCAAACTATTCTTAAATTCTTTCTTTTTAATGTCACTTTTCTCACTAAATTGACCAAATACTTAAGGAAATTGATTCCATACTTACAGATCCAGGGAACGTAAAATTATGGAAGTGGATGTCAATTTAAGAAATTATCGTTCACAACCCCATGATTAGGTAGAAACGAGCTAATGTACATACACAAAAGCAGCAATTCACTTTATATATGGATAGCAAGGAGATTCCACGCCCACTTAATTGCTTACATTAATTTTGCTGAGACTTATATTTATGTCATCTGAACCTCCTACCATGAATCTTAAGATCATTTTCATTTTCCTTTCACTTCAAATACAAGGAAATGCAGGAAAGAAAAAGTGTTTGATGAGTATTCTATAATTCTATGGAACTTGTAATCTTTTCTTGGAGTTATCAAATTCTATTATTATTATTGTTTTGCATCAGAGACTAAGTGGTTTTTGCAGGAAGGAGGAAGCAAGGTGATTGTTAATGGTGGGATTTGTAATAAAATCATACATAGATACTTCATAATGCCTACTGCTAATAAACACATGGGAAAGATGATTAAAATAACTTTCCCTTTATTGTTAAGTTCTCAGTGTTCCCAAACATGTTGAACATAATCTAATTAAGACTTTAGATGTAAAACCCAGTTTATAAGAAATCCTTCAGGTAGAGGGATATGATAAATGACACCTAGAAGGAATACTGAGAAGGAATCAGGCAAACTCAGGATCTAGGCTTAGGGCAGTTAAGGATTTACATCCTCCATTTTTCCTCTTTTTCTCTTTATTTTTTGTTAAACAAGGTTGATTCACCTATGTTCATAGCAATCTATAAAATAATGTAGACTATATTCCATACCATGCACATGTATGTCACCTAATTTCACCACGAAAATCATGAAGCAGTTATTATTTTTTTAAATGATTTTTTATTATATTATGTTAGCCACCATACAGTACACCCCCGGATTCTGATGTAAAGTTCGATGCTCCATTAGTTGCGTATAACACCCAGTGCACCATGCAATACGTGCCCTCCTTACTACCCATCACCAGTCTATCCCATTCCCCCCCCTCCCCTCTGAAGTCTTCAGTTTGCTTCTCATAGTCCATAGTCTCTCATGTTTCATTCCCCCTTCTGATTCCCCCCCTTTCTTTATCCCTTTCTTCCCCTACCGATCATCCTAGTTCTTTTGTTCCATAGATGAGAGAAACCATATGATAATTGTCTTTCTCTGCCTGACTTATTTCACTTAGCATTATCTCCTCCAGTGTCGTCCATGTTGCAGCAAATGTTGAGAACTCATTCTTTCTGATAGCTGAGTAATATTCCATTGTATATATGGACCACAGCTTCTTAATCCAGTCATCTGTTGAAGGGCATCTCGGCTCCTTCCATGATTTAGTTATTGCGGACAATGCATGAAGCAGTTATTATTTAACCTAGTTTATAGTTAATGAAAATCAGAGTTAGAAAGGTCCCAAAGCACACATTTAATAGTTGATGAAGTTAAAGTTCAAAGGCAATCTGATCTCAAAGTTTATACCTTTACCCATGACATGATTTTTTCGCAGTATAGTTAATGGTAAAATGGCACCAAGAATTTTAAAGAGCTTATTAAATAAAAGCAGATTTTATGTCTGCTGAATCAAAAGCTCTGGAGGTAGGGTCCTGGTATCTGTCTTTGTTAAAGGCCCCTCAGGTAGGTCTATACAGGATACAGTTGTAGTGCCCTGGTGTGTTGGGAGGCTGGAGCTGATGTACTGAATTAAGAATATGTGGATTATAATAAAAAATCTTTAAAAAAGCGGGGGGATGCCCGGGTGGCTCAGGCAGTGATTCTGGGGTCCTGGGATTGAGCCCAATGTGGGGCTCCCTGCTCAGCGGGGAGTCTGCTTCTCCCTCTGCCTCTGCCCCTCCCCCAGCTCATGCTCTCTCTCTCTCTCTCTCCCTCTCAAATAAATAAATAAATAAACTTAAAAAGAAAAAAAAGAATGTGTGGATGATGGCCAGCTGATTTAGTAAGCACAAGCCACCCACAGGGGTGAGCAGGTAGCTTCCTCTGCGTCTGAACTCCCACTTTGGAGACGTGAAAGCCCCCAGGGTCCTTTTGGTTAAAGGCACCGTTTCAATACATCCACATGTTAGAGTTAATGTAGAGTATGAAATCAGCCATAATACCTGGCTTGTTAAAATGTAACAGGGGGGCCACTGAGGGCAGGGGAGGTTTTGGAGAAGGGCGGAGGCCTTTGGAATGCCAAGGCCTGGGTGACCACTCTGCTGTTGGAATGCCGCTGGGAGTTGCCTTCCCGAAACTTTCCTAGCCCAAACAGCCACCCTGAGATCTAAGAGATGTAGGCATTGTCCCTTAGGCTCTGTTTAGCAGAACTCCTAGAACACACTGAATGGCATATCGGATTGTTCCGGTAAACACATCCTCCCAGTTTCAGTAAGACCCCTTATCACACATCATGTGCTTGAGAAAGGATTTGTGATTATCCTGGAGCAATAAAAGCGGGAGCAAAGAATAGCAAAGGATCTTCGCCTCTGAGCGTTGACTCCCTTGCCTTCTCTCTTTCACAGCAAAGCTTGGCGTCATCTTTCATCGTAGGTACAGGGATTGCTGGCCATTCCCGGCATCCACAGAAAGAAAGTCACAAGTGTTATTACTTACAAATACCATAAATGGGGTTGGGTGGGGAGGACTGTGCAGTGACCTGCAAGAAGGGCAGTGCACCGTCCTAGGTGATGAGCCAGGGGAGGTGCAGAGCAGGGTAGCAAGGACTTCCTACTTCAAAGGTGGTTGGGGTGGAGATGATTAACTTTTTGTGGGTTTAACTCTAGACAGAATCTCAGAAAAAGCAAAAGTTGTTTTTTTCATCACAGATGGCCCTGTGCTATAGTGATTCCAACAAAAAACAAATACCCCAAAAGAAAACACAACAAAAGTTTTTCCATTTAATTCAGCTTAAACACTAAAAATAGATCGTAATGCAATGGGAGAAATGAGCTTGAAAGCCTTTAGCTATGTTTAACAACAGTTGGGTTTGATTCGATCCTCACTGTTTTTCTTTCTTTCTTTCTTTCTTTCTTTCTTTCTTTCTTTCTTTCTTTCTTTCTTTCTTCTTTCTTTCTTTCTTTCTTTTTTCTTTCTTTCTTTTTTCTTTCTTTCTTTTTCTTTCTTTTCTTTTTCTTTTCTTTCTTTCTTTCTTTCTTTCTTTTCTTTTCTTTCTTTTCTTTCTTTCTTTCTTTCTTTCTTTCTTTCTTTTTCTTTCTCTTTCTTTCTTTCTTTCTTTCTTTCTTTCTTTCTTTCTTTCTTTCTTTCTTTCTTTTTCTTCCTTTCTTTCTTTCGTATTGCTCTAAAATTCAGCTGCTTGACCTTGCCTTTGGTACTTAGCACTTCTTCTTCACTCGGACTTGATGATAAGAGTGATGTTTTTAGTGTCTGATTTTAAGCACTCCCTTTCCAAATTTACTCAACCTCTTATTCTTTCCATTTTTAGCCACTTTTGCATAACCATTACATTTAACTTAGACCCAGAATCTAGAGTGCAAACCTTAAAGCTCATACTCCTGGCCCATGTTCTGACCCAACCCCTCTGATAAAGGAAACTTATTGTTCTAATTGTGTCTTCTGTGACAATTATGCCTGCAAGTGGGGAAAATTACACCTGTATGACTAGATAGAACACGCTGATAGAATTAAAAAGGAATGTGGGTATCTACTACTACAGAAAAAGGATTAAAATACTTCAGAGTTTTTCATCCACATATTCAAGAAATTCAACTGTGGTAATGCTATCTGATTATTTCAGACTCATAAGAGACACATAGCCTTCTTGAATTCATTTATTTTTATATATCTAAAAATACTCCATGGAAACCTTCTTCCTTTCCTTTGCTAACAATTTTCCTGTATGAGTTTCCTCATTAATTTCTATTTTAGCCCATGCAGAAGTTAGCTAGAGTCCTTGTCAGTGTCTCTTCAAACACCTGGAAGCTTCTGTACTCTGACTTGCTGCTGCTGTTTGGTTCTCACTTTCAGTGTTTATCAGGGGAGAATGTCAGTGGTCCACACTATCCTTTAGCATTACTAAGCTCACATAAGGAAGTGGACATTCTTCTTCCAGTCTGCACATTTTTTTTCTCCTGAAACATGGTGTTTATCTTTTCTGTTTTTGCCCTACATACGGCCTCTACATTTTCTTTTTTATTTAGATCCCAGTTAGTGAACATACAGTCTAATATTCATTTCAGGTGTGCAATACAGTGATTCAAGACTTCCATGCAACAGCTGCTGCTCATCACAGGTGCCCTCCGTAATCCCCATCGCCTGTTTCTCCCATCTGCCCACCCACCACCCCTCTGGTCACCATCAGTGTGTTCTCTATAGTTAAGAGTCGGTTTCTTAATTTGTTTCTCTCTATCTCTCCTTCTTTCCTTTGCTCATTTGGTTTGTTTTTTTAGTTCCACATGTAAGTGAAATCACATGGTATTTGTCTTTCTCTGATCGACTTGTTTTGCTTAGCCTAATACTCTTTTGCTCCATCCATGTTATTGCAAATGGCAAGATTTCATTTTTATGGCTGAGTAATATTACATAAATATATATATATGTGTGTGTGTATATATATATATTCATATATATATATTCTTCTTTATCCATTCATCAGTTGATGGACACTAGGGCTGACCTCTATATTTTTTTTTCTCATAACCTTTAGATAATAAGGTTATCTCACACATCTAATGAATCCTTAAGACACAAATAAATGATACATTGAGGAAAATGTAAGCAAAGATGCCGTCTCCCTGTTCTCATATTTACCCCATCACTATGTGCCATATGCCATACAAAAGTAAATGGCCATTTGTCTTTGTGGACAAAGAAAACAAACTTTAAATAAAAATTGTGGCTAACATATTCTCTAATTTATGCAAACAGCTCTGTTTTATCTTTCAACCAGCATTCCGCTTGAATGGAGGAAAGAACACCTCCGTTAAAGACGCTGGCTAGGGGACACACTGTGGGGTTATAGAATACATACAACGACACAGTTGACTACCTTGATGTGGGATGGCGAAGCTGACACCACGCTCAATTTGTGAAGTCATGAGGAAGTGTCAATTGTAGTTAAGAATGTCTGAACACACAGATTATTACTCCGCCATGATTATCGGGATTATTGCCATTATCCTTCTGCCAAGATTCGACATTTGGAGAGAAAGAAAGAAAGTCTTCTGAACAGCTCACAATAAAGAACAGCACATTCTTAAGGAACTGTGCTGGGTCATTTGAAGAGCATAAGGATTTTGTTTCTATTTTGTGATTTTTTTTCAAAAAAAAAATGGCAGATAGATGAGCAAACTTAAAAGGAAACACCAAAACTTAAAAGGAAAAAATACAAAACAAAAGCAAACAAAGTGTGCTGTGGACACACACAGTTTGGGGTGAGAACCTGTTTTTTTTTACAGCTCAGGAAACACTAGAGCTGTTTGGATATCATCACATTAAATATTTTAACTCCCGGAGAGTTATAGCCATTCCTTATTTCTTTTCATTTGAATGAATCTCTTAACTTGGAAGTCACAATGAAAGCAGAATGTAGTGTATGCCTCATTTTGTTTGAACTCTTCCGTGCCACTTTTATCTCCCTTGTGAAAAGTACATTATTCATTGAAAAAAAATTAATTATTGCCATTTACCCAGACAGAAGAGTTGTTACTGTTGATACAGGATAAGAATACTCCCATTTAAAGATATTCATTATAATGACTCAAAACACTTAAAATGTACATTCTACTGTTTAATCTTTGATCTAATTTTGATTTAATTCAACTTCTGCAGGTTGAACACCATTGCGATTACATTTTTCATTTAAAAATTCCTGTATGTTATACAACATGAGTCTCATTGGTTTAAAATATTTAAAAACATTTTGGTGGCTACTAAATATTGTCCCAAAATAACATAACAGCATGGAAAACACAAAACACAAAACAACAGCTTAGGGACCTGGCTTGAAATGGGGCAACCCTGGACCTGGGATGAAAGTTTTAAGTTTTTGACTCTCCTTTGAGTAATTACATTCCAACTCATAGACAGTTCTCTTTGCTGTGAATCAAGGACACTCAAAAACATGATGTCATAGGTTCAATGTAATTTTTTTTTTAAGATTTTATTTATTTATTTGAGAGAGAGCACAAGTAGGCAGAGGGAGAGAGAAACCAGGCCCCCTGCTGAGCAGAGGGCCTGACAAGGGACTTGATCCCGGAACCCTGGGATCATGACCTGAGCCGAGGTCAGACATTTAACCAACTGAGCCACCCAGGTGCCCCTCGTGTAATTCTAAAGAGAGTTTCTATTTTTTTTTAAGGATTTATTTATTTATTTTAGAGAGAGAGAGAGAGTGGGGAGGGGCAGAGGGAGAACGAGAGGGGAACTTCAGCAGAGTCCTCACTGAACTTGGAGCCTGAAACGGGGCTTGATCTCAGGACGCTTAGAACATGACCTGAGCTGAAACCAAGAGTCTGTCACTCAACTGATTGAGCCATCCAGGAGCCCCTAAAAAGAATTTCTATTTGTGTGTCCAATTATTTTTCCTAATCTTTTATTAAAACTCAATTTACCTGTTCTCTTATAACTTGATAACCCAATCAAAAAAAAATTCAAAATCATCAGTATTTCCTCAGAGGAGATCACTTTTATTAAATCAAAGTGTTCAATATGCTCCTGAATATTTTTTATTTTTAATTAATTAGTAATATACTTGTGTCAGCTTTTGCCCCCAAACAATATTCAGTGGCTTAAAAATAATAATCTTTATTTAGATTGCAATTCTGTAGGTTAGCAAGTTGGGCTGGCCTCAGCTGGGTTGTTGCCCAGCTAGTTTCTTGGATGGGCTCAATCAAGTCTGGGGTCAGCCACTGGGTTAGATGGCGGCTGGTTGACCTAAGATGCACTTCCCAGAATGCATTTCTCTGCTACACATGGTTTCTCTGACATCAATCGGCAGGCTCTTCTAAGCTTATTTAGATGGCTTCTGGGCTGCCAGAAACATAAGAACAGAAGTGGCAAAGCTTAAAAATAAGATGGATCGAGAGTGATGTTGTGTAAACTCAGAGCAAGTCGTGGACCAGCCAGATATAAGAAATGGGGGAAAAAAAAAAAAAACTCTGTTTCTTATCGGAGTAGTTGTAAAACTTTGTTGCCAACTTGCAAACTCCCACAGCAGTTAGTAAGAGAGCGTTATACAGGCCATACATCACCAAGACTCGACATCAGTATATGAGTTGAGAAGTTTTGTTTTCTTATGTTTCTGTATTTTGCAGAGAATTTAGAGGGAGAATCCAGTTCAAGCTGAAGTAGCCAGGAATAATAATGATTGTCCCATTGAGAACCTGTCACATCTTGCCTGGTTACCCCAAACAACAGTTAGCTTCAGCTCCCTTTGTGTTATGTTTAACTTAACTATGTTTTTTTGTTGTTGTTCATTGTTTGAAAATAATAGTATTATTTCCAACTCAATAAGACGGTCATCTTCAAATTATATTATCTTATGGGCGAATTGTGTTTCCTCAAAATTCATATGTTGAAGTCCTAACTCCCAATAATACCTCAACATGTGACATTATTTGGCAATAGAACGTTTGAAGAGGTAACTAAGTTAAAATGAGGTTACATGGTTGGGCTGTAATCCAATATGACTGATGGACTTAGAAGAAAAGGTTATAACAGGCACACACAGAGACCATGTGATGACACAGGGAGAAGATGGACAACTACACATAAACCAAGGAGAATTGTCTCAGAAGAAATCAACCCTGCCACACCCATTAGCTTCCAGAATTGTGAGAAAATACTTTCTGTTTATTTTTCTTAGACACAGTATTGTTTCTTTTCTTTTCCGTTTTTGTTTGTAAGGTTTTATTTAAATTCAGTTGGTTAGCATACACTGTAAGATTAGTTTCAGGTGTGCATTATAGTGATGCCACACTTCCACACAACACCCAGTACTCATCACCAGTGCACTCCGTAATCCCCATCACCTATTTCTCCCATCCCCTTACCCACCTCCCCTCTGCTAATCAGTTTGTTCTCTGTAGCTAAGAGTCTGTTTCTTGGTTTGCCTCCCTCTCTCTCTTTTTTCCCCCTTTGTTCATTTGTTTTGTTTCTTAAATTCCACATGTGAGTGAAATCGTATGCTATTTGGCTTTCTCTGACTGGCTTATTTTGCTTAGCATAATGTTCTCTCACTCCACCCATGTCATTGCAAATGGCAAGATTTCATTCTTTTTTTGTGGCTAATATTCCATTGTATATATATATACACCACCTCTTCTTTATCCATTCATCAGCCAATGGACATTTGGGGTATCCCCATAGTTTGGCTATTGTAGATAATGCTGCTATAAACATTAGGGAGCATGTATCCCTTTGAATTAGTATTTTTTCTATTCTTTGGATAAATACCTACTAGGGCAATTGCTGGATCTATTTTTGTAAATTTTGAGGAACCTCCATACTATTTTCCAGAGGCCTGCACCAGTTTGCATTCCCATCAACAGTGCAAGAGGGTTCCTCTCTCTGCATATCCTCCCCAACACCTGTTGTTTCTTGTGTTGTTGATTTTAGGCATTTTGACACGTATGAGGTGATAATCTCATTGTAGTTTTGATTTGTATTTCCCTGATTATGAGTGATGTTAAGATCTTTTCACTTATCTGTTGGCCATCTGTATATCTTTTCTTGAACAATGTCTATTCATGTCTTCTGCCCATTTTTAATTGGATTATTTGTTTTTTGGGTGTTGAGTTTGTAAGTTCTTTATGTATTTTGGATACTAACCCTTTATCAGGTAGGACATTTGCAAATATGTTCTCCCATTTCAAAGGTTGTCTTTTAGTTTTGTTGATTGTTTCCTTCACTGGGCAGAAGTTTTTGGGGTTTTTTGTTTACTTGTTTGTTTGCTTGTTGGTGAAGTCCCAATAGTTTATATTTGCTTTTGTTTCTCTTGCCTCAAGAGATGTATCTAGTAAGACGTTGCTACGGCCAATGTCAAAAAGGTTACTGCCTATGTTCTCCTCTAGGATTTTAATGGTTTCATGTTTCACATTTAGGTCTTTCATCCATTTGAATTTATTTTTTTTTATTTTTTTTTAAATGATTTTTTATTATATTATGTTAGTCACCGTACAGTACATCGCCGGATTCCGATGTAAAGTTCGATGCTCCATTAGTTGAGTATAACAACCAGTGTACCATGCAATACGTGCCCTCCTTACCACCCATCACCAGTCTATCCCATTCCCCCACCCCATCCCCTCCGAAGTCCTCAGTTTGTTTCTCATAGTCCATAGTCTCTCATGTTTCATTCCCCTTCTGATTACCCCGCCTTTCTTTATCCCTTTCTTCCCCTACCGATCATCCTAGTTCTTATGTTCCATAGATGAGAGAAATCATATGATAATTGTCTTTCTCTGCTTGACTTATTTCACTTAGCATTATCTCCTCCAGTGCCGTCCATGTTGCAGCAAATGTTGAGAATTCGTTCTTTCTGATAGCTGAGTAATATTCCATTGTATATATGGACCACAGCTTCTTAATCCAGTCATCTGTTGAGGGGCATCTCGGCTCTTTCCACGATTTAGCTATTGTGGACAATGCTGCTATGAACATTGGGGTGCATATGGCCCTTCTCTTTACTACGTCTGTATCATTGGGGTAAACACTCAGTAGTGCGATGGCTGAGTCATAGGGTAGCTCAATTATTAACTATTTAAGGGACAACCACACTGTTTTCCAGAGTGGCTGTACCAACTTGCATTCCCACCAACAATGTAGGAGGGATCCCCTTTCTCCACATCCTCTCCAACAATTGTTGTTTCTTGCCTTGTCTATCTTTGCCATTCTAACTGGCGTAAGGTGGTATCTCAGTGTGGTTTTGATTTGAATTTCCCTGATGGCTAATGATTTTGAACATTTTTTCATGTGTCTGTTAGCCATTTGTATGTCTTCATTGGAAAAGTGTCTGTTCATATCTTCTGCCCATTTTATGATTTGTTTATTTGTTTCTCGTGTATTGAGTTTGAGAAGTTCTTTGTAGATCTTGGATACCAGTCCTTTATCTGTGGTGTCCTTTGCAAATATATTCTCCCATTCCGTGGGCTGTCTCTTAGTTTTTTTGACTGTTTCCTTGGCTGTGCAGAAGCTCTTTATCCTGATAAAGTCCCATAAGTTCATTTTATCTTTTATTTCTCTTGCCTTTGGAGATGTGTCGTGAAAAAGGTTGCTCTGGCCGATGTCATAGAAGTTGTTGCCTATGTTCTCCTCTAGAATTTTGATGGATTCCTGTCTCACATTGAGGTCTTTCATCCATTTGGAGTTTATTTTTGTGTATGGTGTGAGAGAGTGGTCAAGTTTCATTCTTTTGCATGTAGCTGTCCAATTTTCCCAGCACCATTTATTGAAGAGACTGTCTTTTTTCCACCGGATGTTTTTTCCTGCTTTATCAAAGATTAGTTGCCCAAAGAGCCGAGGGTCCATTTCTGGGTTCTCTATTCTGTTCCATTGGTCGATGTGTCTGTTTTTGTGCCAGTACCATGCTGTCTTTGTGATCACAGCTTTGTAGTACAGCTCGAAATCCGGCATTGTGATGCCCCCAGCTTTGTTTTTCCTTTTCAACAGTTCCTTGGAGATTCGGGGCCTTTTCTGGTTCCATACAAATTTAAGGACTATTTGTTCCAGTTCTTTGAAAAATGTCCTCGGTATTTTGATCGGGATAGCATTGAAAGTGTAGATTGCTCTGGGTAGTATGGACATTTTAACTATGTTAATTCTTCCAATCCATGAGCATGGAATATTTTTCCATCTTTTTATGTCTTCCTCAATATCTTTCAAAAGTGATCTATAGTTTCTAGCATATAGGTCCTTTACGTCTCTGGTTAAGTTAATTCCAAGGTAACGTATGGTTTTTGGTGTTATTGTAAATGGGATGGATTCCCTAATTTCTCTTTCTTCAGTCTCGTTATTCGTGTATAGAAATGCAACTGATTTCTGGGCATTGATTTTGTATCCTGCCACCTTACTGAATTGTTCTATAACTTCTAATAGTTTGGGAGTGGATTCCTTTGGGTTTTCCATATAGAGTATCATGTCATCTGCAAAGAGAGACAGTTTGACTTCTTCTTTGCCGATTTGGATACCTTTGATCCCTTTTTGTCTTCTGATTGCTGTTGCAAGGACTTCTAGTACTATGTTGAATAATAGTGGCGAGAGTGGGCATCCTTGTCGTGTTCCTGATCTTAAGGGAAAGGCTTCCAGCTTTTCCCCATTGAGAATAATGCTTGCAGTAGGCTTTTCATAGATGGCTTTTATGAGATTGAGAAATGTACCCTCTATTCCTACACTCTGAAGGGTTTTAATCAGGAAAGGATGCTGTATTTTGTCAAATGCTTTTTCTGCATCAATTGAGAGGATCATATGGTTCTTGAGTCTTTTCTTGTTGATATGATGTATCACATTGATTGATTTGCGAGTGTTGAACCATGCTTGCATCCCAGGTATGAATCCCACTTGGTCATGATGGATAATCCTTTTAATGTACTGTTGGATTCTATTAGCAAGGATCTTGTTGAGGATTTTGGCATCCATATTCATTAGAGAAATCGGTCTGTAATTCTCCTTTTTGAGGGGGTCTTTGCCTGGTTTGGGGATCAAGGTAATATTAGCCTCATAGAATGAGTTTGGTAGCTTTCCTTCTGTTTCTATTTTTTGAAATAGCTTTAGGAGAATAGGTATTATTTCTTCTTTGAATGTTTGGTAGAATTCCCCAGGAAAACCGTCTGGGCCTGGAGTTTTATTATTTGGAAGGTTGTTTATCACTGACTCAATTTCTTCATAGTTAATTGGCCTATTTAAGAAATCTATTTCTTCCTGTTTCAGTCTTGGTAGTTTATAGGTTTCCAGGAAGGCCTCCATCTCTTCCAGATTGTTTAGTTTTTTGGCATATAGCTGTTGATAAAAGTTTCTAATAATCCTTGCAATTTCAATGGTGCTGGTCGTGACCTCTCCCTTTTCAGTCATAATTTTAATAATCTCAGTCCTTTCTCTTTGTTTTTGGACAAGTTTTGCCAGTGGTCTATCAATTTTATGGATTCTCTCAAAGAACCAGCTTCTAGTCCTGTTGATCTGCTCTACTGTGGTTCTGGTCTCTAATTCATTGATTTCTGCTCTAATCTTGGTCAACTCCTTCCTTGTCAGTGGGTTAGGCCTGTCCCTCTGTTGCTGTTCCAGTTTCTTGAGGTGAGAATATAGAAACTGCATTTTAGATTTTTCTATTCTTTTGAGTGAGGCTTGGATGGCTATGTATTTCCCCCTTAGGACTGCCTTTGCAGTATCCCATAGGTTTTGGACCGTTGTGTATTCATTCTCGTTGGTCTCCATAAATTGTTTAATTTGTTTTTTGATTTCCTGGTTTATCGAGTCATTCTTGAGCAGGATGGTTCTTAGCCTCCAAGTGTTTGAGTTTCTTCCAGGTTTTTCCTTGTGGTTGAGTTCCAATTTCAGAGCGTTGTGGTCTGAGAATATGCAGGGGATAATTTCAATCTTTTGGTATTGGCTGAGACCTGTTTTGTGTCCCAGAGCATGATCTATTCTTGAGAATGTTCCATGGGCATTTGAATAGAATGAGTATTCTTTGGTTCTGGGGTGTAGTGTTCTATATATATCTATGAGGTCCAACTCGTCGAGTATGGCATTCAAAGCCTTTGATTCTTTGCTTAGTTTTTGCCAGGGTGTTCTGTCTATTTCTGATAGTGGGGTGTTGAGGTCCCCTACTATTACTGTGTTCTTATCTATATGTCTCTTTATTTTGGTTAAGAGTTGGCTTGTGTATCTTGCTGCTCCCCTGTTGGGGGCATATATATTAATAATTGTCATATCCACTTGTTGAATACTTCCTTTAAGAATAATATAGTGCCCTTCTGTATCTCTCTCTATGGCCTCTAGTTTAAAATCCAGTCTATCTGATATGAGAATTGCTACTCCAGCTTTCTTTTGAGGTCCATTTGCGTGGAAGATGGTACTCCATCCCCTTACTCTAAGTCTGAATGCATCTTTGGGTTCAAAATGAGTCTCTTGTAGACAGCAAATGGATGGGTCATGTCTTTTTATCCAATCTGCAACCCTGTGGCGTTTTATGGGAGAGTTTAAGCCATTTAGATTGATAGAGATTATTGACAGATATGATTTTAATGATGCCATTTCTCTTTAAAGTCTTTGTATCGGTTGTGACTTGCTGCTCTGTATCACTCTTGGGGCCTTTTTACCTTTATAGAGCCCCCCTTAATATCTCCTGTAGGGCTGGTTTCGTGGTTACGAAATTGGTTAATGATTGGCGATTTTGGAACGTCTTTATTTCTCCATCAATTCTGAATGACAGCTTTGCTGGATAAAGGATCCTTGGCTGCATGTTTTTCTCTGAAAGAGCTTTAAAAATGCCCCCCCAAGCCTTTCTCTCATTCCAGGTCTCTGTAGACAGGTCTGACGTAATCCTGATACCTTTGCCTTGGTACGTGAGAAATTTCTTTGCCCTGGCCGCTTTCAATACTGTATCCTTGGATCTAATATTTGCGAATTGCACTATGACATGCCGTGGCGTAGGTTTGTCCTGGTTGAGCTTGGATGGGGTCCTCTCTGCCTCTTGGACACGAATGCTTGTTTCCCTTGCTAGATTAGGGAAGTTTTCAGCTACAATTTGTTCAAATATCTCTTCTAGACCTCTGTTTTTCTCCACCCCTTCAGGGATGCCGATGATTCTGACATTGGATCGTTTCATAGAGTCAGTAATCTCCCGTAATCTACATTCGTGGGCGTGGATTTTTTTAAGACCAGCTTCTATTTTCGTTTTTTCTTCTACTAACCCATCCTCCAATTCGCTAACGCGTTCCTCTGCCTCGGTGACCCTGGCCGTCAGAGCCTCTAGTTTTGACTGCATTTGGCTCATAGAATTTTTAATTTCTGTCAGATTCGCTCTCATTTCTGCCCTTAGGGATTCTATATTCTCAGCAACGCTTTCTCTGATGCTTTTTTCAAGTTTACTCATCATCTTGACCATTGTTGCTCTGAATTCCATTTCTGATAATTGGGATACATCCATATGTATTAATTCTGTGGCCGAGGCCAATTCTGTGGCAGAGGCCACAGACTCATTATCTTTTCATTGCTGGGGGGGACTTCTCCTTCTCGTCATTCTGGTGAGGAGAGATTGCGGGGTTGTCCAGAGCCCAAATTATTGACTGGGACCCAGGCCGTGCGCCCTTGTTTTATAGAGATCTTAGGGATGTGGGCTTCTTCTTTAAAGATTTTATTTATTTATTTGAGAGAGATGGACAGACAGTCAGCAAGAAAGGGAACCCAAGCAGGGGAGTGAGAGAGGAAGAAGCAGGCTTCCAGCGAAGAAGCCCGATGAGGGACTCTTTTCCAGAACACTGTGATCACGCCCTAATCCGAAGACAGGCACTTAATGACTGCGCCACTCAGGTGCCCTGGGTTGTGGGCTTCTTGATTTTTCAGCCTGACTTCTGGGGGAGGGGCCTGCCGGCCGGTACTCAGGAAACCCTGTTTGGGTAGAGTCTCCGTGTCACCTGCGAGGGGGGATGGGGATGGGCACCCTGTGAGCCGGTATTTCCGGGCTTTTGTTCTCTGGCGGCTTTCCCTGGCGGTTTGCTATGCCTCTTCTGAGAGAGCAGCAGCGGCTGAAATTCAGCCTCTGTCTCAGAACAGAGGGATCGCGGATCGTTCTCCACTGATGTTCTGGCCACTTTAACTCTGTTTCTGTTGGTGCTGCTCAACCCTGCAGCATCCCGGGCTGTGCGCCCCACACCCGGCGTCCCAGCCCTCACTTCCAGGGCCGGCGCGTCTCTGTCCTTTGTGCTTCCAACCCCGCCAGCCGCCAGCCGCCAGCCGCCCCGCGCGTGCCCCCGAGCTCCCTGTTTCAGTCTGGTTCGCCTGTGCTCTGGAGCGCCAGTTTTCAGTCTGGTCGTGCTTACACTCCTGAACTCTCAGTTTCACTCTAGTTCGAGTGTGCGGTCGGGAGCTCCTGTTTTCAGTTTGGACCCGGGCATTCCCACGCTCACTGTCTCAGTCCGCTCTCTTGCGGTGCTGGTCTGAGAGTCCAGCCCGCTCCCCAGCACAAGGGGCTATTGCTTCCCAGTGCCTGAGCACAGAGGCTCCCTCCCCCTTCCCTTTATCTTCCTATATCTGTGCTCAGATTCACAGCTCCCCGCTTCGTACCTCAATACTCAGCACTGGAGATGTTCATTTGTAGAGATGCAGTTGTATCTTCCTGCGTCTCAGGCTGATTCTGTGGGTGTTCAGAATGGTCTGGTAGATATCCAGCTTGACTCGGACCAGCTGAGAAAGGGTCGCCTACTCCTCCTCCATCTTTTCTCCTCCTTGCAGAAAGTGGTTGCCTTTCTGTTCATAGAGTTTCTGCTACTCTTTTCTTCATTCTCCAGTTGCATTCATAGGTATTCGGAATGGTTTGGTAGCTCTCTCGCTGAATTCCTGGGACCAGACGAACTTTAGGTCTCCTGCTCCTCCGCCATCTTGGAACGCCGAGCTGGAGCTCAACTCCTGTTTTAAACTGGGTTCCTTGCAGAAAGTGGTGGCTATTCTGTTCTTAGAGTTGCTGCTATTCTTTTCTTCATTCTCCAGTTGAGTTTGTAGGTGTTCAGGAATGGTCTGATAGCTATCTAGCTGCATTCCTGGGACCAGACGAAATTTAAGCCTCCTGCTCCTCCACCATCTTGGACTCCTCCTCTGAATTTATTTTTGTGGATAGTGTAAGAAAGTGGTTCAGTTTCATTCTTTCGCATATTGCTGCCCAGTTTTCCCAAAAGCATCTGTTGAAGAGATTCTTTTTTCTATTGGATATTCTTTTCCTGCTTTGTCAAGGACAAAATAATTGTAGGTTCATTTTTGGGTTTTCTGTTACATTGGAATCTATGTGTCTATTTCTGTGCCAGTACCATACTGTCTTGATCACTACAGTTTTGTCATATAACTTGAAGTCTGAAATTGTGATGCTTCCAGCATTGATTTTCTCTTTCAAGATTGCTTTGGCTATTTGGGGTCTTTTGTGGTTCCATACAAATTTTAGGATTCTTTTTTCTAGCTCTGTGAAGAATGGTGCCAGTATTTTGATAGGAATTGCATTAAATGTGTAGATTGCTTGAGTAATATACACATTTTAATAAAGTTTGTTCTTCGAACCCATGAGGATGGAATGTCTTTCCATTGCTTTGTGTCCTTTTGAATTTCTTTCCTCAGTGTTGTATAGTTTTCAGTGTACAGGTCTTTCACCTCTTTGGTTGCATTTGTTCCTAGGTATCTTATTGTTTTTGGTGCAATTGTAAATGGGATTGATTCCCTAACTTCTATTTTTGCTGCTTCATTATTGGTGTATAGAAATGTAACAGATTTCTGTACACTGATTTTGTATTCTGTGACTTTACTGAATTTGTGTATCAGTTCTAGCAGTTTTTTGGTGGAGTATTTCAGGTTTTCTACATAGAGTAGCATGTCATCTGCAAATAATGTAAGTTTGACTTCTTCTTTGCTGATTTGGATGTCTTTTATTTCTTTGTATTTTCTGATTGCTATGGCTAGGACTTCCACCACTATGTTGAATAAAGTGGTAAGAGTGGGCATCCTTGTCTTTTTCTTGACCTTAGAGGAAATGCTTTTTTCCCATTAAGGATGACACTAACTGTGGGTTTTTCATAGATTGCCTTTATTACGTTGGGCTATGTTCCCTCTAACCATTTGTTGAGGGTCTGCAACATGAATGGATTTTGTACTTTGTCAAATGCTTTTTTTTGCGTCTATTGAAAGCATCATATGGTTCTTATGCTTTCTTTTATTGATGTGATGCATCAATTGATTAATTTGTGAATGGTGAACCACCCTTGCAGCCTAGGAATAAATCCCACTTGATCATGGTGAATAATTATTTTCATGTATTGGATTCCATTTGCTAGGATTTTATTGAAAAAATTTGGTTCATCAAGGACATTGCCCTGTAGTTTTCTTTTTTAGTGGAGCCTTTATCTGGTTTTGGAATCAGGGTATGCTGGCCTCATAGAATGAGTTTGGAAGTTTTCCTTCCTTTTATATTTTTTGGAATAGTTTGAGAAGAGTAAGTATTAACTGTTTGATAAAATTCACCTGTGAAGCCATCTGACCCTGGACTTCTGTTTGTTGGGAGGTTTTTTATTACTGATTCAATTTCTTTGCTGGTTATCAGTCTGTTCAAGTTTTATTTCTTCCTGTTTCAGTTTTGGTAGTTTATGTTTCCAGGAATTTATATTCCAAAATTTTCCGTTATTTTGTCTTCTATATCACTTATGTGTTCCACTGCTTCTTCCAACATTGTGTTCATTGCATCAAGCCTGTTTCCCACTCATTTATTGCATTTTTCATTTTTGACTGATTCTTTTTTAACTCTTTTATTTCTGTGGTGTCTTCCTGTAGTCTTCCAGTCTTTTGTCAAGCTCAGTGAGTATCCTTATGATTTTTGCTTTGAATTCTCCATCAGACATGTTACTTCAATCTGTTTTGCTTAGATCTCAGGCTGTGGCCTTATCTTATTCTTTCATTTGGGATGAATTCCTCCATCTTGGCATTTTGTCTAAGTCTCTGCATTCTTCTGTGTTAGAAAAGCTCATTATATTTCCTGCCTCTGAGAGTCATGGCTTTATGAAGAAGAGGGCCTGGCTCTTCAGGAAGTGTCTCTGGAGTGTGCTGCATGTGCTCTGCTGTTCTTTGGCTGCTCTATTCTTCGTGCCAGTCTGCAGAGGTTCTCCTTGCCTGCTGTGGGCAGTGTTTGGTCCTTAGCCAGGATGTGGAGAGTTTTCACCAGGTGTGCTCTAGTCTGCTTGTGAAATGAAACCTGATACTACTTGCACTAGAACTGAAGACCCACAGAACTCTCTGGTAGGGAGATGTGGTGTGGACAGGGATTCGTGCTGGTCTTCCAGAGAAAGGGCCCGCTGCCCTGAGATTGAGGCAAGCCTGACTGAGGGGCAGTCCTGCCAGAGCACAGGGCTGTGGGACTTGGTGTAAGCAGGTTAGGCATCCAGTGTGGGCCCTGTACTGCTTCTAGCAGGTGGTCCTGTGTTTGTGCTGAGAGATGGGGGAGGGGAATGACACTGGCCAGCTCCTTAGTTTCCAGAGAGGTGTCTCCATGAAAGCTGCCTCTCAGGGAAATGCTCCTAGTATAGTGAATAATCTCTCTCCTATGTGCCCCAGGGTTTCTTCAGATAGCTGTTTCCATACTGTCTGCCTCTGGGTTTTTTGCTTGCCTTCTCTCCAAGAGTGGGCCATGCCATCAGGGCTCTAGTGCAGCCAAGCCTGCCGATCTTTAAAACTCCAGGTCCTGCTGTTTGTAAGAACTCAGCAATCAACCCCTCCTCTCATTTGCCCAGCCAATGGTTTTGGAGAAATGTTCTCCTTGTGCATTCCCCCATGTACTCCTCTCTCTTATCGTTCTCTATGACCAGGGCTCCTTCCCCTCTGTAGCACCTGTTACCCGTTTTTCCCATAAAGTATGTCTCCACACTTCCTACTTTTTTCAATATGGCTTCTTCTCTTCCTTTAGTTGTGCAGTTTGTTTTGTCAGTCTTCAGTTTGGTTTCTGGGGTATATAAAATGATTTGATAGTTATCTAGTTTTGTTTGAGGGCAGACAAGCCCAGGGTCCTCCTACTCCACCACCATCTTAGCTCTTCCATACATTCCTGTTTAACTCAGTGTATGCATTTTGTTATGGCAGCCCTGACGAACTAGTACCTGCTTTATGTAACTTAATTTCTTTTTTTGTTGTTCATTGTTTGGAACACTTCAAAATGCATATTGTAATTTTAATCACTTGTAATAAAGGATACTGAAAAGCACAGAGAGGGATGAAAAATTATAGTTAATGACAAGAAAATTAAAATTTTGAGAAATTACTAGCATTATTTTCTTTTTTTTTTTTTAAGATTTTATTTATTTATTTGACAGAGACAGAGACAGCCAACGAGAGAGGGAACACAAGCAGGGGGAGTGGGAGAGGAAGAAGCAGGCTCATAGCAGAGGAGCCTGATGTGGGGCTCGATCCCATAACACCGGGATCACGCCCTGAGTCGAAGGCAGACGCTTAACCGCTGTGCCACTCAGGCGCCCCAAGCATTATTTTCAATTCAATAAAGATAGCCATCTCAAAATTATGAAGTGTACCTAGGACTAATAATAATATACCATGTACAAAATAATTTGTATACATTATTTTAATACACAAATCAGTATCTAGACACTGTTGCAGTTATATCTTGCTGTCTAACAAATTACCCAAAACTTGGTGGCTGAAAACCAAAGTTTAGTATTAGTTTTTACAATTCTTTGGTTTGCCTGGACTGAGCTGGATAGCTCTCTTTGGATTTTACATGCAGCTGCAGTGGGAAAACAACTATGGCTATGATTGTCTAAAGGATCAACTGGGCTTAGTTGAATTGCCCCTTCGTTCTCACAGCTGACACATTGACTTTCCTTGGCTGCTTTTTCTCTCCACGCGGGATCTCATCTTGTGTATGTGGCTTGGGTTTCTCAGAGCAAAGTGATCCCAGGGTAGAGTTTTGTGCTGGTCTCAGACTATCGATAACCAGTGCTATGGCTGCCCCAGGCTTTGTGGTTCCTATTATGATTGTAACACATCGCCAGTAATAACCATCAAGAAACTTTGCGGGGGGGGGGAAGGTTTATTACTTACAAGTCCTAGAAATGACACAGCACACAAGAAGCCACACGGTGAGGTCACTGGGGAAAGAGAGACAGAGACAGAGAGAGAGGGCATGGGCCTGGCATTTTGCTTTTATTGGGGCTAGGGTTTGTAGTCCTGCTCTTTATTGGTGAATTATAACATAAGAGTGGGAATTTAAAGTGGAGAAAAATAAAAAAACAAAACAAAACAAGTAGTCTATATATTCAGTTATGGAAATAAACCAGGATCTCTAAAACAAAGGAACCTGGGGTTGGGGCATGGCCTGGCTCTTCATCTTGCATCCTGAGGCTGGTTATATGTTATCTGTGACTGCCAATTAGCTTATTAGAGATTGCCTTTGAAGCAGATGCCTTTTTCAAGTGGATGCATCTGCAATCAAAGCTTAGGTCAGTCACTTGCATTACGAAGAAGAAAAACCAACTGTCAGGGCTAATGCTACAGGTAGTCATACTCCTTACACAGTGGCCTGCTTCCAAGAGGAAGAAGTTTACCAGGCTAAATGAAGATTCCACCTGGAGCTGGCTATTTATAGAAGCAGTTACAAGGCCTACCCATTTTTAAGATTGGAGAGGGACTCCGTTTCTTAATGTAGGTGTGGCAGATTACATTACATAAAGCATATGGGATAGGAGAAAGTGTAGCCATCTCCAGAACATAAAATATGCCATAATCATCCACACCATTTTACTAATAAAGAGAACAGATCTCAGATTAGATGAACTGCCTAATATGTCAAAGCTGGTGGGTGGCAGAGCTGCTACTCAAATTCAGGTCCATCCAGTTCTAAGGCCCACAGTTTCCTTCAGAAACCATAAAAATTAATGGCTCTTATTTAAAACACACACACACAGTAAACCCCATTTGGAAAGTCTTAGCTTTATGACATAATTGTTAGAAATCTACTACACAAACTTTATCCATATATTTCCCTTGTGAATGTGAAAAAAATTAATCCCATAAGGATTTGGTTCACACTGCATGCAACACAATCAGATTAAGAAATATAAGATAATATTTTGGGGCGCCTGGGTGGCTCAGTCGTTAAGCATCTGCCTTCGGCTAAGGGCGTAGTCCCGGTGTTCTGGGATCGAGCCCCACATCAAGCTCCTCTGCTGGAGGCCTGCTTCTTCCTCTCCCACTCCCCCTGCTTGTGTTCCCTCTTTTGCTGGCTGTCTCTCTCTCTGTCAAATAAATAAAAAATCTTAAAAAAAAAAAAAAGAAATACAAGGTAATATTTTGATCACGTTTGATCGTAAGTTTTATTTTGTTTTTTTTTTTTAAAGATTGTATTTATTTATTTGAAAGAGATTGAGAGAGAGAACAAGTAGGGAGGAGGGGCAGAGGGGGAGGAAGAAGCAGGCTCCAGCTGGGAGCCCGATGTGGGGCTCCAGCCCAGAACCCTGGGAGCAGGACCTGAGCCAAAGGCAGCTGCTTAACCGACTGAACCACCCAGGTGCCCTGTAAGTTTTATTTTGATTTTATTCTGTACCTTGATAAACTAGAATGATTAACCATAATCTTTAAAAAACGAGGAAGAACAGAGATATATCTAGCTTATTTGTCATAGTCTGTCAGCATATACTCAATTTTATGTGACACATTACCAAAACAATGATTTGGGTATTCAATTAAACTAATTAGCATACACACATATAATCAGAAAAATGCTTTGGTAAAATGGAGTTAATATTACCAAGTATTTTACTTATATTTTGGAAAGAAAGAGTGGCCATTCTTATTAACAACCAAATACAATTTTTATCTTGTTGCAAAGGTGGCCTTAATGTTTTCCTCAGCTTCACTAAACTTTAGACAGGTTTTTTTTTTTTTTTTTTTTTTTCTGATTAGAGGCCCTGACCATAGAGCATTCACTTTAGAAAACTTGCAATTTTAAATTCTTTCCCTACCTCTTAAAAACATAAATCTTTTATGACCTAGCAATATCTTTATCAGGGACCTGGGAGCTATCCCTTTCAAATGTAATCATCAGGAAAGACCAGACCCCTATATCCTAGTCTCTGTGGGAAAGTAGGAGCCTAACTTCCATAGCACCAGTTAGCAAACAAACGGAATAACCACATTGACCAACCTTACTCCTCAAGTCCTCCAGTATTTTTCCATTAGCTTAGCCCAGCACTTAAAAATCCTGCTGTCTTTTATTTCAGAGGGATTGAGTTCAGTCTCTCACCCTTATTGCAATAATATTGAACCCTACTGAAATTGTCTTGAGTAAAGTCTTCCTGTCCTGTTGAACTCTGCCTGGTGCAGTTTTTCCCTTTGACCCTTGAAATAAATTTGCTGTTTGTAAGATGTGAATTTAATTAACAAACTGTTTTCACTGGTTTCTCTTTGACATCGACAAGTAGAGTCCTAGGAACTTGATGTTAGTGTTCTTCTCTGACACCAAATAGAAGCAATTTTAAAGTACTCTGCAAATATGTAGAACATGATTTAAGCACTTCAATAATAATGATGGTAATGGTGATGATGTTCATACTAAATAAGGAAAAGCATTTTTGATACTTTTTAAGACATAAAACAATAAACACATAAATATCTTTAAGGTTCAAATGTCCCAACAGCTTACACTATCTATGCTGCTATTTTCAAAGAGGTAACAAGAAAGCATGTATACTATAAAAAGAGATTAAAGTCGTGGCAAGTTGTTAGTCATATACCAATGTGCTAATATTAAAAGATCACAGTGGTTCTATTTATTAAAAGTGGGTTTTTTTCTGTTTTCTTATGGAAAAGCTTTGTGAAATCTGTATTATTAAATAAAACTGGAGAAAAGCACCTGCATTCAAAGGATTATCTATCTCGAGGCTGACTCTGGCAAGACTGTGATTGACAAAAGAACTTACATATTTTTTTTTCATTTTTTTGTTTAATAAAAATTGATTGCGCTCATTACAGCTTCATGCCGTCACTCTGCTGCAGGAGCTGAGGAAGCATTTCTTGATAAGTCCTATTTGCAGCCACTTACAGGCTTCAAAAACGAATTGGCTCGAAATTCATCATCATTTTCCTCCTCATTCCTAAATGAGGATTTTCACTGAAAATTTGGTGAAATTCCATTCTCCATTTTTTGAGTTACTGAAGCAATAAAATTAGATATTTTTCACCTGCTTGTTGTTTCAGGTACAATTTGGAGTATTTTTCTGGTGAAGGTCATTGAAGAAAATTCTGGTGTAAGCATAGTTCCAAAAGTGGGAAAAAATTTTTTTGACATGGTATATATAAAACCTTCTCTATGTTTTGGATTTTGAAGTTAACACACAAATGTAGCAATTTCAGTCAATTCTTTAATGACAGGGTCTGTATTTGTCAATTCTCATTTCCTGTTCTTTTTTCTAGTTCCCTTTTCTTATGATACATAAAATTCATTAAGAATTATTTTATGCTTTCTGTTACAGTCTAAAAGAATAAATGTTTCAACATTCTATTGGTTAAGCTACCTTAAAGTTGAAATTCTATGTGAAAAATAAATATGTTCATGTGCTTTTTATAACTTTTCATATGAATTAAACCATTGTAATGAAAAGGTCACATGACTTTATCTGGATTCCATTAGTTCTATTAACCAGTAGATTTGAATTGTGAATGTAAGGGAAATTCTTGGATGTAAAAATATTTTCTAGTATTAGAATTAAAAAATTAACGGGTATTTAAAAATTGGGAAAATAACCAAAAATAAATTGAAAAAAAGAAACATCCCCCCCAATCCCTGTATCCACACATAGCAATATAAACATATAGCATTTCCTAGCAGTATTTTAACATACACACATATGCACACACATATAATATCATTTGTGGTAGGCTAAAAAAAAAGCTTCCCCAAAATATAATCACATCATAATCCCCTGGACCTAGTAAATGTTACCTTACATGGCAAAAAAAAAAAAAGAACTTTGCACCAATGTTTAAATTAAGAATCTTGGGATGAAGAGATTATCCTTAGTTACCCAGATGGACCTTAAACACAATACCTCTCTCACATGAAGAGGGACGTGGAAGGAGTAGACACACAGAGAAGGTGGTGTGACTATGGAAGCAGAGATTAGAACAAGGTGGCTACAAGGTAAGGAAGGCTGACAACCACCAGAAAGTGTGAACAGCGAGGAACAAATTCAACCCTAGAGCTTCCAGAGGAAACATGGCTCTGCTGACGTTTTCATTTTGACCCAGTGAAACTGGTTTTGGACTTCTGACCTCCAGAACTCTGAGAAAATAGATTTCTGTTGTTTTAAGTTTGCAGTAATTTGCGGTAACCTAAGAAACTAATACAGCACATAATTATAAATGCATCATCTGTACAGTTTTGTTTTCCACTATTGTCATTTTATGAGTTTTTACTGTCCTTTCCACTAGTGTGCAAACTTTATAGCTATTGTACTCTAGTCACTGGTAATTATAGGTCCTTATGAATTTGTGATAAGAAATATATGAAATAATTAACAATTAATGGTAAATACATAGCTTATTATTTTTCACTTTAGATGGTTATTTATTATTTCACGTTATAGAATATTTTTTAAAAGATTTTTGTCTTTGACAAATTTTTGCCACTGTTCATAGCATTGAATACATATATGCTTAATTTATTTCTTTATTTGGCATTGCTTTCCTTAGGATAACCGAGTCCTTTAGTGTCTCTGCAGAGTTTATTCATCTAGAAGAGGTAAAATTTAGACAAGATGACTCCTAAGATCACTTTCCACTATTGTATTCGAATTAGTGTTTTCTAAGAAATAGTGGGAGAAGATGGATGTTGGAAAGTAAAAAATATTCAGAATAATTTAAAAACATACATACAGTCAGGACATGATTATTAGATCACTATATATCTTTTTAAAAAAATATCTAGGAGTAAACACTGCAAAGTGAAAGAGAGAATGCTAGGAGGACATAGTGATTTTAATGATGTCCTAAAGACTTTTAACTTTGAGTTAAATTAGCAATTCCATGTCTATTTTAGCACACTAGATTGTGAAGTAAAATTATCATTTATTTCTCAAACCTTGCCTGCTGAAGTACTTGTGTTAAGAGATCTGGAAATCTGACCTGAGATGCGGCTCTCAGCTCCAAGTAAAGAATTCTTTTGAGGTCTATGACAGATATATATATTTTTTAATTCTCAAAAATAGTAAATTTCAGATCCTTACAAAACTGGGATTCTTGCCATGTCTGTCTTTTCCATCAGTCCGACAAAATTGGACACCTCAGCTGTTGCTTCCAAAGGAGAGTAAAATATGGTGATATAGCATTCCCATGTTGCATGTTTCCTCCTGCAATTCTGTGTGTTGGTATTTAATATTGACTCAATAAGTCTTGCACAGCACAAGTATTCCCCTCTCTGTGTGTTTCTCTGTGTCTCTCCTTGACTCTCTATGTCTTTGTCTCTTTTTCTATGTGCCTGTGATTTCTACCAATTCACCAGTTGGTAGCTTTTCATGGGTCCTTAATTCAAAGTGGTGTGATAGTGGTCACTTTGTTGTTGAGTCTTGGAAACAAAACTTTATACTGATTTTTAAAGCTGTGCTGCCTCAGAACAACCCACCATTGTTACAAGAACGTACCTAGTCTTGAATCTTGTGAAAGTGGCCTAAACTCCTTAGAGGAAAAATATGGTATGGAAATATCATTAAGTAAATTTTAAATGTTATTGAGATGAATTGAAATGTTCACTTGATTTTAGGCCACTGAAATTATGAATAGACTCTGGATCTATGGCTTGAAGAAAATAAAAGATTGAGAAATCCCCATTTCGGTTTTTCACATAGAATCCATAAACAGCTCACCAAGGTGACAATTATTTACCCAACAGAAGGGGAAGCAATGAGTGAGTTTCTTCTCCACCTTAAGTGATATGACAGATCCTTTTATTTAGGAATGAACTGCACTTGTAGCCATAAAAACCTCTCTGCTTGTCTCATTTTATAGCTGTAATTTATTTTTAGCAATTATACATGTTAAGCAATGAAACTATAGTGCCCAGAAATCTCTGACACTGAAAGGATTCATTTGAGACTTAGTACAATGCCATCAAGTTAGCAGGCTTGCAGACCAATTCCTTGGTCTGGTTCTGTTAGCTTACTAGTTTTTGTGGTGGCAGCTCATGGGTTACGTCATCCTTGTGAAAGAAGCCACACAATTCTCAAATGAACTCTTCCATTTCTTCAACTTGTGGGTGTGTATGTGTGTAAGTGAGAGAGAGAGGGAGTGATGGAGGGAGAGCAAACCTCAAGGATGAAGGCTTACACGGTTGGCAGTGAGAGCCAGCTATTCCTGAGTTTCTCTCCCAATGGTGCATGATTCAATACTAGCATTTCGTGCAACACTGCATTTTTCTTCACAAATGAAGTTACATTTAACCTTACAGATTGGAGCACAGTAACTGTATTTACAATTGGTATGAAGTCACACTTTTCTTTGGACAGTTGGGAATTCAAGACAAGAAATAAATGGGGCAGAGGAAATATATCAATTTCTCGGGGCTGCCATAACAAAGTACCCCAAACTAGGTGGCTTCAGTAGGAGGAATTTATTGTCTCCCTGTCCTGGAGGCCAGAAGCCTGGGATTAATGTGTCCACTGGCTTGCTGCAGGTAATATAAAGGCTGTGAGGAAGAACTGGTCCCATTGCTCTCACACTTCTGGTGGCTTGCTGGCAATTTTGGGCATTCTTTGCCTTATAGATCTCTGCTTTCATCTTTAAGTAACATTCTCCCTGTGCATGTGTTTGTCTTCAGATTTCCCTTTTTTATAAGGACATTGGACTAGAGACTGTTATTACTCCAGTATGACCTGAGCTTAACAAAGTACATCGGCAACAACCCTGCTTCCAAGCAAAAAAAGGTCAGGTTCTGAAGCACTGGGGGGTCAGGGCCTCACCATAATGACTTTTGGGGGAACACAATTCAACCTATAATGGAAGTATCCTCCTTGATTTTAGACATCTTCTTTTTGAAGCTCCAGTGTGGGCAAACCTCCACAAGATAAAGGAATAGAAAATACCAATGGTAGAAAGGGAGATGTCTATGGAAGTGACAATTAATGATAACATTTTTAAAGACTGTTTTTAGAGAAATGTTAGGTTCAAAGAAAAATTAAGAGGAAGGTAGAGAGACTTCCCATATGCCCATGTCCCCCGACATGCATAATCTTTCCTATTATAAGCATCTGCTACCAGAGGCGTATTTGTTATAACTGATAAGCCTACAAGGACTCATCATTATCATCCAAAGTCCATAATTTACTTCACAGTTCACCCTCGGTGTTGTGTGTTCTGTGGGTTTAAACAAAAGTGTAATGACATGTATCCATGATTATAATATCATACAGAGTATTTTCACTGCTCTAAAAATCCTCTGTGTTCCACCTGTTCATCCCTCCCACTCCTCACCCACTGGCACTTACTAACCTTTTACTGTTTCCATAGTTTTGCCTTTTCCAGAATGTTATATAACTGGAATCATACGGTACGTAGTCTTTTCACATTGGATTCTTTCACTTAGTAATACGCATTTAAATTTCCCTTGTGTCTTTTCATGGCTTGAGAGCTCTCTCTCTCTCTCTTTTTTTTTTTTTTTTTTTAAGTAAACCCTATGTCCAACTCAAACCTATGACCCCGAGCTTAAGAGTCACATGCTTTTCTAACTGAGCCTGCCAGGCCCCCTGTGAGAGCATTTTTTTTTTTTTTTCAGTGTTGAGTAACACCCCTTTGTCCAGATGTACCAGTTTATTTACCCATTCATGTACTGAAGGACACCTTGGTGATTTCCAAGTTTTGGCAACTATGAATAAACATCCACGTGCAGATTTTGATATGAATATAAGTTTTCAACTCCTTTGAATAAATATTGACAAAGGAGCAGAAGGCTAGCTGAAGACAAAGTACAAGCTGACACCCTGCAATGCCCCCACTCCCCAACACACACACACACACACACACACACACAAACACACACACTTGTGGTTGGGATATGTGTGACATTCCTCCAGGAAACTTCCAATTATCTTACTGTTAATGCCTTGATAGAGAGAAAAACAACCTTAGCTTGACAATGGAAAGGTCTCCCTGTATCTTGTGAGTCTTTACCATATGAAAATCCTTTTGAAACTTCCCTTTTCTTACTTCCGCCAACTCCCAAATATATAATCAGTCACCCCTCACCACCCTGGGGCAGCAACTCTTTCTGCCCAATGGTCCTCTCCCTGTGTTTTAATAAAACCACCATTTTGCACCAAGACCTCTCAAGAATTCTTTCTTGGTTATCAGCTCCAGACCTCACCCGACCAAACCTCACCTATGTTCCAAAACTACATCAATCTCAACTAGCATAATTGCTACATCATATCATAAGTGTATGTTCAGTTTTATAAGTAACTACCAAACTGTCTTCCAAAGTGGTTACCATTTTGCATTCTCACCAGCAATGAATGAGTGTTCTTCTTGTTCCACAGTCTTGCCAGAATTCAGTGTTGTCAGCCTTCCAGATTTTGGGCATTGTAATAGGTGTATAGTGGTATTTCATTGTTGTTTTAATTTGCATTTTCCTGATGACGTATGATTTAGAGCATTTTCTTCATATGCTTGTTTTCTGTGTCTCTTAATGGTGAGGTGTCTGTTAGGGTCTTTGGCCCATATTTAAATCATGGTTTGAATTTTCTTATTGAGTTTTGAGAGTTGTTAGCATATTTTGGGTAGCATTCTATAGGGGCCCATGCAGGCCACCCCATAATGGGCCACTTTGGCATAGAGATTATTTTTTTTTTTTTAAAGATTTTATTTATTTATTCGACAGAGATAGAGATAGCCAGTGAGAGAGGGAACACAAGCAGGGGAGTGGGAGAGGAAGAAGCAGGCTCATAGCAGAGGAGCCTGACGCGGGGCTCGATCCCACAACGCCGGGATCACGCCCTGAGCTGAAGGCAGACGCTTAACCGCTGTGCCACCCAGGCGCCCCGGCATAGAGATTATTTTGAGTTGAATGTAACAATAACCCAAACAGATACAGGAAAATCTTTGCCTCCCCCACAGCTGCCTAAATTTACACTGGAAAAGACAGCCTATAACAGGAAGAGAGCTATTAACAGAGTCCCCTTTACCTAAGGAATTTGCCTGAATAATAAGGCAAGCTTTGTTTTCCCAAACATCTCCTTTCACCTTCTTGTTCCCCTTTGTGTCCTCAGTCCCCTACCCTTCCCCTTAGCTCAAGTAAGCTTCTGTTGCTTCCTTGTCTTTGAAATCTCACGACTATGTGGAATCCCTGTGCACACACCTATTAAATTTGATTTTCTCCTGTTAATCTGTCTCATGTCAATTTGATTCTAAGCCCAGCTAGAAGGTCCACAGGGCAGAGAAAGGTCTTTCTCCCTGACACCTCCCTTATCTATCAGGTAAGTCTTTTGCAAATATTTTCTCCAAGTCTGTGACTTGTCTTTCCAGTCCCTTGACATTGTCTTTTGTGAAGAAGTCTTTAATTTTAATAAGCCCAAGGTCATCTTGATTTTCTCTTACACTATCTCCTGGGAGTTTTTAATTTGCATTGTACATTTAGATCCATAATCATTTTGAGTTAATTTTTGTGAAGGGTGTAACATCAGTGTCTAGGGTGTCTAGATTCCTTTTTCTTTTTCTTTTTTTTTTTCTTTTTCTTTTTTTTTTTGCATGTGAAAATGTTCAGTTTTGCAGCACCATTGTTGAGAACACTAACTTTGGTCCACTGCATTGCTTGTGCTCCTTTGTCAAAGATCAGTTGACCATATTTATGTGAGTGTTTTTCTATTATGTTCCATTACGTATATTTCTTTTCTCTTTTCTTTCTTTTTCTCCCTTTTTTGGACAATATCACATTATCTCAGTTATTGTAGCTTTATAGTAGGTGCAGTTGGGTAGTGTCAATTTCCAACTATGTTCTTCTCCTTCAATATTGTGTTGCCTAGACTGGTCTTTTGACTTTCCATATAAATTTTAGAATCAGTTTGTCTACATCCACAAAATAACTTGCTGCTCTTTTGACTGAGATTACCCGAATCTATAGAACAAGCTGGGAAGAATTGGCATCCTGACAACATCGAGTATTCCTATTCATGAAACTCTCCATTTATTTAGCTCTTCTTTGATTTTATTCATCAAAGTTTTGCAGTATTCCTCACACAGATCTTGTACATATTTTGTTAGATTTAAATCTATATATTTCATGTTATTTGGATGCAAATGTAAATGATACTGTGTTTTTAATTTCAAATTCCATTTGTTCATTGCTGGTCTAAGGTAAAGTGATTGTCTTTTGTAAATTAACCTTGTGTCCTGCAACCTTTTCGGTATTACGGAATGTTGCAGAGTTGGCATATAATCATCCCTCAGCCCTCCAGGTAATATTTGAAATTCAGGACAGGTATGTTATTACAAAGCTCATTTATAAAATTAATTAATATAAGCCAATTTAATTCAGGACTGGCATTTGAAACAAATTCTCCATACTTTGATGTTATCATTTCTGATCTCGTGTGTTTATAATGTGTGTGTGTGTGTGTGTGTGTGTGTGTGTGTGTAGCTTTTGTGGCTTAATCCTTTTTTTTTTTTTCCTTCCCATATACATGGCTTTGCTGTAGCACATTTTCTTTCTTGATATTAGGTCTTTTATTTTTATTCTTCTAAGACCAGTCACCAAATCACACATCTTTCTCTTGAAAACCCAGACTCTCATTTAGTGAAATTCCCCAAGAAAAGAGAACTTTCTTTCTTTCTCTTTCTTTCTTTCATTCTTTCTTTAACCCTATTTGTGCAACTGCTTTCTGGATTTCCCTGATTCTATTCCTTTAGGAATAGTTTCAGGTAACAGTTCTCAAAGTTTCTTAGAACTTGTCATGATTTGACACCCTTAAATTTTTATAGCATGCTTGAGAAGATATAAATGGCCTAAAGAATGATCACAATAGTCTTCACCACTATGCCTTTCTTTGGAGCTACCTCTCTCCTTCCATGGCTTAAGGCTACAGGAGTCAAGGTTTTCCTACATACCATTAAATGAAATTTGCTTTTACATGAAGGAATTTTCCTAAGCCACCTTCAAGCTTTTTTCTCTGTGTTATTTTCTGCCATACATGACCATAAGTCTTCTTTTGGTTGCTTATTGTAGAATTACAATATATTTCCTTTTGTCGTGTAATTGAAAACCATAGTGCTATTGTCACTGTCAACATTGCTATATGATACAACATACCACCATGAGTTTCATTTACTTAGTTTTCTGGAGGGCTCGGTATATAATGCTTCACTAGGGAACAGATACGGGAAGTCCTAAGAAACAAAAGTAAATAATCTGAGGGAGACAGTTTGCCCAAATTGCTCTTACTTACTACACACATATAACTGTCCTTCTAAGAAACGAGAAATTAAATATTTTGAATTATTATTTTGAATTATTAAGAGAAATCTCACTTTTTTTTAGCATAGCTATTGTAAATACTAATAAAGTTTTCAGTGAAGTAACATATTTCTTTGTTAGTTTTTATATCCTCCAGTTAGATGAAAGTCTAACAGCCACATAGCACAACAGCCTTGCTTCTTATGCCATGATTTATATTGTCATTTGCAACTCTCACTAGGCTGAGAAGAGTTAAAATGTTTGAGTTCTAGAACTATGAGCTTATATAGAGGCCACTTCTACAGCTAATTTCCTTCAGTCTTTGATAAACTCTTATTGAGCCTCTTAAAATATCTCTATATATTCCCCTGGGTCCTACTCAATGACTTTTTAGACTAAGTAGGGAAGGTGGTATGTTTGCTTTGAGTATTCTTTTTTCTACCTATTTAAGTTCTACTCTTCTCAAATATGAACTAGCTATTTCAATTGTGCATCAAATTGTCATTTATCACATCTTCAATTCAATTCCATTTTATATCTCTTCCCTGGTCCTTAAAATTATCGCTTATGACACCACTTATATCTGGAAAGTTATTTCTAAAGACATAAAAGTGAGCAATCTAGAGTACAATTTAATTGTTTTATTTGTGGTAGGGATAAGGTGGATAGTCAACTCTGAAATTTATGCCCCATACAATTCCTAGAGGTGTTCATATCTGTTATTTTATTTATAAAAATATAACATTTCAGTATTAAAAATTTACATAGTGTAAGAATAATTTGCATAATTTTAAAATTTGTTTTCCAAAGTTGAGTTGATCTTATTTATTTTTAAGGAGTCTGAAAAAACTAATGTCCAATTTAATTCAGATAAAAATATTTTACTTCAATGATCAACAGTCATCTAAGCATCTAGTTCCTCTTTTCCAAATAAACATTACATGTATCTCCTATGAAACATTTCATTCATTCCTTCCAGTCTTTCACAGACTTAAATTTCATTTCTGGGTTTTTTACTATCCTTTTCCAACACCCACTATATCCCTAAACTTTGGGAAATAGCTTTCCTCCCATTTTAGCTTTCATAATATAGTTTGGAGGAAACTTTCAGGGGTTCTTGAGATGTTGTGGTGATTTTTGAATTGTAGCTCCAAATCTTCAGTTAATTTCAACCCACAGAAGTGTTGCAGGATCCTTAAGCACAACAGTCAAGAAAGAGTCCTTGAAACCTCTTACGGTTTAACTTGGTAAGTTTATTTAAATCGTATGGGGACAGGCCTGTGGGCAGAAAGTGAACTTTTACTGGATGAAGCTGTGGTTTATATGCTTAGTGCTCAAGGGGGAGGGGATGTGCAAGGAGTATTAGATCATAAATGTTTCTTCGAATTTCCACTTTGTAAAACTACTTTCGCAAAATTTCTCTGGTACTTATCATTCAGTTCGATAATAGCTAGAGGCGAGATTTATAGACAGTCATGAGACCATTTAAGAATGTAGCAAAAGTGTATTTATTTCTTATTGAACTATGCAGGTTCTAGGTCAGCTTTCTGGGCTAAAAGCAAACTCTCTGCTTCTATCCCTCATCAGAAGTAGAAGTAGGAAATATAGCTATTGGTTATTTTTCATCTTTTCCCACAATGAGGGTATCTAGAGTGAATATCATGAACAAAAAAAGGGGGGGAGGGACACAGACAAGACTGTCTTGAATAAGATAAATATAATTAGGTATATTAATTCATGTGTTATATTAAGTAGTTTCCTAATTAAGTTCTAGAATGCTCATTTTTTTCAAAGAAAATTATCTAAATCTAAGTGACAAGAACATTAGAAGCAAATGTGAAATAGTTTCTATTGGCAGGGATTCAGGAAGGGATGCCAATGTTTCTTAACCTTGGTTGTAATAAAAAAAAAGATAAACAATCACTTACACAAAAAATTTTAACAGAAGGAGTAGCATATTGTATGTGCCCAACCCTTATGGCATAAGCTAGAATGATTTGCCAAAATCATAAACTTTGAAAATCAAGCCTTTAGATAACAGGATATTCTTGGTGAGCTCTCCATAATATGTTTAGGGAGGACCCCTTAATATAAAATGACATATTATGGTCACAAAATGGAAAGATGCCCTTGAGACTAAATGTAAGAATAAATGCTGACTAGAAATGTAAGCTGAAAAATTAAGAATTTTAGAATTAAAAAATTATTTTAATCATAACCGTATAATGTCTGGAAAGCATAGAAAAGAAGAAGAAGAAAAGGAAAAAATATCATGGTTCCACATTTCACTGATAACCATTGTTAACATTTTGGTACAGTTTTAGAGTTTTTAAATTTCATTATACTCTATATAAAATTCTAAGTCCTATTTTATTTTTTAAAGCACTAAAGCACAAGGCCACTTAGGTGGCTCAGTCGGTTAAGCATCTGACTCTTGGTTTTGGCTCAAGTCATGATCTTGTGGGGAGTGGGTTGGAGCCCTGCATAGGGCTCAGCCCTTATAAGAGAGTTTACTTCAGATTCTCTTTCCCTTTCCCTCCCTCTCACTCTCTCTCAAATAAATAAAATCTTAAAAAAAAAAAAAAGCACTAAAGCACATTTTATTCTTTAAAAGTGATTGATTTGGGATAAATTATGTCGAAGTATGCTTCTGTATGAGAACTTACCTCAACATTCTCCTATGGTTAGATAGTTATGAAGTTTCCGTTTTTAAATTATAGATTACCTCCTCAAACCCAATTGATTATAAATGTTTTTTTCTAGATCTAGACTATTTTATTAGAATAGTGTTTATGTGATGAAGTTAATAGCTCCAATCTCTAAGTTAGGTAATGCCAAATTGTTTTCCCAAGTAGTTATACTAATTTACCTTCCACTGTGATGCAAGACTTACATCAACTGAATATTTTTATTTTTATCTTTAATAATTTGTATGAAAGAAATTGTATGACTTTTATTTTAGTATATGTTTCATTTTTGGTAAAATTTCTCATATTCTACTTTTTTCTCTATTTAATAATGGTTATTGCTTTTTAGACATGTGTGGATCTCAAACTTTTTCTTATAATTTCCCTCATTACTTTTATTTTTTTAAGTTTTTTCTCCACTTACTTTTGTTATAAAGGATTCTGAACATATACAAAATAAATACCATGCCACCCACCACTTGACTTTGTGAAACTTTAATGTTGTATCACATTCACTTTGTGTTTTTTTTCCAACAAGAACATTTTTTACCTGAAGCATACTTCAGAATACGTGGTTCTAAAAGATATATATAAAACAGTCCATCCAAAAAACAACAACAAAAAATAGAATACACATTTTCCTCAAGTACACGTAGAAGAATCTCCTGGTTAAATCACATAAAAAGAGAAATAGAAAGTATTACAAATTTAAGAAGACTAAAATCATACCAAGTATATTTTCCAGCCACAATGGTACAAAACTAAAGATCAACATTAAAACAAAGCTGGGAAATCTACAATGTAAATATGAAATATTTAATATGTAAATATTAAACAACACACTACTGTGCAAGCAATGGACCAAATAAGAGATAAGATAGCAAATCAAAATATGTCTCTAAACAAAAGAAAAAGAAAACAGTATTCCAGAACCTATGGGATGCGGCAAAAAGCAGATGTTAGAGTGAAATTTATGTTATAAATGCATGTGTTAAGAAATAAATTTCAAACAAACAACTTAGAAAAACTAGAAAAAAAAGAAACTTACTGAAATTTAGTAGAGGAAGAAAATAACAAAGAAAAACCGTAAATAAATAAATAAATAAATACAGACCAGAATAATCAGTAACATAACATTGAAAGCAATGTCCAGTTTTTCAAAAAAAAAAATAAACAAAATTGGCAATGCTTTAACTACATTAACTAAGAAAAGAAAGAGAGAAGACTCAAAAACCAGAATGAGAAATGGAAGAGAGAACAATACAACAGATAACCATCAGAATACATAATGTGATAACAGATTACGATAAACAATTATACAAGTCAGATAACTTCTGAAAAAAAAGAACCCAGATAATTCCTAAAAATGCACAAGTTACCACAATTGAATTATGAATTTTGAATCCAAGAAAGAGGAAATCTTCTTAGACCAATAAGAAGAATCAAAGTTAAATTAGGAGTCAAAAATCTCCCAGCACAGAAAAGCCCAAGAACACATGGTTTCATTGGTGAATTCTACCAAACATTTACAAAATAATTAATGGCAATCTTTATCAAAATCTTAAAAATAATGGAATAAGGGAATACACTCAACATCATTCTATGAGGCCAGCATTACCCTGATACCAAAGCAAGATAAAAACAATATAACAACAAAGTCTAGATTGTCCCATGTGAGTATTGCTACCCTTACTTTCTTTTGCCATCCATTTGTGTTTCTCCAACCCCTCACTTTTCAATCCTCAGGTATCTGTAGGTTTAAAATGAGTCTCTTGTAGGCAGCATATAGATGGGGTCTTGTCATTTTATCCATTTTGACACCCTATGTCTTTTTTTGCAGCGTTTAGTCCATTTACATTCAGAGTTATTATTGATAGATCTGTATTTAGTGCCATTTTATTACTTGTTTTGTCATTTCTGAAGATTTTCTCTGATCCTTTCTTGTCTTTGCTGCTTTGGTCTCTCCTTAGCACTCAGACACCCTTTTAATATTTCTTGCAGGGCAGGTGTAGTTGTCACAAACTTCTTTAGTTTTTGGTTTTTGTTTGTCTAGATACTCTTTCTCTCTCCTTTTATGCTTGCGGCCTAGAATATCTTTGGCTGAAGATTTTTCCCATTCAGCATTTTGAATATATCATGCCACATTCTTCATTCTTGACAAGTTCCTGGTGAGAAATCTCCAGCTAGCCTTATGATCTTGACTTACTTACAAAGTAAGCTTTGTCTTGCTCCTTTCAAGATTGTTTCTTTATCACTGCATTTTGCAAATTTAATTATAGTATGTCTTGGTGTTGAACTGCTTTTGTTGATTTTGATGGGGGTTCTCTGTGTTTCCTGGATCTGGATGTCTGTTTCCTTCCTAGATTAGGGAAGTTTTCTGCTATTATTTCTTGAAAAAAATTTTCTGCCCCCTTTCTCTCTCTTTATCTTCTGGGACTTCTATAATAAGAATGTTATTACGTTTCATGGAGTCACTGAGTTCCCTAAGTCTATTATCATGTTGCATAATTCTTCTTTCTCTCTTTTGTTCAGCATCATTATTTTCCATTATTTTCTCTTCTATATCACTTATTTGTTTTTCTGCTTCTTCCAACATTGTGTTCACTGCATCAAGCCTGCTTCCCACTCATTTATTGCATTTTTCATTTTTGACTGATGCTTTTTTAACACTTTTATCTCTGTGGTAAGGGTCTTCCTGAAGTCTTCCATTCTTTTGTCAAGCTCAATGAGTATCCTTATGTTTGTTGCTTTAAATTCTCCATCAGACATGTTACTTCAATCTGTGTGGCTTAGATCTCTGGCTGTGGCCTTACCTTGTTCTTTCATTTGGGATGAATTCCTCCATCTTGGCATTTTGTCTAAGTTTCTGTATTCTGTGTATTAGAAAAGCCAGTCATGTTTCCTGCCCCTCTCCTTATGAAGAAGAGGTCATGTCATGCCCAGGGCCTGGCGCTTCAGGGGGTGTCTCTGGAGTGTGCTGCATGTGCTCTGCTGTTGTGTTTTGGCTGCTCTATTCTTCAGGCCAGTCTGCAGAGGTTCTCCTTGCCTGCTGTGGGCAGTGTTTGGTCCCTGGCCTGAATGTGGTAAGTTTTCACCAGGTGTGCTCTGGTCTGCTTGTGAAATGACCTGACACCAACTCCACCAGAGATAAAGTCCTACAGAACTCTCTGGTAGAGAGATATGGTGTGGACAGGGGTTTGTGCTGGTCTTCTGGGGAAGGGGCCCACCACACCGGGACTGAGACAAGCTTGACTGAGAAGAGCAGTCCTACCAGAGCACAGGGGCTAGGGCATGGTGTAAGCAAGTTAGACATCCAGCGTGGGCCCTGTAGTACTTCCCTCACATGGCTCTGTGTTTATGTTTGGGGAGGGGGGATGGATATGGCACCAGCCAGCTCCTTTGTTCCTGGAGAAGCATCTCTGTGAATGCTGCCTCTCAGGGAAATGCTCCTAGAATAGTGAATAATCACCCCACTGTATGTTGTGGGCATTTTACATATTGCTGTTTCCTTGCTGTCTCTCCCTGGGTTGTTTGCCTGCCTTCTCTCCAGGAGCAGAATAGTGTCCTCCAGGCTGTAAACCAGCCACACTCACTGAACTTTAGAACTCCAGGCTTTAATTTTTTGATGGCTGCATAATATTCCATTGTATATATATACCACATCTTCTTTAGCCATTCATTTGTCAATGGACATCTGGGCTCTTTCCATAGTTTGGCTATTGTGGACATTGTTGCTATAAACATTGGGGTGCGGGTGCCCCTTCAGATTACTACATTTGTATCTTTTGGGTAAATACCCATTGTTGCAATTTCTGGGTCATAGGGTAGCTCTATTTTCACTTTTTGAGGAATCTCTATGCTTTTCTCCAGAGTGGCTGCACCAGCTTGCATTCCCACCAACAGTGTAGGAGGGTTCCCCTTTTCCACATCCTTGCCAACATCTGTTGTTTCCTGACTTGTTAATTTAAGCCATTCCAACTGCTGTGATGTGGTTTCTTATTGTGGTTTTGATTTGTATTTCCCTGATGCTGAGTGATGTTGAGCACTTTTTCATGTGTCTGTTGGCCATTTGGATGTCTTCTTTGCAGAAATGTCCCTTCATGTCTTCTGCCCATTTCTTGATTGGATTATTTGTTCTTTGGGTGTTGAGTTTGATAAGTTCTTTATAGATTTTGGATACTAGCCCATTATCTGATTTGTCATTTGCAAATATCTTCTCCCATTCTTTTGGTTGTCTTTTGGTTTTGTTGACTGTTCCTTCACTGTCCAAAAGCTTTTTATCTTGAAGAAGTCCCAATAGGTCATTTTTGTCTTTGTTTCCCTTGCCTTTGAAGATGTGTCTAGCAAGGAATTGCTGCAGCCAAGGTTGAAGAGGTTGCTGCCTGTGTTCTCCTTAAGGATTTTGATGGATTCCTGTCTCACATTTAGGTCTTTCATCCATTTTGAGTCTATTTTTGTGTATGGTGTAAGGAAATGAAATCTTTCCATTTGCAAGGATGCAGATGGAACTAGGGGGTATTATGCTAAGCGAAGTAAGTCAATCAGAGAAAGACAATTTTCATATGATCTTACTGTTATGCAGAATTTAAGAATAAAGGCAGAGGATCTAGGGGAAAATAGGAAAAAATGAAACAAGCTGAAACCAGAGAGGGAGACAAAACATGAGAGACTCTTAATCTTAGGAAACAAACTGAGGATTGCTGGAGGGGAGAGGGGTGGGGGGCTGGGGAGCTGGGTGATGGACATTGGGGAGGGTATGTGTTGTGGTGAGTGCTGGGTGTTGTGCAAGACTGATGAATCATAGACGTGTACCCCTGAAACAAATAATACACTATATGTTAATGAAAAACAAACAACAAATTAATTGACCTAAAAAAAAATAAAGTCTCCAGGCTTTAGGCCCCACTGGTTATAAGGACTCATGAAATTCAGCCCCTCTCATTTTCTGAGCCAATAATTTTGGGGAAATGCTTTCCTCGTGCATTCCCCTGTGTGCTCCTCTCTCTCTTACCCTTTCCTGTGACCACAGCTCCCCCCTCCACAGCACCTACAATCCCTTTCTCTGCTAAACCAGTCTCTGTACGTCCTACCTTCTTCAGTGTGGCCTCTTCCTTCCTGTGGAGGTTGTTCTGTCAGTCTTCAGGCTGATTTCTGGGGTATTTCTGATAATTTGATAGTTACCTAATTGTGCTCAGTAGACCAGAGGAGCCTAGGGCTCTTTAACTCCCCTGCCATACTTGATCGTCCCCTCCCTCATTACTTTTAAATTTAAGTCAGTTTCCTCTAGAGAGTTCATAATTACTCAAATATTTCTACATTTCAAAGGTTCTCTAGTTTTTGATTTACCTCTTTAATCTATTTAGAATTGATCTTTGATAAGATATAATATCTCATTTTAAAATAACCATTTATTGAAAACCTGTCTTCCCTACATATTTTTAAAACCTATCACATTAAATTCTTTTATATAATGATTTGTTTCAAATCTATTCATTTACTTCCTATTATTTTATGCCGGTCTTTCTTTTAAATTATTTAGTTTTATAAATGTTGGTAGTGTTAGAGCACATCTGTCCTACATTCCTATCTCTAGTCAAAATAGTATTTCTTTCCTTTCTTTTTCTTTAGCTAATATGTCATATCTATACTGTTGGTGAGTATGGATAAATTTTATAGTTAACTTTTTGTGTTTCTCCCATATTACATAAAAAATATGTTACAATTTCATAATTAGTTGAAATGTATCCTGGCATATTGCAGTCTTCTTACTCATGAACATTTATAATTTTTATTTTATCTGTATTGTACATTATTAAGAAAACAGTGGAGCAATAAAAATAGCATCATTTGATGCCCTATTGTTCTCTTATAGTTGCTTAGTTGTCCATATACTTTATTCAACTATGTTCCATTTGATTGTCATTGATTACATTTTCATTTCTTTTTAAATGTCAAATTTGCAAAATATAAGTATAATTTTTATTATAATACACATATATTTCTCATACATCTTTACACTTTTTTAAAATGTCATTATTCTGGAAAGATTCTTAAAATAAAGAGGGTTGTTAAAGAAAAGAAAAAGAAGGCTGTTGAATCAAAGGATGTGGATATTTAAACAATTCTAATTTATATTTTTGCATTACTTTCACAACAATGACTTAACCAATTTACCTCTTCAGCAAGATATGACAGTATCCATTTCCTACAGCCCCTGACATTGAGTATTATCACTTTTTAAAATTTTTTGCTAAAGTACTGAATGAAAAATGATCTTTTGTTGACCTATATTTCCTTTCTTTTTACTCAATAAATATTTATTGATTGCTTGTCATTTGCTCCTCACCAATTTATACATGAATGGTAAATAAACATATGTGATTTTCTTGGAGCTTATATTTAGTCGAGAAAGGCAGATAATGTATAAGTAAAGACATAAATAAGATCATTTTAGTTAGAAAAAAAAGTACTGTAAAGAAAATACACTTGAGGAGACAGAAAGGGTGAGCCCCTTGGGCTGCTTTAGACAATAGTCGGGCACTGAAGGGGTGACTTTGATCCTACTCATTAAAAAAGCCAGGCAAACTGGCCCAAGGCAAGGAAAGAGAATGTTAAAAGGCACTATGAAAACCTAGATTTTCATAACAGACTGTACACTCAAATTCCAGTACAGAGACTTACTAGTTAGAGATTTTTATTAATGATTACAAACTGGGTCTCTGGAATCAGCTGGTCATAGATTTGATTCTTAATCCCTGATCTTCAGTTTCTTTATTTTCTAAATGGGGGTAATGTTTTATATCTGAGTCATTATACAAATTAGATACAGAATATATAAAATGTGTAGTAAAGAGTCCGTTTTCATTCAGTAATTATTTTATTGTTGTTAAGTAGAGAAAACATACACAAATTATTTTGCCTGGGGATATGGACTGGATTGACATCACATTCTACCTAATAGCTGTATGGCCAACTTAACTTGTTAAGATCCAGTTTATTTCATTTACAAAAATAAGTTTCATCTGTCTTCCTTTATTTCTGGAGCACTGCCTGGTACCCAATTTCTTCCTACTCTAAGGTTCAGCCTTTCTGAGCACATTAATTAATTCATAAATTACTCATTGAGTTCTTATGCTTTGCCATAAGATCTCCAACATCCAAAGTCTCTGCTTAGAATCTCCTCAATCCTTGTCTATACCATAGTGCTAGAATATTCCCTTCTTCCTCTCCAACAGTGTTCTATCCACTAACCAGAATTTCTGCCTGCTGGCAATGTCAGGATAGTCTATGTTGCCAGAAACTTTTCTTATATCCACGCTCTGTCTATTTCTACATCTGTCCATTTGCCCACCAAGCTACATATTAACCCATACGAAGACAAAAATATAATGCATAAATATGTTATCCACTGCAACTACTGAGCAAATGAGATTAAAATAGGTTTTTCTTTTTCTTTGTAGATCTAGAAATTATCATAGTATGAGTTTTGATATCACTGTTTCTTTTTAAATACGTACATTTTTAATAAAAGCTTTTCAAAATAACAAACTACAATGAAATTATGAGGGAAGGTATAAAGAAATGAACTGTAGCTAAAATAAATCTTATTTGTAAGATGGCTCTGTGAAATTACATATCTGTAATTATTGTTTCAATTTTTCTTGCATGAAAGATTTTCAGAAAAAAATATTCATTAATTATTTGAGACAATTTAATAATAATAACAGAATGTGACGGTAAAAAGTCACATGTTGATTGCTGAAAGGGAATTTATTCCAGTAAAGGAAGGAGAATAGGATATAAGCTTATCAATTGAGATATCACCCGTAAGTAAATGAGGCTAATTGCCACAGCTGGCTTCATTTCCAACTGACAATGCAGTAATCAACAAGTGACAGACAGCGAAACCTATGACACTAGAATACGAAACCATTTCAATAAATTATAAAAACAACATTTGACTGACAGTTTTTTTTCTATTTAATGTAACATTACCTTTTTTTCCCAGGGGAAATTCACCACATTGGTAGTGATCTTTCTCCCAGTTTAGTTCTCAGCTTAAACCTTACTGTAAATAACTTTTGGAAAGTATGCCTCCCAGAAGGTAAAACTAGATGAAACTTGGTAAAACTCTTAATTAATACAAACAAGGAGAGAGAGAATTTATCTGTTCTTCCAAAACCCTGAGTGATTTCTGTTTGTTCAATGTAGATCAACTTTTTCCCAATTTCAAAGGGATGATGGATGACCAACATTCTTGACACCCACAGTGCAATTATGACTCCTCATGGATCCTTATTTTAGTCTAGCTCCCATGTGAATGGTAAACTTTGGGTCTTTGACATGTCTTAAGTATTAGATCCATTGTGCCCGAGACCCCAATTCTTGTTTGCTTACATTTGCATCATATTTTAATCCCAGTTTCCCTGCATTGCAGTTATGTTCCAAACTCAGAATCTGGTAATAAATTGAAATTATTGATGCTTTTCTTAAGAGATGAAAATGTACTTATTTCTTCATCATATTCTTGAAGGATTGGACACCTTCAGTCCTAGAGGGGACAGGATGTATTAGAATGGTTCTAATTTTTTTCTTGAAAATATAAAAATCTTCTGAAATTAATAGAGTGCTATTTGGATCATTCAATGCCAATGCAGAAACTCGTTCTTTAAGAAAAAAAAGAGAGAGAGAGAAATGGGACAAAAGGAGAAATGAGGCAAAAGGACACAGGCCCAGGTTATCTGCGTGGCTCAGTCGGTTAAGCATGTGCCTTCGGCTTAGGTCATGATCCCAGCGTCTTAGGATCCAGCCCCACGTCAGTCTCCTTGCTCAGCAGAGGGCCTGCTTCCCCCTCCCCCTTCTGCTCTTCCACCTGCTCGTCGTCCTCTCTCTCTCTCTCAAATGAATATATAAAATCTAAAAAAAAAAAAAAAAAAAAAAAAAAAAAAAAGGACACAATCTCCAGTTTAATACTGTTTATGCATTGTTTTGGAAACATGTCCTATGAATAGCTAGTAATAATTAAAAAAAAAAAAAAGACTTTAAAAACACCACTGATGGGTTGCCTGGGTGGCTCAGTAGGTTGTCTACCTTCAGCTTAGGTCATGATCTCAGAGTCCTGAGATCGAGTCCCACATCCAGGTCCCTGCTTAGCGGGGAGCCGGCTTCTCCCTGTCTGTCTGCCTGCCGCTACTCCTGCTTGTGCTCTCCCTCTTTCAAATAAATAAATAAATAAATAAATAAATAAATAAATAAATAAAATCTTTAAAAAACACTGCTGAAGTTGGAACAATGAGAGACACTTCTGCCCAAGGATCTCCAGCGTCTCTGAAGGTGTGCCCAAGGACATTTTAAGGGCTTGTCGTTCTACTGCCAAGTTTCGCTCTGGGTCCTCAAGTTAAAATGCCTATAACTGAGTTTTAGCTATTTAGACATCCACTGCTGGACAATTTACTAGCAAAGAAGAGATATACAGATTATTCTGAAAGGCAGAAAAGACTGAAAAAAATTAGTAAAACACCAGCTGGCCGACAAGATAGAGGGGCAAAAAAGGGAAAAGACAGGTGATGGAGACAGAGGGAGAAACCAGGATGGGAAAATGGTATTAATACAAATATGTCAGGGGCACAAATCCTGTAATTTACGAACAGATCCTGCAAGTTAGGTATGGAGGGTATTAAAATTATTACAATGCAGGAAAGATTATATTGCTGAGTAACTGACAGTAAAGAGAAGCAAGCAGATATTAGCAAATATAGGAAATGTAGATATAAACAGAATGGAGGAAAATTAGATAAAAATAAAAATGGAATGATGCATAAGCTTTATGTTTCCTTACTAGAAGGGCCATATCTAAAACAGTTTAAATAAAACCTGATGCATGGAGATTGTCCTCTGTGCAACAGCATTTAGATAAGTAAGTCCTATCCCATTTAGATAGGACCACATATTTTCTGTTAGAACTGAGATTAAATCAGTTTTTAACCTATGAAGGGACAGTTCTGTTCTCCTTAAACCTTACCTAAATGTACAGACAGTGTCACTATGAAAACCAATTTGTGAGCCCCTAAGTTTCAGGGCAATGCTAAAAATAACATTGTCCATGTCCACAAGAAACTGATCATTCAAATATTTACTGAGTTATTACAACAGAACTGACATGGGCTGGGAACTGAGGATTGAATTAGGAAAAGGTGTGGTTTCTATTCTCATGCAGCAATAGTGTAGTGAAGGAGAAATAAATTAAACAAACAATTCCAAAATTAGTGTACTTTGTATGTTGTGATAAAACCTATGCAGAAATAATACAAATTATCATGTGAATCTATAGCAAGGGAGTAGGTAGTGCTAGATTTTGGGACCAGAAGGAAGGCTGCCCTGAAACATGTACTTTGATCCAAGATCTAAAGGAGAAGTAGGGATCCTCTAGGAGTGGGGGAAGAAATAATAAGATGATAGGGATTGGGGGCAACCAAAGGCCTAGAGGTGAAGGGCCTGTCTTGGAGGATTGTAAAGAAATCAGTAGGTTGGGATTGATGGAGTGAATGGATGTAGGGTCTAAGAGAAGATGGAAAGAATAGGGTCTAAGAGAAGATGGAAAGAATAGATCATGAAGACTTTGAGAGGCAATGGTTCAACAATTGAGGCAATGACATGTTTACAAATTATAACTCAAGTTAAAAAAGAATGTTCAAAACTAAAAATAAAAAAGAATGTTCATAAAGGCACTGGCAGTCCTTAGGAAGGACAGCACAAGGAGAGAGAATTCTTACTGATAGTTCATTGAAGACTTCTTGGGGGAGTTCATATCTGTGCAGGGCCATGATGGCGAAATAGCATTTTAATTGGAGAATTGAGATGAGATAGACAATTGTAAAAAAACAACTGTTACAAAAGCACAGAGGTGGATATAACATGGATAATAAATAAAGAGTCTATTTGAAAGGTTATAATTGGAGACAAGGCTGGAATTATAGATTGGAACCAAATCATGGAGGACAACACTGGTTACATGAAAAAATTTTACTTTACCTTACTCTGTAAGTAGTGAGAAATCTATCATACTACTTAGAGTATGAGCTTTGGGTTTGAGTTCCAGCTTCGTCACTTACCAGTTGTGTGAATTTGGGCAATTTAACATGTCTTCGCCTGTTTTTTCAAATACAGCATCTTTGGGGTGATACAAGGATAAATAAAGATTCATAAGATGAAGTATATAAAGGCTTAGTTCAGTGGTTTATATATAAGAGCTTAATGAATGGCATATATTTTTACTGTTAATATTAACAAAATAATTCACATTGGCCTAGAGGATACTTTGAGATAGGACACTTGTTAGAGAGATCCTTGGGTGAGGGATTGAGGCCATTGTAGAAATTAAGATATGCGGTGATGAGAATTTGAACTAAGAAGGGCATTTGCAGTGGAAAAGATGAAAATGATGCCATATGGACAATATGTGGGAAAATGTAATATGGCTGTGAACCATTTAGCAGCATAAGGGCAAAATGCAAAATGCAAAAGTCAGAAATGACTGAGGTTAGGGGGGTGGGTTAGGGACATGGTGTTCGCCATGCATTGAAATCAGAGCATCAGGAGAAGAAAACCTTTCACACACTCTGGTGTGTGAGTGTGAATATCATTCCCTGACTAGTGAAATGAGACATGTCTGATAAGAGACAATATATATTACCAAATTTAATTTAATGACTCAAATTTAATTTAATTCACTCATTTTTAATTCACTCAAATTTAATTCACTCATTTATCTCTTTAAGAACTGTCCAAAATAAAAACATTCTGGTTGAAATTTACCTCATGATTTCTTGGAACCTGCTCATATAATAGCTTGATACACACTCTACAACACACACACACACACACACACACACACACACACACACACACTGATGTGTGTAAGTAGAATGTGATGTTGTGTGCCTATCTTTTCATTTGTTGTGAAGTACAGTGCATGAAAAAATGAATGAAACACAGATGTATGGCTTAACAGATTATAAAGAGAATGCTCAGGTAATCACATCCAAGATAAAGAATATTACTAATATCTCAGAAGCCTCTCTCCATGCCCCTCTTCTTCCTCCATATCCTTAGTTTTGTAACAATTATTTCCCTCCCCTTTGTTTTTACAATTTTACCACCTAACTATTCACCCTTAAGCCCATTCTTTACTAGACAGTGGCAAACTATTTCCCCCAAATAATTAGAACAATTACACTTCCATCAGCCATGGATGAGTGTTCCTGTTGTTACATATCATACATTGTTATTTAATAAGTGAGTAGGGGTATATCATTGTGACTTTGACTTTTATGAGAACTTTTTGCTTATCTTTATTGACCATTTATAGTTTTCTTGGTAAGTGCCTAAGTCTGCTGCCAGGTTTTCTATTGTTTTCCATCTCCTCCCTGATGGATAAACAAAAAAGAAATTATTTATGTAATATTGTAATGATTTCTTTATCAGCTATATATGTTATAACCATCTTCTTCTCCCAGTCTTAAAAGAAATTATAATAATTCTAATGGTGCCGTTTGGAGAGACAATTCTTAATACTTAATCAAATTTATTAAACTTTCCTTTATGGATAGTACTTTCTTTTCCTACTTAATAAAGATTTTTTTTTATTTTATAAAAGCTAATATCCTTATCTTTCACATATAGTTTTACCTATACTGCCATATCATCTGAAATTAGTGATGAAAATATGATTTAGGTATTCTTTATGAAATAAAATGGCTCTATTCTATTTCTAATTGCTATAAGATTTTTTCCTATTTATTATATACATAATTTTTTTCTTGATTCTGTTAATGTGGTGATTCTATACATTGCTTCCCTAATATTAAATAAAACGTGTTCCTGTGCTAACCCCAACTCGGTCCTGATGCATTTTCCTTTATTGTTGTAGTCCTATTTACTTAGTGATATTTTAGTTAGGAGTTTTGCATCTAATTTTATGAGCGACATTACAATGTAATTTCTATGTTTTATAGTCTTTGTTGGGTTTTAGGATCAAGGTTATGCTAGCTCATAAATGATGGGAGAAGATATCTGGTTGTTTGTTCTCTTTTCTGGGAGAATCTGTAAGATCAGTATTATTGACATTACTTATTCCTTAGGTATTAGAAAGAATGCAACGGTGAAGCTATCCGAGTTTTCACTGTGGCAAGATTTTAGTTACAGATAATTACAAAAATACTTCTAGGACTGCTTTTATATACATATATTTTTATTGCAGTAGAATGTTACAAAAATTGCCATAGTAATCATTTCAAGTGTACAGCTCAGTGGTATTAATCACATTCACAATGTCATGCAACATCAACACTATTTCCAAAACTTTTGCATCAATCTGAACGGGAACTCTTTAACCATTGAGCAATGACTTTCTTTTCTCCCCTCCCTCCTAGTCCCTGGTAACTTCTAATCTATTTTATGTCTCTACGAATCACCCATTCTAGATACTTCATATAACTGAGATTATGTAATATTTTTTCCCTTTGGTATCTGGCTTAATTCCCTCCCCCACCCACCCCCTTTGTGCCATGGGCAATGAATTTTTTTCACTTTTATGTCTTTATTTGCTCAAATTTGCACAAACCTGACTTCATTCATCAACACAAAATACATAACCGGGACACATACACAAGGCCTTGGAAAAGGCTGTCAGGTACTTTGAAGGACAGAAAGGAATGAACGCAGAGGAGTGGGCATTTGGTTTCAATTGCAGGGGTCTGAGGAGACCTCTCATACCTCACCGGAGAAGTAGAGTTGTGAGAGGCAATAAATAGAACTCTGAGCCCAGCCTGCTTTGGTCCATGGTGGGTCCATCCCTGAGCACCTGGCCCTGGCCCTTAACCAGCAGCTGGAGTCAGGAGGGGCCAAATCTGGGCAACTGGTGTAGCAGGCCCGACGTGCAGTCAAAGGTCCCCTCCAAACAACCCCCAGAGCCCTGCAGGGCACAAAGTAAGCCTGGGCCAGGCTCTGCAGAGCCTAGCTGCCAAGATCTGAGGGCACAGTTTTTCACCTTGTCTGAACTTTCAGGGAGCACAAGATGCCATCTTGCACCAGGGGCTTCCTCCCACTGCATGCAGTCTCTGGCTGAAGCTCAGAGCCTTCTTTCAGCCAGGCTGGGGGCTGGTTGCTGGTGGATTACCTCTGAATCTGACTAACACTCACCCTCCTTCTCCGTGTCACTGTCCTGCAGGCCTTCTGCCCAGCACCCGATAGATAGCCTGATTTTGGTTTTCTCTAGTTTTATTTTGATGGTTTATGTGTAGATTTCCTTACAGGCACCCTATGTGGCATTGTAAAATTTCTTGAAACAGTAGACTGATACTATCTGTACATTTTGGAATATTCTCAGATGCTACCTCCTTTATTACTTCTGTCTCACTGATATGCTTCTCCACGTCTGAGACTCTAATTAAACATATGTCACAGCGTCTCCTTTATCCTCTTTGTTTTCTCCGAGATAAAAATTTTCCAAATTTCTGTCTCTAAATGCTGCACCCGGCTTTGCTTGTTTGGAGTCAAATTTCCAATTCATCATTTCTATTTCACTTTGTATAATCTGTTATTCAGTATGTCCATTGATCCCTTGTTTTATTATTCACTGCACTAAATTCTACAAAAATTTTTCTTCAGTATGCTAAATCTGTATTGTTTCTAGTACTCTGCTGGAGCTTAGCTTTTATCTTCTTTGCAGCATAAATATATACTATCTTCAGTCTCAGCCTGATAATTCCAATATTTGCAATTCCTGTGTATCCGTATTTATAATTTCTATGTATTTTTTTTTCACATTTCCGAAGTTTCTTATGTCATCTTGCCACCTTTTCTCCCCCTGCATGGTTTATTTGATCGTGTGTGCAGTATATTGTCATTGAAAAAGTATTTATAGAAAAAATCTGAGGATTAGGATCATGTTACCTATGATACTGTTTTACTCCAGAAAAGAATTCTCATTAACGTCTGCTTATTATCTGTGGATTTTAGCAATCCTTATTTAACTTAATGCAATTGCATGGTTTGAGATTTTCTGCACTTGTCATAGTATTCAAAACTGGCCTTCATTATGTTTGTTCATTATTCCATCCAGCTTTGGAGTGAGCCTTTGGAGGTCCAGAAGGGAAATGGTTGCTAAAGTCTGTTTCCTTTATTGGCCTTTGCCTCTACTTGTGTTGTCTTAGTTCTATGAGGTTTTATGTTATAGACTAGATGTTTATGTCCCCCCGAAATTTGTATGTTGAAATCTTAACCCCAACATGATGGTATTTAGGAGTTGGGGCCTTTGTGAGATAATTAGGTCATGAAGGTAGAGCCTTCACGATGGGGATTGGTGACCTTAGAATAAGATTCTAGAGAGCTTACTTTTCCTATTTCTCTTCCCTGTCATATGAGAATATAGTGAGAAGACAGTTATCTATGAGCCAGGAAGTGGGCCCACACCAGACACTGGATCTGCCAGCACTTTGATCTTGGACTTCCCAGCCTCCAGAACTGGGAGAAATTAAAGGTTACTGTTTAATCCGTCTAGCCCGTGGTAATTTGAATGGCAGCCCAAAGGGACTAAGACACTGTCAAAAATAGAGTTTATCTCTACCACTTTTTAGGATCAGCAGTACCCAAGACTAGTGTAATCCTTTTTTTTTTTTAATTTATTGATTTATCTGAAAGAGAGAGAGCAAGAGGGAGGACAGAGGGAGAGGGAGAGAATCCAAAGCAGACTCCCTACTGAGCACAGAGTCCACTGCATGGCTTGACCTCAGGACCCTGAAATCAAGTCGGACACTTAACTGACTGAGCCACCCACGCACCCCCCAGGACAAGCTTAAATGTTGTACTTATTGCTCTCAATTCTCTTTCTCTCTTTATTTGAAGCTGACAAATGCCTCACTATTTTATTAACTCTTTGCTTTATTTTATTAAAAACGATTTAATTATCTGCTAAGAAGTAATTAGAAGTGGAAGTTCTATAATATTTTTAAATTAATAGCCTTTGATGAATTTCTAACTCAATAACTATCTTTACAGAAATAACTTTCTTTCTTATCCCTGAGGAAGCCTGATTTCAACATTACCCTCATCATTTTATTTCTGATTCAAGCTATCTCTATATATTTTAATTGCAAACTCTTTTCTGTTAAATATGAACCTGTGTATTCCAAATGAATAAAATTTATAGAATGCTTGTGGATTTTTTCCAGAAAGCAAACCAAAAGTTGATTTCCAAGGCTTAAGAATTATATAAATATGGAATACCTTAATGTTATGTATTATTGCTTCATTATTTTTTACATAGTATAATATAGCTTTAATATTTGCCTAAAACAGCAATATTTTATCATAATCAGAATCTTTGTAATAATTTATAACCTTTGCCACTTCTGTGGTAGGTGCTCTTCTAGGGTCTTTTTACATTGACTACAAACTCATATTGCATAACCAAAATTTAAGTGTTGAGGGTTTAATTCCTTTAACCTTGCAGGTTAGGGTAAGTGAGACCTCACAAGGGCAACCAATTTGTCCGAGTTGCACACAGTATTAACTAAATAGGGCAAAATTTAAAAATTCTTTCTGCCTGACCTCAAGTCCCTTTTATTTCTATAACTTCATTAGAAACTGGCCTGTAATTAATAAAATTAAATTATTCAAGAATATTTTTAGCTGCTATTGGGTGAAAGGGAGGACCCAAAGTTAAATTGTACTTGAATAATTGTGATTTTTTTCAAAGAATGTTTATTTTAGAGACTCCTGGCTGACTTGGTTGGTTAAGTGTCTGACTTTTGATCTTAGCTCAGGTCTTGATCTCAGCTCAGTTCTTGATCTCAGGGTTGTGAGTTCAATCCCCACCTTGGGCTCCACGTGGGGTGTGGAGCGTACTTAAAAAAAGGTAAAAAATGTTTATTTTATCCTTTACCTTAAATAAAAGCATGACTCTATTTAAGAAACTTTTGATCCAATATGTTCTTCTTAAAAAATATAATACGTAAACTTTCTGCAAACGAAGTCATTTAAAAATTTTGCTTAATATATACTTGTGAGCATCAGTATTACCTATATCAACATGACATAGACATATCAGTGATAGGACATGAGTTTAAGAGACATAGAAGTCAGAAGAAATTTTTCTACTTCAAAGTCAGAATTTGAATCCTAATTTTATTTGAATTAGAACATACTATCCCTTTTTTAAAAAAATACTGTCACTTTATAGATCTAGAATAAACTGAAAGATGGATGAAGACCCATCATTTGCTTACGAACTTTGTATTAATCTCTGCCCTAAGTTTGTTCACATGCATCATCTCAATTAAATTTCACAGTGGATATTTCATTCATTTTATAATTTTTTTTTCTAGTGTAACCCAGAAATGTTAAAAAAAAAAAATGCTCTACCTCACAAGGTGACTATCTGGGCCAATTTTCCCATTCTTCAACTTCTACCGTTGTAGAAATTTACAGTTAGAATCGAGGTCTCCAAAACCTATTCTTTTCCTACCTTATATAGATCAGGGTGATATCAAGATCAGGCCAAGTCTTGATTTGAACACTGAGGTATGCATGATGGGTATGGATTATTATGTTGCTCATTGACAGGAGGTAGATATCTTTTATTCAAAAAGTAATTGCTAAAATCCCAAACATACTTTATTACAAAGCAGATGCCATTATATGACTCAATCAATACCTGTTCCACCTACTGATAAAATTACCCTTCTTGGTTACCAATAGCAAAGAATATTTAACATTTATTCTGTTCATTCCTGGAAGGAATATTTTACTTAAATAACTAAGTAAGCACACCTTCCTTTAGTCTGTCAGACTGATTATGCTTATTGGTGAAAGCTCATGAGTACTTTGTGTGTTTGAATTTCATAAGGAGTCAACCAAGCTTAGACAAAAGCGCAGTGTTGCCTAACAGATATTTATCTTTACTTTGTGCCGTGTACTGAGGATAAAATGCAGAGGTGGATGTAGTCTTCATTCTTTAGGATTCTTACCCTGTTAGAGAGATTTTCCTTATTTAAAAATTCTAATAAGGATGCTAATAATTTTTATCTTGGAATAAGTCTTTGCTTTATTAAACAAATATATAACTATGCTAGAGAACAGAATTTCATTAATTCGTTAGTTTTTATTTCCTGCTATGAACATTAACAATAACATTAACAAAAGCATATACACAGTAGAATTAAGTTTTGGTGCTAAATCGTATCTCAAAGTAATATAACTGAAAGCATTCTGCTCAGCATTGAAGAGACCTAAGTTTTTGCTTTAGCTATGTCGATAACTGTGTTATTGTGGAGAGTTATTGGATTTCATTCCAATTCATAAAATAAGGAACATAAAATGGACACTACTTAAAAATTTATTAGGAATTCAAAGTTAATAATAAAAAATATTGTAAATTGTTATTTAAATATTTATCAACATCCAAAGCCCACCTAATTGAAGTACATTCTCATTGCTATTTCCCCACATAAATTACATTTCTTAGAGGGTAGGGTTATGTTTTCTATGGGTTTTGTTGTTCATTGTGATAATACCTAGCACATTGCTGATTGCAGAATACATAAGACAAAACTGTATTCTCTTTTTCTATAAAGGGAAAAGCTGACATCTTCAAAGACAGCAAAAGATGTTTGACATAATTTTCTCTGAATGTAATGACTTCATTTTTAAAATCTGAAAAAAAGTCAAAATCCAAATAAGCATTTTCAGTGTAATTGGGCTGTTTTTCAGACTAAACAGAAACCAATTAATCGAAGTTTGGTTGGAAATTCGCAAAAGAATGTATGAGTGGTTGCCAGTGTTACTAGTAATGAAGTTGTCAGTTTTCTTCTAATCATTCTTAAAAGATACTTTGCCCTGATTGAAAGGAGAATGAATTTCATATCTTATCTAAAAGATACCCAGTATCCAGTATTTGTTGACACAGCACAATGTTTTTGTTAATACGTGAATATAGACGCATACGTGTGGTGTGAATATACCTCTATTACATAGTGGGTGTCTATTTTTTGGTTAATGGATAAAAACTAAATCTAACAACTCTATATGTCACAAATAAGAAGAAAATATTGTACTTGGAAGAACAAATCTCTCCGAGGACATGGAACTGACATATTCAGAGTGTTCAGGCACACTAGGTTTCTTCTGGTAATCTCTATGGTACGTGGAAGATGAATGTAAGTCTGAGTGGAAAATAAGATACTTTATTCAACTGAATCTATTTCTAAGATTTTTTGCAAAACTGAAATGATGATCTTAATGAAATTATTTTAAAATAATAGACCAAAATGTCAGTTTATTGTCACTGATTTGATGGGGGAAGAGGTTAGGTATGCATTAAATAGACAGTAGTAAGGGGAAAATAAGAAAATCTTTATGTGGGGAAAAATGACAGAGGTTTTAAGAAAAAATAGAACTTGGATAGCTCTTATTATTATTATTATTAAGTAATTTTATTTTCCAAAGAATATCCAATTAATCTCATAACCCACATGAAATTAAATATCTACTTTAATAACAATTTAAGTCAGAATGTTAGCAATAATGCTTTAATGGTAATTACTAACAATTCAGGACATTGTGTTTACTGTGAAAGAGTTGCATTCAAAGGATAAAAACTGGAACTTATAATTTCCAGCTTATGTGGAGACCATTTTTTTGTGAAGAACTTTCCTTGTTTTCTTTAAAAAATATTATTATTAGTAGAAAAAAGTAATTATGACTAAATAGATTTTTATATCAATAATCATTTAAATGGGATAGTAGCACAATTAGCGTTAACATTTTATAATTATGTTCACTATAGAAGTTTTTACATAATAATCAAATGCATCTTACATCCTCCAATGTAATAAATTTGATGTGTTTGGATGGATAATCTTCCTACAATACCTGTGTTTCTATTAACAAACTCTTAGTGTTTTATTATTTTTTTTAAAGATTTTATTTATTTATTTGACAGAGAGAGAGAGAGACAGCCAGTGAGAGAGGGAACACAAACAGGGGGAGTGGGAGAGGAAGAAGCAGGCTCCCAGCGGAGCAGGGAGCCCAATGTGGGACTCGATCCCAGGACCCTGGAATCACGCCCTGGGCTGAAGGCAGACACTTAACACTGAGCCACCCAGGCGCCCCTGTTTTATTATTTTTAAAAAATGATTTTCACATCAAATACTGCTTCATAAACTCCTAGGATTTTATTTTCCTCTGAAAATATTTTCAATAGAGATTCAACTTTATGATATATTTTTCCCACAATATATGAACATCTATGTCAAGTGGTAAATACAGAATTATTCAGAATCCAGTCTTTCCCTTTTTTGAATGACACCATGAAAATCAAAGGAAAAAATAACCATAGCTCCAACGTTTGATTTTGCTAGAGCTAATTCCACTGAAAAGCCTTACATTTCTTTATATTTGAGGCTTATATTTTCAGAGATCTTATTAAGCTGACATGCTACTCTTTTAAGACCTAGATGGGATTTTTTGAGTGTTTTAAATATGTCTCTCTTTTCTCTCTCTCTGTGTGTGTGTGTGTGTGTGTGCGTGCATGTGTGTGTGTGTTTGTGCTGGGGGAGGGAGTTAATTTAGTCTCAAAAAAGATTTGAGGATTAGACAAAGAGGGGAAGAGAAATACCTAAAACATGCATATCCATTTCCTTCCCCCAAACTCACTAAATATTTTGTCAAGGAAAAGTTCCCATGACATGTATGTATCTACATCTATTGCATATGTAAATGTGTATTTGTGTAGCAATGTATGTATGTAGAATATGGGGATGAATTTAAGGCAAATTAAGGGGTGCATGCAACGTATGGCCAACAAGTCTAAATCAAGTGTAACGCACATTTAGGCATCCTCTGATCTATCACTGACATCGTAGTTATCTTTGAAACTCCTGGGTTTTCTCACTTTTTGTCTTCTAATACAATTTTAAGATTTATTAAGTCATCGTCCAGACTGCATCAGTTCTTCTGTGGGGTCACATGCAGCCATTCGCTTATTCAAGATAAGTGATGCATTTGTCTGGATAACATGGTAATTTCTGTCCATGTCTCTGTTAATCAGGGAACTATTATTCCTGAATGAAAGAGATCCTGTCTTATTCTCCTGAGTATTTCCTACTCAATCAAAACATATTGGTTGAACCAAGTGAAACTTTCGCACACTTGAAGCTATGTGAAATATTTCCCTAACTTTGTATTTGAAAAAAAAGAAAATTGAACTGAAACAAGTTGTGAGATGTTGGAGAAAGGCATCAAGAGGACATGATCTTTAGTTGACCTGTGAGCTGGACCAAGGCAATGAGAGGCTCCTTGCCCCTTCCCCGTCCTTGGAATGTATGCTCTGCTTACTTTCCCTGTGCAAGCTGTCCAAGAGCACAGGCTTGAGATAACAATGTGGTGTTGAGACCAGTCGCAGAGTCTACACGACAGAACCCAGTTAAGGCATCTGTATAAACTTTTGATGTTTAACGTGTGGGTGTGGAGGCTTACATGTCTTGTGGCCGTCCAAGAAAAGCCTTTTATGTAAGTTCCCTTGCTTATTAAACCTGCCACCTACCTATTGGAAGTGGCCCATCTCTTTGGTCTCTCCTTGCCCCCACCCCCCATATATGGGCCAGTTTCCGATTACAGTTAGGAAGCTTCCAAGGTTATGAACCAACAATTGGCAACCAGCCAGTGCTGCAAAAAAATAGGCCTTGGGAAAGAGGCGTCTGTGAGGGAATCCCCAGTTGGCCATCAACCTCTGTGTGGGCGGGGTGGCCTGTATGTTAGCTGCTTATGGACTGCCATATGAATATGGGGATTCCTGGAAAACCCCCACTGGTCTAATGCATTTATGTGAGGAACTGCACAGAGTGCGCTGTACCAAAGAAGGGAAACACATGGCTGTCACAGTGGGCTGGTCTCTACCGTGGGCAGTTCATCTGGACACCAATGTCCAGCTAAACTTGAGTCAAAAAGTTGGAAGAAGAGCTGAGGTTAGAGAAGGACATGTGGGTGTCCACCGCTACTCTGCTAGTTCTGATGGGGTGCAGAGAGCAGGATAATAAATGAAGACCTTAGTGGGACATTTTGCAAAGCCATTAGGGCTGCAAGATGCCATGGATTAACATCCCAGGGCTTGTGACAAAGCCTGATTAGGACATTCAGAGGTGGAATCCCCAGGAAAAGAAAGATGTAATGGGGATTGACGATAAAATGGATGAAACACTCTATGCCATCCAACCCCCCCAAGAAAAGGAAAGCAAGAACACAACAACAACAACCTCAGCCAGCAGGACAGCCCCCCCCTCCCCCGTGCAGGAAACATTCATGATGAGAGAACATACTCCCTCTGAATTTATTGGTGTAGCTGCCAAGTTCCAGCAAAAGGCCAGGGCAAGAATCCAAGCATGGTCAGTGCAGTTATGGGATTCAGGGGATGGCATTTCTCTGACTGGGCAGGAAATAGAAAATGAGCAATATCAATGGGTTCAAGGTACCCATTCCTTCATAAATTGGTGTAGTTCTTGGTAGTTTCTCCTATCTCCTTATGTCCCCCAAGCAATTCATACTGTTTGACAGTTACCATCTCAAGCAGGGCTACCATTTGAGTTAAAAAAAGGACCTCTTAGGAAAAAGCAGCATTAGAATGGTAATAACTTCTTCCTATCAAAGGGTGGGCTGGAAAAACATTCAGTCGACCCACTTCTGTCATGGGTCACCTCCCACTTTGACTACATGGCATGTATATTTGCAGTAAAGGAGTACCCTGCCCCCTAGCCCACTGTGTCTAAAACTGCAGGTGCTCTTAGATCCTCCAGTTGCCCCCCCCCCATTTTTGTGGTGGCCCCTGAGGCCTGTAGAGTGGGAGTAGGGGAAATACCTCCCTGTGTCTAATAGGGTCTAGTGGAGGCAAGCCATCCACAGGGACTGCAGTCGCTATTCAGCCCAACACTGACACCATCTGGACAGAAACAGGAATGAACCTCAGCAGCTGGTGGACTGAACTCAGAGCTATTTGGCTGGTGATCCTGCATGAGCCCCAGTCCCTAACTCTTTGCAGCTACAGTTGGGCTGTTCTAAAGAGATTAACACTATGACTTGGACAATGGCAAACTGATGGGTGGATGATTATGAATAAGCCCTTATAGGGTCAGGATACGTGGAAAGACATTTGGGATTACCTGCAAGAGCTTGAGGCAGTTCTCGCCATCTTCCAAATCCTGACTCATGAGACACTGACACCCCTTGGCAATCAGGAAGCTAACGCCACAGCTCAGGTACAAGCCCCTAGCAACTGACCCTTCAACAGATACAGCAGATTAGGTGCATAGAAAGAATGGCCATTGCAGTGACCAGGTGGGATGGCAAATTGTCAAGGATGCCTGATTGCCTCTGAAATACCGTGACTTGGTTAATGCAGTAACATCGTGTCTTATGTGTTCTAAACAATGTTCAAGGAGCTGCCAAAGGAGTCTGGAGCCATCACCAGAGTTCCCAAACGATTAGGGATTGGCAAATTGATTATGTTCGCCCCCTTCCTGCTAAATGAGGGTTCTAAATATGCCTTGGCTTGTGTGGACACTGCACCTGGCCTGACGCAAGCTTTCCCCTGTACCCAAGCAAACCAGGCCGCCATCATTAGGGGATTAGAGAAGTTGAGTATGGTTACCCTCATTGAATAGGCAGCAATTGATGGTCACATTTCAAAGCTCACGATATACAAGACTGGGCAAAAGAACATGACATCGAATAGAGGTGCCATCTCCTTTATAACCCACAAAGAGCATGGTCGGTGAAAAGGGGAAATAGAATATTAAAGCAGCAGATTAAATTATTAACAAGTAACGCCACCTTGATTGGAATAATGAAAGTACTGTCCCAGGCTCTAATACTTTTGACTGATGAACGAGTAGGGCCTATTGCCCTATACCCCAGCCTGGGGACTTCTCCTGAGACCCCTGATAATACTGTAAAGGTATAGAAGTTGTTGGAAACAACCGTTACCCTGACTCTCACTGTAAATCCACATGATGTGCTGCTGAAAACGCCAAACCCCATCACACTGGGGAAAGGAATTTTCTACTGGAATTTGCAATGAGATGTCCTACTGGGATGGGTGGGTTACTTCATACTCATAGGTGAGGTGGAACTACTCAGTCTGTACTGGGGTCCTATTGCCGGGTGCAAGCTGGACCTGTTGAAATGCACTATGCCTGCAATGGAACACGCACCATTGAAAGAGGGGAGAAGATGGAAGTCTTAGGTCTGGCGTCTTCCTCCACCAGTCTATTTCCTCACTCCTGACAGTACTGCCTCCCTGGGCCAACATGAATGGTATGCACAACCCGGTCATATTCCTAAAGCTGCAGCCACACTGACATCCAAGCATCAGTCCACAAATGTAATTTTTATAGAAGGGGAAAACCTCTCCATCCATACAAGTTCCTACTAAATATCTGTCTTTTGACCCTAGATTTCAGCTGTTCCTATGGTCACTATTCATGGGATGGGCACCTAATAGAAATACTTTTCTACACTGGGCCCACCTGTGTGCCCAGCAAAGAAATCAATCCAACTGTAGGGTACGTGGGCAACTGCTCTCCTCTAGCTTATCAGGATTGCCATGATGGGTATCACTGTTCCAAGGAGGATTGGGAAGCCTTAAAGCAGTACATTAAGGAAGAACAAGCTAGGACTAGTACTTTTAATTCATCTGCTCAAGAAACCTGGCCTGTGGCAAATGATCAGTAACACTGGACATGGTATTCTTTTCATGACAATCAGACGAGATCTAGCGCGTTCAGGGTGGTATGGCCCTAGACTCTTTTCGTGACATCAAACTACGTAGGCAGCTCATCAAACTGCTGACAAGAGAAGTCTTAGAAATACCACCATAAGAACCATGAGTGGCTATGCTCAGATTTGGGATGGGTTTATGTGGCTTACCCTGGAGTATGGACATTCATTTATTTATTTAAGGATTTTATTTATTTATTTGACAGAGAGAGAGACAGCCAGCAAGAGAGGGAACACAAGCAGGGGGAGTGGGAGAGGAAGAAGCAGGCTCCCAGCAGAGAAGCCTGATGTGGGGCTCGATCCCAGGACTCCGGGATCACACCCTGAATCGAAGGCAGACACTTAACAACTGAGCCACCCAGGCGCCCCTGGAGTATGAACATTTACACACCCAGGCATCCCTATGTTGGGAACAAGAACAACAAAAATCACTCTGAACAAAAGCAACTCAATCATACTAAAAATATGGAATGGGTATCACTGGACCTGTGTAGTCATTCTGTCGCATTAAAAGATAGTGGCTGGTTTTGCCCAGATATTTATTGGGTCACCACAAATGGAACCAGTGGTTATTTGGCACAAATCTTTGGCTGTGGCTTTCACCTGGGTGGTTGGGCTGCTGCATCTGGGGTTTTTCCAGGGCACAAGCAAGAATCTGCTTCATGGTAACAATTGCCAACCTCACTCTTTTCAAGGCCAGATGGGCATGCTCTGTTCTCCACTGGTATGAGCATTTGGCCATCATTTTTCTTCCTCCATTCACCTGAAGGATGTTATAGCACACATAAAAATATAGCCCTTACTGTATTTACCCAGCAGGCCTTAAATGACAGCTTGTCCTTAGTGAACATGGAAATGCCTTTCATGAGAAATGCTATCCTCCAAAATAGGATGGCCTTGAACATTATCACTGCTTCACAAGGAGGCACCTGTGCCATTATCCAAATAGATGCTATGTGTTTATACCTGATGAGTCTACTGATATATGATCTTTATTAAATCACAGGAGGACATAAGTGAATGCTTTAAGTGATCTAACTGCAGCCCAGGGGACTTAATAAGTCAATGGTTTGGATCTCAGCGCTCTTGATGGGAAAAGTTGTCACTGATTTTGCAAATCAATTTTATTTTTGAGATTTATTTATTTATTTGAGAGAGAGAGAGAGAGAGAGCAGGGGGAGGGGCAGAGGGAAAGGAAAAGAATCTCGAGCAGACTACCTGCAGAGCACAGAGCCCAACACGGGGCTTGATCTCACGACCCTGAGATCATGACCTGAGCCAAAATCAAGAGTCGGTCACTTAACTGACTGAGCCACCCAAGCACCCTGGGAATCAATTTGTTAATGTGTTTCCTCTTGCATGTACCCATATTGTTGCTGTGGCGTCTGCCTCCAATACAGCCAGACAGCTGCCAAAGTGCTCACCTCCATGTTATTAAAACCCCTTGCTGACAAGGCAGGGCACATTTCAAAGCAGGGGGCAGGGCATATGAGATTAAGAGCTGATCACAGGGGTGAAATGTCAGAGAAGGTCATTGAGAGGACATGGCAGCTGGTCGACCTGTGAGCCAGACCCTGGCAATTGGAAGCTCCTTACCTTTGACCCTGACTTTGGAATGTACATTCTGCTCGTGCAAGACATAGCTTTGAGGTAGCCATGTCGTGTTGAGACCATTTGGATGATATACATGACTGAGCCCAGTTAAGGCCCTGTATAAACTTTTAAGATTTAGTGGGTAGGTGCAGACATCTACTCTTGAGGCTACCCAAGGCAAGCCTGGTATGTAAGTTCCCTTGTTTATTAATTAAACCTGCTACCTATTGATCTATCTGGAGTCGAGCCTTTCTTCAGTTTGTCCTTGCTCTCCACATATGGGGGCTGGTTTCAGATTCTACCCAGGAAGCTCCTAAGGTTTCAAACTAACACAAGAATACAATGAGCATTTATGTGCCTATCATCTATATAGTTTTCTCTCTCTTCTTCTTGTCAGTATTGACTATTACTCTTTTCTCTCTCCCTCTTTTTCCTCCTCCTTCTCTCTTTCCGTGTGTGTGTATGTGTGTGTGTGTGTGTGTGTGTAGACACACATTATTTTTCCTAAGATGGCAGAGCATTATGGTTAATAGCGAAACATGTATTATCAATGAACAAGTATATTCTCCAACATAAAACAATATAGTGAACACAATCAGTAAGATTAACATATATGTAATACTTCTACTTAAACTATAACCCAAATTCTAATTTCCCCAGTTGTCTCAATAATATGCTATATATAGCTGTTTTTTTTTTTATGACCCAGGATCTATAAGCTAAAATAATTTATTACTTTTACTTTTTATGGATTTAATTCTCTTTTAATCTACAATAATTTCCCCAAGAATTTTTTGACTTTCATGGCATTGAAGTCTTGCAAAAATAGGCAGTTGAGCCTTCAGAATCTGCTTTTCCCACAGAAGCATGGTGTTTTTGTTTCCTAAAAGTGGGAATGTGTATGTAAATTTAGCATACAAATTAGAATGATAAAAGCTAGCTAGCTCTTTCTAGTTTGTGCCCAATTCAGTGGACAACCACATTAAATTAATAGCACTGTTTTTTTATTTTCCTCAGAAGTCTCATTTGTGCTTTATAATACAGTTTGTTTAAATGTAAAAGGTAATATGCACAGTAATATTTAAAAAGAAAACATAAACTCTTACACACTCTGTCTTCACCATTAACTTTTCCACAAAAATGGAGCCAGTTGAATTCATCTGAAAAGCAATAAAGGTTTTATTTTGAAGCAATTTCACTAATATATATCAATGTTGAAACTGATTAGTGTGATTTATTGTATACTTTCCTAAAATTCAACAAAATATAATTACTAGATTTTCTGGACTGTGCTTTAGTATGTAAAAATTGGCATGCATTTATCTACCCTGTAATTTCATGGTGTTACAATGTTATTACTCAATAATGACTTAGCAATTACTCTATAATTACCCTATCACTGAATAGTAATTATCACATAATTAGAGGATCAATTTCCAAAGATTGGGAAAAAATACAGCAATTTTGGCCATGTAAACAGTGATTGTAAACTTACATGTATTCATAAGATTATTGCTTGCATATAAAATAAAACCAATAAACATAATTTAGAATCCTATAACTAGATTGCAAGACAAGTTGAGGATTAAGTTCAGGAGAAATAAATAGTAGTATGCTTATATTAATGGAGCAATTATTCATTTCTCATTAAAAACCTATTAGTAAACCATTGTTGTTATTTATAATAAATAATGTGTACACTTGGAAAACATTTGGCATTAGGAATTAATAAGTGATAGTTTTTATTAGTGGGAAAACAATAAATGCAAAGCATCCAAAGAGGATTCCCTCCACATGTCATTATCCCAAAAATATTCACAAGCATTAAATATGGTAATAATTTGAATAAAATAAAAATGAGAATAAAGAAAATTAAATAAAATTCATTGTTTTTGTTGTTTTTTGCTTGTGCTGCATGCTGCTTTTAGTAAATATTTGGTCATGTGATTTCTCTTTAAATCAAAATTCTGAAGTAAATAAATTTCATTTAAATCTAGACAAAGTACTACAGATCCCTCAGATTAATTATTAATTCTAGAATATTAAACTTTTATTTTTGCTTTTTACACTAGAAATTTCCTCCTCCTCAACCATCTATAAAGTGTTTCCTGGGAAGATTGATGAGTCTTTTGTACCTGCCTCAGATAAAGAACTTTAATATTTTCTTCTTTTCATCTCAAAATTCACTGGCAGTGTGAACTTTTGAAAGTATATTAATGGAGTTAGCACAGGCAACAGGAGCAAACAGAGAATCAGATGGAATCTTACACATCCTAACATCGGCAGACTCATTGAACTGTCACCTGTGTGTAAAGTATGAATAAGAACATAGTTCCTACTTTTATGACTTCCACAGTCATTCCTTCTCTGGAATCTTCCACCTGTCCCCACATTAAATATATAGATATAGATAGATATAGATGCTATAGCTATAGATATCTATCTCTCTATATCTTTCTATCTATATTTTTAGAGAGAGAGTGTGCATGCAAGTGGGGGGGGCAGAAGGAGAGAGAGAGAGGGAATCTCAAGCAGACTCCCAGCTGAGCCTGGAGCCTGTCGCAGGGCTCCATTCCAACCCTGAGATCATGACCTCTGCTGAAACTAAGAGTCAGACACTTAAACCACTGAGCCACCCAGGTGCGCCAAAGATATTTTTTTTAAAAGCCAGGTCATCTCTTTTATTTAAGGTCTTATTTTCAGCTACTGTGTTATTGTTTAAAAACTGTTCCCTTGATTGTACTCCTTAACACTTATTCTAGCTACTTTTTTTTTTTAAAGATTTTATTTATTTATTTGACAGAGATAGAGACAGCCAGCGAGAGAGGGAACACAAGTAGGGGGAGTGGGAGAGGAAGAAGCAGGCTCATAGCAGAGGAGCCTGATGTGGGGCTCGATCCCATAACGCCGGGATCACGCCCTGAGCTGAAGGCAGACGCTTAACCGCTGTGCCACCCAGGCGCCCCATATTCTAGCTACTTTTGAATGAAGACTTTGAGACAGCCTGTGAGTAGCCTCTAAGCAGGTCCTGTTGACAGAAATGGTACTTCTAAAAAATCGCTTTCAATTCACGCTTTTTCAATTCAATTAATTTTCAATTCACCTATTTGCATTGTAGTTCTTGGAAATTTGCTATGGATATTATCAGGTAAACGTGCCTGGTAAGTAGGTGAATGGGTATTCAGAGCTGCTAAGTGAGATGGAAAGTTAGTAGAGGGCAAACATCCAGCAGTATTGGTAAAAGTAGATTAAGAAACGATGAATCCTAAGAATGATAAGGTCATGTTGTTGGCAGTGGCAGGTCTTACATGGTACCTTGAAGACCAGAGATGCTTAACCCCAACTAGCAGTGTTGTCGTATCTGAGAAACATGTCAGTTTTCATCTCCATGGAGGATCTCATTCAGGGGACCCATACTGTTGGAAAACAGTGAGAGCTACAATGCATGGTGGGGAGGGGTGGGGAAGGGTGAGGAGGGGTGACATGCCCTCCAGCACCTCTCCCCTTGTCAGGGACTCAAATGGTCCCCTTGCCAGGGACTCAAATGGTCCTCTTGACAATCCCAGAGGGACAGGGGAGCAGGATGGCCTGCCTCATTTTACACTTGCGGAAATGCCAATTTTAAGATGCCAGTTTTCTCCAAATTGGTCTACAGATTCAATGCAGGAGAAATCATTTCCCCCCAAAATGCTTTATCCACATTAAAAGATCTTGTATCTTTTATCTAATGATGTCATCCACTCAATCACATAATCATTCCACTGTGACAACCACGCAGTCAATATTGGTACTTTAATACATTCATCCTTGTATGATTATCATCTTTTAAAATAGGTATTTTATATCTTTTATTAAATAGAAAACAACCCTAAAATTAGGGATCGGTTTTTACAACTCTCTATCCTCAGTGTCTTGCATACTGATCTGTACAGAGTTGGTGTTCAATAATTAGAGCTGTGAGCCTTAGTGAGTTAAGGAGAAAAAGATCAGAATTATGTTTCCCCCTGGCTTTATTGAAGTGTAATTGACAAAAAAATTGTAATTAAAGTATATAACGTGATGATTTGATGATTTGATATGTGTGTACTTGTGATACGCTTCCCACAATCAAGTTAATGAACATCAACTCACATAGTTACTTTTTTTTTTTTTTTTGATGAGAATGCTGAGACCCACTCTCAGCAAATTTCTAGTATATAATACAGTGGTATTAACTATAGTCACCATGCTTGTACATTAGACCCTGAGAACTTATTTATCTTATAACAGAAATTTGTATACCCTTTAACCAACTTCTCCCCCATTTCTCCCACTCCTCAGCCCCTGGCAACCACCAGTCTATGTTTCAATGAGTTCACCCTTTTTGTTTTTGTTTAGATTTCTCATATCAGTGATAACATGCAGTACTTGTCTTTCTCTGTCTCGCTTATTCCACTTAGTATAATGACCTCTAGCTTCACCCATGTTGTTGCAAATAGCAAAATTTATTTCTTCTGTATGACTGAGTAATATTCCACTCTGTCCATATCTGTATTTATATATCACACTTTCCTTATTCATTCAATCTTCAATGGACATTTAGCTGTTTCCATATTTTGTCTACTGTGAATAATGTTGCAATGAACATATGGATACAGATACCTCTTCAAAATATTAATTTTGTTTCTTTTTGATATGTAACTAGAAATGGGATTGCTGGATTATATGATTGGTCTTGGCAATGATTTTTTAAAAATATATATAATGGCAAAAGCACAGGCAACAAATGCTAAAATAAACAAGTGGGATTATATCAAACTAAAAAGCTCCTGCACAGAAAGGAAACAATCAGTAAAATGAAAAGGCAACCTATGGAATGGAAGAAAATATTTGCAAACCACATATCTGATTAGGAGTTAAAATCCAAAATATATGAAGAACTCATATGACTCAACAGGAAAACAAACAAAACAAAACAAAACCCAAAACAAACAAAATGAAATAATCCCGTTTAAAATGAGCAAAGGACAGGAGTGGGCATTTTCCCAGAAAGATATACACATGGCCAACAAGTACATGAAAACATGCTAAACATTACTAATCATTAGGGAAATGCAAATCAAAACCACAGTGAGATATCACCTCACACCTATTAGAATGGCTTCTATAAAAAACACAAAAGATACGAGTGCTGTTGAAGATATGGAGAAGAGGGGACCTTTGAGCACTCTTGGTGGGAATGTAAGCTGGTGAAGTCACTATGGAAAATATAATGAAAGTTCCTCAAAAAAATTAAAAACAGAATTACCACCTGATCCATCAATCCCATTTCTGAGTATAAATCCAAAGGAAACACAAATCACTGTTTCAGGTCTGTACTCTCATGTTCATGGCAGCATTATTCATAATGGCCACAATATAGAAACAACTTCAGAATTAAATTTTTAAAATCCCCTTACGACTTTATTACATCATGACTTGTCCATCTTGATTCTTGCTTCTGAAAAGCAGCATGCCCTAGAGGAGCGTGCGGGTCTCCGTTTAGATCAATAATTTTGCTTTGTTGCATATTCAAAAACAATTTAAGAGGTTATTTGCAGTTATTTTGGAACTCCAAGTAAGTGGAACGCTTTGGGTTCTCTCCATGTTGGTCCAGACGGTCATTAACGCTTCTCCAGACCAGATGCATCTGGGAGACAGGTGCACCCAGCGCTGCCTGGCCTTCACAGGGCTGCAGTCCTGCTGATGCTGTGTGACTGACCAGCTGCTCCGAGCCTTGATTTGAGCCAATTGCCAAAACATTCTGGATCACTCATGTTAGTTTTGCACATGTTTCCTTGGGAGTATTACTTGAATCTATCTCGAACTGCAAAAAACACTAAAGATGAATAGAAAAAGTCAGACAGATGTCACTGCTCCCTAAGTTTAGGGAGGATACAAGATAAGTGAACTCTGTACCTCAGGAAGGAGGGAACAGGCTAGGAAATTCGAGAAGGAACTATAGGCCTTCCTCCCACTTCCTCCCCATCTCCACCCTCCCTCCTGTCTTTCGTCCTCTGGTCCTCTGAAGACACACAAGTTTGTAAGTCCTTTTGTAAGTCCTTTGTTAACAGCAGCTCTGTCCTGTAAATACGTATTGGAGGCTGCGTAATTCGGAAGCTGAATGCTAAGGGATCCTGAGTGAACTTTCTTGTTCCATGCTTTTCACTTATGTGCTTCATTTCTAACTGTATGTTTGATATTCTATTATTATATTTTTTAAGCATTAAAATGTAATAAAGTAATTAACTACTTTTCTTTTTATTAATAAAAATCCACTTATGTTTACAAACAATAAAATTCTCGAGAATATAACAAAAGCGGTACAAGATACGTGCACTGAAAATTATTAAACAAATGAATAAAATTAAAGAATAACTAAATCAGTGTAAAGATGTATAATATTTATGGACCGACAAACATGACATTGTTAAGATGCCAATTTTCTACAAATTGATCTATAGACTCAATGCAAGAAAAATCCTTTTCCTTAAAATCTGTTTGATAAAAACTGAAAATCTGATTTTAAATTGTATATAAAATAGGAAAAGCTTATTATATACAAAGCAATCTTAGAAAAGAAGAGAAGAGTTTGACTTCAAGATTTACTAAAAAGATACAATAATCAAGAAAGTATGGTATTGGTATTAGGTTGAGTAAATAGATAAATGGAACATAGGAGCAAGGCCTGAAATAGACCCAAACTAAAATGGCTATTTGATTTTTGATGATGGCACCATAACCATCCAATAGGGAAAGGAAAGATTTCTATAAATCATCTTGGAAGAACTGGCTATCTATGAACAAAAAACTACACCTCTATTCCTACCTCACATCTTAAACAAAAATTAACTTGAAATAGATCATGAACCTAAATTTGATTTTAGAGGAAAATGTAAGAAATTTTCTTTGAGATTTGGTAATAAGCAATGTATTTTAAAGAGATCACTGAAAGCAAGAAATAAAACAATACATTGATCTCCTTCAAACTTAAAAATGTCTCCTCATTGGGGTGCCTGGGTGGTGTGGTCTGTTAAACCTCTTGGTTTTGGCTCAGGTCCTGATCGAGCAGGAGTCAGCCTGGGATTCTTTCCCTCGGCCCTTCCCCCTGCTCTCTCTCTCTCTCTCTCTCTTTCAAATGAATAGATAAATCTTTAAAAAACAGTCTCCTTATTCAAAGGCATCAATAAGAAAATGAATTTATTTGTGGTATATGAAAAATTATTATAATTCAGTAATAAAATGACTGGAAAAAATCTGGTTAAAAAATAGGCAAATGATTTGAACAATCAGTTAAGGGAAAAAGATGTGAGCATGGACAACAAGCACCTGGAAAACCGTCCGGTATCATTATTCATGATGGAAATATAAATAAAACCACAGTGAGATACTTCTACACACCTCTCGGGATGTCAGATGGATGAAATGTAAAAATCTAGTAATAACACCAAATGTGGAGCAACTTAAACTCTTACACACTGTTGGTGGAAAGACTTAAAAACATGCAACTGCTTTGATAAAAGTTCTGTCACTTTCATATAGAATTAAAGATGTACCTAGCCTATGTCTAGAAATTCAACATTTAGTTATCCAGGGGAAATGAAAATATATATTCGCAAAAGAAGAATGATATGAAATGATCATTGCAGCCAAAAATTTGAAATACCCCAAATGTCAACTCATAAAGGATGAGCAAATGGTGGTATAGTCACAGAATGAAATACTTCTCACTATGATGAGATGCAGACTGCTGGTTATGGGGATGTGGGTGAATCTAAACTATCAATCTAAGTGGAAAAACCTTGCACAAAAGAGTGCATATTCTCTTTTTTCTTTCATTTTCTCTGAAGCTCTAGAACAGTCAAATGAAATCTATGGCTACATGTGGGGACAAGATGTTGGGAACTGACTGGAAAGGAACAATGAGGAGCTTTCCTGGATGATGGTAATATTCCATATCTTGACAGGCATTTTGTTTACAATAGGTGTATGCATTTCTTTCTTTCTTTTTTTTTTTTTTTTTTTTTTTTTTTTTTTGTCACCATACAGTACATCAGTAGTTTTAGAGGTAGTGTTGCATGCTCCATTGTTTTCTTCTTTTTTTTTTTTTTTAATTTTTTTTTTTAAAGATTATTTATTTATTTATTCGACAGAGACAGAGACAGGCAGCGAGAGAGGGAACACAAGCAGGGGAGGGGGAGAGGAAGAAGCAGGCTTCCAGCAGAGGAGCCTGACGTGGGGCTCGATCCCGTAATGGCGGGATCACGCCCTGAGCCGAAGGCAGACGCTTAACCACTGTGCCACCCAGGCGCCCCTCCATTGTTTTCTTCTAACACCAGTGCTCATTACAACACGTGCCTTGAAACTAAGCAAATGCGCTAAGACCTGTGCATTTCAACATCTGTAAATTTTGCACAGAATTGATAAATAAATACTGAACTTTAGGTAACAATACCCATACTGAAGTATTTAGGGAAAGCATACAGAGGCCTGCAACTTCTCTGAAATATAAACAAACAAAAACATTGACTCTGACTTCATACTATTCACACAAAAATAGAGAATCTAAAAGGTTGAAGAAAATATTTGGAAAGCATGCATCTACTAAGGGTGAACATTTAGAACATATGGGGAACTTCTAAAAGTCAACAAGAGCAACAACACCCAATTTAAAAATGGGCCAAGAACTTGAATAGGCATTTTTTAAAGAAAATACGCAAGTAGCCAGTAAGTCCAAGAAAAGATGCCCAAGATCACTAATCATTAAGGAAAAGCAAATTAAAACCACGATGAGGGTTCCTGGGTGGCTCAGTCAGATGAGCGTCTGTTTTTGGCTCAGGTCATGATCCCGGGGTCCTAGCGTCAAGTCCGGCATTAGGCTCCCTGCTCAGCGGGGAGTCTGCTTTTCCCTCTCCCTCCACCCCTTCTCCCTGCTCATGCTCGCTCTCTTTCTCTCTCTCTCAAATAAATAGATAAAATCTTTTAAAAAATTAAAAACTAAAACCACAATGAAATATACTACACACTAATTAGGATGGCTATTTTCTTTTTAATTATACCTAGAATTTCCATATGCTTCAGCAATTCCACTTAGAGGTACATACCCAAAATAATTGAAAGCAGGGATGGTTTAAACACATACTTGTACACCAATGTTTGTAGTAACATTATTCACAATACCCCAAAACTAAAAACAAGGCAAATGTCCATGAATGCATAAATGAACAAAATGTGGCATACACAAACAATGGAATATTATTTAGCTTTAAAAAGGACTGACATTTTAATACATGCTATAAAATGAATGAACCTTAAAAACATTATGCCAAGTGAAATTAGCCAGACCCCTAAGAAAAAATATTGTATAATTCCACATATATGTAAACCTAGAATAGACAAATTCCCAAACCAGAAAATAGAATAAAAGTTACTAGGGTTGATAGGAGGAGAGAATGGAGAGTTATTGTTTATTTTTTTAAATTTCTATTTTACTTTTAGAGAGAGAGAGAGAGAGCATGTGCACAAGTTGGGGAGGGGAGGAAGAGACACAAGGGAGAGGAAGAGAGACTCTTAAGTAGGCTCCATGTCCAACACAGAGCCTGACGTGGAGCTTGATCTCATGACCCTGAGTATATGACCTGAGCCAAAATCAGGAGTCAGACACTTAACCAAGTGAACTACTCAGGCACCCCGAGTTATTTAAAGGGTAGAAAATTTGTATGTGGGATGATGAAAATGTTCTGGAAATGGATAGTGGTGATTGTTGCACAACATTCTGAATGTACTTAGTGTCACACTTGAAAATGGCACACTTAAAAAAATGGTACACTTATAATAAAGCAAAATATAATTATAATATATATATGTAATCTCAAAATATTATATATATATATAATATAAAATCTGAAACTGAAATTTCTAGAATCAAACATAGGATAAAGTTTTCCTAACCTTGTTTAGACCAAGGTTTCCCAGAACAAAAATAACAGATTAAAAAAATAATAATTTAAAAAATGGACTTCATCAAGAGTAAATACCATCAAGAATACAATAAGGCAATCCACAGGCTGAAAGAAAATATTCCAAACACATAAATCATACAAAGGACTTGAATTTAGCATATATGAAAACCTCTTACAACTCAATAATAATAAGATAACTAGCTCAATTAAGTAAGAGGCAAAAGGTTTGCTCAGCTACCTCACAAAAGAAGATAAACAAATGGCCAATATGCACATGAAAAGACAATGTTAGAGAAATGCAGTTAAAATAACAAGGATGATTTTTCTTAAAGGAGAAAAATCAATGTTAAACAAATAAACAAATTTGAAAAAAACCCACACATACCTGCACACAAAAGGAGATATGGGTACACATTCATTATAAAGTTAAAGATTTAAAAGAGACAATACCAAGTATTTACAAGGGAGACCCATTCATCATTGGTATAAAATGGTCTCAATACTTAAAAAACAGAGTGGCTCAATCTTTAAGCTTCTGCCTTTGGCTCAGGTCATGATCCCAGGGTCCTGGGATTGAGAGACCTGTGGTCAGGCTCCCTGCTCAGCGGAGACCCTGCTTCTCCCTCTCCCACTCCCCCTGCTTGTGTTCCCTCTCTTGCTGTGTCTCTCTATGTCAAATAAATAAATAAAATCTTTTAAAAAAATACTTAAAAAACAGTTTTGGAGTTTCTTAAAAGTTACACATTTATCATTTTATTCTGCTATTTTATTCCTAGATGTACCCTCCACAAATAAAAAATATATATACACTTAAAAAACTTGCATGCAGGGCCCCCTGGGTGGCTCAGTTAGTTAAGCGATTGATTTTTGATTTTGGCTCAGGTCATGATCTCAAGGTTGTGAGATTGAGCCCCATGTGAGGCTCCGTATTGAGTGTGGAACCCGCTAAGTCTATTTCTCTCATTCTCCTTCTGCCCCTCTCCCCCAAAAAAGCTTGTGTAAATATTCATGCATCATCATTTGTATTAGAAAAATTTAAAACAGGTCAATATTCATCAAAATGTGCATGAATATACCAATTTTTATACATACCTAAAATGGAATAACAATCTGCATAAAAATGAAGTATTGATTCAGAAAACTACATGGATGAATCTCAAAAGCATTATGCACAATGAATATAACAGGCAAAAATATATACATATACTATGAATTCATTTATATAAATTTTCAGGAAATTCAAGCTAAAGTATAATGGCAGAAATCAACTAATTGCTTGCCTGCTGACAAAGGTGGCTGTAGATCTACGTTACAACAGAGCAAGAGAAAAAGGGGATGATAGAAGTGTTTATTCAATTGTTTTCATGCTTTCATAGTTTTGTGTGTGTGTGCATACACATATATAGGTAAAAATTGATAAAATAATACACTTTAAATATGTGTAGCTTATTGTGCATCAATTATACATCAGTGAAGATACTTTAAAAGACCTTGTTAATAAGTTGAAAAGGCAAGTCAGATATTAGATGAAACTTTGTAAAGCATGTATCTCATATATAAATTTTCTGGAATACATAAAGAGCTCTGACAATTCAATAACAAGTAAAGAAAATATACACTCAATTAAAAAATGGGTGAGCTTTTGAAAAGACACTCAAATTAGATGCAAAGCTGAAAAACCAGTACACAAAATAATGAACATGATCCTTAGTCACCAAAGAAATGCAAATGAATTCTATAACGAGATGTCCCAATACGTATTAGAAAGACTAACAGTAAAACGACTAACAATGCCAAATAGTAGTGTGGATGTGGAGCAAGTAGAATTATCATATATAACTGACTGAAAAGCAGTTTAGCATTTTACTAGAAAGTTAAACATATGCTTACCATTGGACCCATCAATTCCACTCCTTTGTATTTTCCTAAGATGACACATGTCTACACAAGGGCTTGTATACAAATGTTCACAGCACTTGTATTCTTAATAGTCAAAAATGGAAAAACACCAATCTTCTGGGAACAGCAGTAAATGTATTTTGGTATAACCATCAATTTATAAATTGGTAAAGAAATTGTGTTACACTCAGATGATGGAATAATAAAAGATAATAAAGGCAATAAAAAAGGATGCAGCCACTTTAATGAATCTCAAAAGTTTTATATTAAGTGAAAGAAGCCAGACATAATAGGTTACATATTATATTATCCATTTATATGAAACTTGGGGTAAGTCCATACTGATAGAATTAGTGGCTGCCTGAAGCTGGGATTGGGGAATGTGGTTGAATTTAAAGGGGAATGAGGAAGTTTTTTGTGGTTACAGAAATGTTACATATCTTTTGTGGTGGTGATTACCTGACTGTATATATTTGTAAAATCTATGTAGTTGTACACTTAACATGGAAAAAAGTTAATTATATAAAGTATAACTCAATATAGCTGATCAAAATGAAAACCAAATAATACAAAACAAGTTGTAGTGGCATAGCATTGTCAACAGTACACATTTAGAGTTTTGCTCCAGGTCTAGAAACATCTTCTGCTCTCTCATAAGATGCAGAAGAGATTTGGACATCAAATTGAATTATTAAATCAACAACAAGTAATGCTTTAGAAGGATGAGTAGGAAGTAACTAGTGTGCGAGAGGCCTCAGTAAAATACATGGACCCCATAGGGTGGAATATAAGCTCCGTAATTATTTAGGGACCTACAACACATGAGAGTTTTTAGGAGTTCAGTTGTTAAGAGCATGCTGGCATATCCCCTGTAAATTGGGAAAATTTCCTGAATTCTGCATCCCATGCAACAATGAGGGAAGCAAAATCCCTGGTGAGCACACATAAATTCCCAAGGCATATATATGCCACAGCTAGGAATTATGTTCCAGCCCATATATTAGTTGACACTGAAAGAATTTTGCATCAGGCCCAGGCAGAAGTGAAAAGAGTCTTGTCGTCTGACCCAGGAGGTCCAATAAATCTCCTGTATGTCTAATCCTATCCTGGAACCTGCTTCTCAGAAACACCTAAACTAATAGGGCATGACTCCTCTCCCAGGAAATCTTTGCACCAGTACTTCCCATTGGGTTGGCTGAAACATTGTCAGGTCTATATTTTAGTCGGAGGCTCTCCCCTGACTAATTTTGCTTTATTTCCTTTCTCCTTTGCAAGCTCTGGATCTGAGCTGCAGTCCTCCATGATCCTGTGATTCATCCAACCCTTTATATTTCCCAGGTTTTACCTCCCATTACAGGTTTTGCACTCCTAACTTTGTCTCTGCATTTGCTTACTAGAATGCCTGAACTGCAAAACGTCCATACAAGATTTATGCATGAATGCTCATAGCCATTTCAGTCATAATAACCCCAAACTGGAAGCAACCTAGTCTCTTTTAGTGTTGAAAAGATAAACAAAAGTAGAATATTGGCACAGTGGAATGCCAGTAAGCAATAAAAAGTAATGGATGACATATATACAATAATGCGGATAGATTTCAAGAATATTATGCTGACTGAAAGAAACTGAACCTAGAATATCTACTGTAGGATTCCATTTATATGACTTTCCAAAAAAGAAAAATATAATCCATACAGGCCGATGACCAGTGGTTGCATGCAACCAGGTCTAGGGTAGGGATTAACTGGGAAGTGCCACAGGGAACATTTTGAAGGAATTATGGTGATGGATATATGAGTGTATGTTTTTTTAAAAATTCATTAAAATATTCACTTAGAGTTTTATGATATGCAAATTATACTTAAATAAATTTTCTTTTTTTTGTAGAGTATATGTCAAGACAGATTGTAGTTCACAATGGCAAAAATACGCATGCATGCACCCATTCAGCTGACTCTTGAACAACACAATTTTGAACTATGCAGATCCACTTACAAATGGATTTTTTGTTATAGTACACTATGGTACTGTAAATGTATTTTTTCTTCCTTTATGGTTTTAATAACATTTTCTTCCTTTTAGCTTACTTTAATTGTAAGAATATGGTATATAATACGTATACAAAATACGTGTTAATCGATGACTGTTTATATTATTGGTAAGGCTTCTAGTCAACAATAGGCTTTTAGTGGTTAAGTCTTTGATGGAGTCAAGAGCTGCATGCAGATTTTTGGCTCCATGAGGGGGTGGAGGCTGTTGTCCCTAACCCTTTCATTAGTCAAGGGTCAACTGTATATACATAAATAAGTGGTTTATCTGCCCCCAATTCCTTTAATGCTATACAATTATGACAAAGATAAATTAACAGTCCGTGTCTGTTAAATACATATCAAGGACAAACCAGTATCCTGTGTCCTTCACTTATTTATCACTTTAACAAGTATATGGGGTAGGATATCATGCACATTTTTTTTTTTTTTAAAGAAGCAGCTTAAACACAGGCAATCTAAGTTGAAAATCCAAGATCACACAACAGCAAGAGCCAAGGAAGGATTCACAGGTAGGTCAGCCAGACTCCAACACTACATTTGCTCCATTATAACCATACTATTGCTCTGTTACTCTCTAATTGAAATTAGACATTCTCAAACCTGGTCAATGCAGTAAAAGTAAAAGTATTCTATCCAGTGATTACCATTACTGAAATCTTTTAGAATTATTCTGAACAGATGCCTTGAATCAGGCCATGATCTTTAGTTAGGAGGTCACTTACCCAGCATTACACATATAATGAATATAAGAGTTGGAAGTACACAAGACTGATGGCTAGGAAAAAAAAAAATATATATATATATAATGTACATATTATATATTTATTTATATATAAAATATATAAATATTTATATATAAAAATATATACTTAAATATATAAGTAAAATATATAAATAAATATATATATTTATATTTATATATATATATTGAGATTTTATTTATTTATTTGACAGAGAGAGAGACAGCCAACGAGAGAGGGAACACAAGCAGGGGGAGTGGGAGAGGAAGAAGCAGACTCCCAGCAGAGCAGGGAGCCCTATGCAGGACTCGATCCCAACACCCCGAGATCACGCCCCGAGCCAAAGGCAGATGCTTAACGATTGAGCCACCCAGGCGCCCCTGGAAAATATATGTTTAAAAGAGGGGCCTTCTCTGTTATTAAAATAAAATATACAAAATAAAAGAATTGCAAATTCTTGTTGAAAAGATAATAGGATTCAAGAAGTCTCTGTTACTGGAAATTGTCAGGTTTTTTTGTATGGTTTTGGTAATGTAGAATATTACCTGTCAGCAAACATTTCTAATTACCTCCCTATAAAATTAAATGAATACAAATCTTATTATAACGTTCAACTAATTACTACATAAGCTTCCTTGTTGTATTTGCCGCTCAGTTTCTTGAGAATCATTAGCCATCAAATCCAGTGATTAAACAAGAAACATCCCAATAGCCAATATCTAACAGGTATTACAGTAGCCTTAAAAACCTGAGGCTTATTGATTTTGTTCAAATATGATGGCTATCGGAAGCTTCATTAATTGTTTAAAGGCCAGGGGAAAAAATGTATTATTGCTTTTAGGTACACAGGAGCTGAAAGTGTTCCAATACCAGTGAACTTCAGAATATATATCAAGATAAAATCAATGTCTTTCAGGTTAATCTTCATTATACATTTACAGTAGTGAGTGGTTTTCTAAGTGTTCCCCAAACCTTCCAATTCTGACTAAGAAGCATTACTTTCAGTCTGGTCGACTCACTCATAAGAGTTAAATTATACAATGTATTGAATTTAGTTCTGCAATGAGAACACCAAAATTGATTAGAGGGCTGCTTTATCAAGAAAGATTAAAGGGAATACATATTTATAGCTAAGCTGAAGGGGGAATAGGTTAATTTGTACACATATTTGACTAGAACAAATGTCAGAGCAAAAGAGGAATTATTTATTTTGGTATGAGGCATTCTACAGCTGTGAGTGTCAGGATGAAATATAGAAATGGGGCTATTTGGTGAAATTTGAACTGTAAGCTGTGTGCAGTCTTTGTGGGAAAGTAGTAACACTAAAATGGACTGACATCATTCTAAGAAATGCTTTGGACTTTTACTCAATGAGTGGCAGAAACTGGATGTTTTATGCTTTCATTGCTACTGTTTCTACAACAGTTTTTGCGTGGAGGAGTGGTGGAGGTCTTTGAAGGATTTCTGAGGATCTTTTCATGTTAGATTTTTTTTGACTTTATTTTTTTAATGTTTAATTTTTTTGAGGATTTTATTCTTAAGTAACCTCTATACCCAAAGTGGGGCTTGAACTTACAACCCTAAGATCAAGAGCCACATGCTCTACTAACTTATCCAGCCAGGTACCCCTGTTCATCTCATTCATTCTAGATTTTAGTAAGATGCATCCACCACAGAAACAAGAATAATATGAAGTAATATATGGATAATCTGTGATATGTCATTTGAATTGTAATAAAACTGCATTAATTAAACTGTATTAAATACTTCAGCATAAAGAATCCCAATATTTGGGATTTAAATTAATTTCAAAGTTATACTCCGCATTCCCTAAAAGAGAGAAGAAACAAACAAAAAAATCAGAACACCAAACCAACAACAGCAATGATGATAACAATAGAAAAAATAATTTTATTTCCATTACGTCCAGTAGTGTAAAGTGTGAATTAATTGCACCTTCATTAGATTCAGCTCATGGACCTCCCACGGAATGAACCACGCTGCACTCTGTTAGTCTTGTGTTAAAAATAAATTTTTATACAATGCAATCTAAATACAAGTCAATGGCTGTATCGGGTCCTTGACTGAAGAAAGAGAGACCTCTTTTTATTTAGACATGCTTAAGGAATTTCCTAGGGAGATTTTGGGCTATAGAGAATTAAGCCCTTAGTATTGACTTTACAACTTAAATCCTACATGAGATGCAACTCCGTTCTAGTCAAATTAACTCCTTTGATTCCCTCACCATTATACAGACACTTTCGTTGACCCTTATGAAAAGGAAAGGAATGAATACGGAAGTAATGTAACTTGCCCAAGACCAAAAGTGTAAGCCAGAAAGTAGCAGAGACCTTATCCAACAAACTCGAGTATGTCTGATGTCCACAGCTGTGCTGTTACCCACGTCCCTGTAGTCCAGCTTGGTGATTTTCAAACTGTAGTTAGTGTGCACCGACACCATCTACGGCAGCGATTAAATCGCCTTCCAGCTCTGCGCTGGGCGATGTCGCATTTGCACCTTGAAATTAGCTGTGGTAGGAGTATTTATACCACAGTAATAGACAAATACTATCAATCAGGGTCTTTCTTCTTCTCTTAAAGAAAGATTTCTGAGACTTACCCCAAAGTTTCTGACTCAACAGGTGTTGAATCGATTCCAATAATTTGCACTTCTCACAATTTTGCAGGTGATGCTGTCTGGGACCAAACTGGGAGAACCACTAATACCACTCATTTTTTTTTTTCTCCGTATGTTGATAGGTTTATTAAAGAGGTTGAATAATACATTAAGGCACTATGTATTTATAAAATCATATTTACCGTGGCTTTTAAATGGACATCAAATGATGTTAAATTAATCTTTCATCAAATTTTAGGAGACTACAGACAACTTTAAATCAGTAAAGGGGAAAAATATAAAATTTTATTTATTTATTTATTTATTTATTTTATTTTATTTTATTTTATTTTATTTATTTTAGAGAGGGAAAGAGAGAGAGAGGCCAGGGGAGGGGCAAAGGGAGGGGGAGAGAGAGATCTTAAGCAGACTCCATGTCCAGTGTGGAGCCAACTGGTGGGCTTGATCTCACAACCCTGAGATCATGACCTGAGCTGAAATACAGAATGGGATGCTTACCCGTCTAAGTCCTCCAAATGCCCCCAAAATATAAATTAATGGTATGGGGGAAATCAAGTATGGGTTTATTATGTGATTAGTTTGATTAGTCGGGTGAAATATACAGTCTCTTTTTTAAATGCGACAATTTTTATATATTTAAATTAGACTAAGCATTTACTTAATACAGGAAAAAATTAAACTGTATCTTTCTGTAGACTAGAATAAACATGGCAAGTTAATACCTGAACTTACACACTAGTCCTTAGGGGTTATAAGAGAAATAAAGTTAACATGTATTCTCAGCAGTTTTAATATCCATAAGAATTATTTTTTTAAAAAAGTTTGTTTATTTATTTTAGAGAGAGAGAGCGAGAACAAGCAGTGGAGAGGGGCAAAGGCAGAGAGAGAGAGAGAAGCAAACTCCCCACTGAAGAGGATCCACAATGAGGGGCTCAAATCTGAGACCCTAAGATCATGACCTGAGCCGAAGGCAGATGCCACCCAGGAGCCCCATAAGAATTACATTCTTGAGTTTATACATAAGCTTACTGTCCTTATTTGTTTCAATTTTAATTTCCCCAAATTTCAGAGATTCAGCCCCATACAATATTCTTAAGTCTATCCTTAAAATCATTTATCTCAAAATTATTTATTTATACAAAAAGTCAAAAGCGGGGAAACCTAGGGGTGTGAATGATAATAAAGAATAATAAAACTTAAGTATTAAACACATGAGTAAATTAATGAATATATTTAAAGAAATGTAATAATTTATACCTTGTCATTAAAATTCTGGATCAAATATTTTGCTTTTATTATTGCTCGAAGATAACAATCTATTGAATACGATTTGGAAGCATCTTAATTTAAGTGAGTGACTTTTTAAGAAAACATTTGAAAATTTAAAAAGTTATAAAATGGTAACTTACATTACATTATGAAATAATAAATAGAAACTCTATAGGGCACTTTCTCCTAGGTTGAAATGTACACAGGATGCTTGGTTCTCTAGATAGATAGATTGAATTATACAGATAGATAGATGATTGATAGATAGATGATAGATAGATAGATGATAGAAAGATGAGGGATAGACAAATAGATAAATAGATAACAGATAAATAGATGATAGATGATAGATATAAGGATAGAGATAGAGATATATAAGTATAGGTATAAATAAAGATATAAAGATACAGATTTATCTGTATTTATATCTGTACCTGTATCTATACACTTATACCTACACACACATACATATACATAATATATACATATGCAGAGAGAGAGAAAAGTCTGAAAGAGTGTGGATCTTTAAAAGCCAAAGTATTTAGGAAAATCCTTTTTGATCCTGTCTTCTGCGCATTAGGGGTACCACACTGCCAAACTCCAAGGTAGTGATAGTATATTCACAAGCGGTACACAGTATATTGGCAAACATGGTGGCCCTGCTGTGTATTTTTTAATTAGATACAATTATTGGAACTGGTCCTAGAAGATAGTTTGTAATTGTTAAAACGTCATGGGTGTCAAAACATTTTCAGTGTTAAACTTAGCTCTGACATTCTCAGAGGCATAGGATGCCGCACACCGCACACTTGTCTGGGATCCACACTTACTGTTACATTGTAGATAGACCATAGGTAGCCTATGACCACAAGGATTAGATCACTGGGATGTTGGAACTATGATCTAGCTTGGGATTTACATACCCACACTGCCTACTTATTTTCTTCTTGATTAGTAAGTTTTGCAGAATTTGATTTTCAGGGGTTGTTCAGTGAATCATTCCTTTTAAAAAGAGTGCATATTCAGGGAACTTGATGAAAGGTGTCAAGACTTCATGGTCAAATCACGTATAACACCTCTTAGAGCTTCCCCAATCACCTGCATTGAAAGGCATCATAAAACAGTTAAGCTTCTTTTGGTGATAAGAGAGGAATAAAATATCTTAGCTCTTGGTTCCAAATATACAACATGATACGAGTTGGAAAGCAGACTCACTGCTTTTTGGCTCCAAATCTCTTCATTGCTGGCTGCTGTGAAGGATGTATGTTTTCCGCAGGCAGAAATTGACAGAAATACATAAGCTGTTTTGGCAAACAGGTTTGCATTTGGCCTTTTCCAGCTGATGCACCAAGATGATGAAAGGCCCCAAATAAATTAATGACCTTTTTTTAAATTTCCTTCCCACCTTAAAGTCCATGAAAACTTTATAGGGCGAACGGAAAAAGAGGTTCCAAAATGGAAGCAAAGACAAAAAGAGATAGCTGAGAGAATGAGAAGAACATTAAAGCAAATTAATTTCCACCTGTTACACTGGAAAAATAATCTAGCCCTTGTTTATTAAATGTTTACTATCTGCTGGACATTGAGCTGACAATTTGAATACAGGACTTTTGTTCTAATGGAGCGACAGGGCATATGAACAAGCACTTGCAATGTGATGAACAGTGTATTCATAGTATGAACAAAAAATAAGGAGCGCATAGAAACTGGTTAGCTCCTACTCTTACCTGCTTTGCTGTGTATCTTTCTTTGGGCAAGACATTTTTCTTTCTTTCTTTCTTCTTTCTTTCTTTCTTCTCTAGTTTTTAAAATTTTTGAGGATTGTTGCCCAAACCTGTCTATATCATGATGGCTACAAACTTTCCAACCCTACTGCTCTTTCCAGTACATTTTGGAAGGGAAAAAAAATCTCATAATCCAAAAATCCATAACAATAAAATGATGTTGGAAACTGCCATGAAAACACAAGATAAGTGAAAAACACAAGATAAGTGAAAAACACATCTTTTCTTGGAGTCATAGGACTACAAATTCAGGAAGTACACAAAAAAATAAAAATGAATCAAACTCCTGTACACTAAATGTACAGCTTTTTGTATGTTAATCATAATTAATTTGAGTGGTTTTAAAAAAAAGAATCGTGCCCAAAAAATCATGATTTTTGGCTTAATCCTGATTTAAGAATATTAACAATAATTTGCCCACAATGCATGTGGTCTGCTGTATATGATAGATGATTTTATACACAGATTGAAAATCCAATACATTCTGTATTTATGATTCAGAAGTAACTTTAAACATTTTTAAGTAGCAGAAACATACATAACCGCTATAAGTGGAAATAATCCTGGCAAAGTGTTCTGTGTTTTTACTACAGAGACACACAACAGCAGTCTCAAGTTATTAAGAAAATGTCCAAAAGTGTTGTTTTGTATAGTAAGAGTATGTTTTTGAGAGTGGGGAAAGAATAATAGCTTTCCCTTTGGTTTAAAATACTCAACATTAAAAATAAATGAGATAATAAAATAAAATAAGATAAAATGAAATGAAATAAAATAAAATAAAATAAAATACTCAACATTTTGAAGTCATGAAACTGAAAAGGTAGCAGCCTCTAGAGGAGTCAGAATCCCGAGCAAAGGGAAATCCAGCACGGAAGAACACCTGTGTTTTCTCCGCGCCTCCACGATGCTCAGCTCAGTCTCCCTTTAAAAGAATGTTAAGGTCCTTTTTATTTCAGAAGGGTAAACATTTGGTAGTCCGAGCGACTTTTGCATCTTATTAATTGGAACGAATGGTAATTTCTGTAATGCTTTTCCAATTACAAGCATAAGAGCCTCTGCATTCCAACCCACGAAGCTTCAGGCCGTGCTGGGGGTGTGAGGGTAACATCTGCACCCACCAGCCTGGGTGCCCTGTAAACAGGAAGCATGGAAGATGTGGGCAGCCTGCCGTCCAGCTGTTCGCGACACCGCGGAGTTGACTGTAGTTCCCTTTCTACCATTGATTATAACCACAGCTGTACCCTTTTTCATTAACACCTTATTCCTCTGCACACATTCGGGACACAGCATCTTGTCTTCCAGGTGCAGGGGGGAGGAGCGCATGGAAAATCGCGGGCAGGAAGCAAGAAGGGTATATACACTCTCCTCTGTTTTTCAGGCACCCAGGTTTGTCCTGCATGAAACTGCAGGCGAACCCAACCCTTCTTGTCTGCAGGCGGACTTCTACCAGGGACTGCACACTGCCTGACACCGTAGGCCTTGTGTGGGGATCCCCTGTCTCCACCTTCCCAGTCCTGGATGCAATTCTGGACCACGAGGCAATCACAGCATCTGGAGCGAAGTTGTCACAACAACTGTATCAAGCTGCCACCTGAGGAGAGTACGTTTCATCAGAAGACAGCTTTTTTTTTTCCCCCAGAACGTTCCAGGGACATTTCCCCCTTGTCCATCTGTTTTGTGACTGTGTGACAGTCTTGGCCTCCTTGGTAGTGACAGGAATGTTCATCTTTTGATCAGGGTAAGCATATTCGCAGGGTCATTTAATTGTATCTGATTTCTGGCCTTTGGTGCTTCAGTTTTTGGTACCAGACAGTCAAGATGTCTTGGTGAAGCAGATTGGCTGGTGGCAGTTTAGAAGGTGCTGGAGGAATCGGTATCTGCTTCCTTAGCCTTACTCTTCCATTGCCTTGTGTTGTCTTTTCTGAACAGGAAGATCTATCTTCTTTCACAGATCTTTTCCTTTTGGCCCCATTCTGTAAGGTTCTATGTAACTTTGGCTCACCAGAAGGCTGCTCTTTCTCTTTGGCCTCTCCTGACACAGGTTGGAGTTTGCAAGTCAGCTAGTCTTCCCATAACTTCTTCGTGGAGTTCTTTTGCCTTTTGTTTTCTCCATATCCAAAGAGAAGTCACAGTTGACACAAAGAAAATTCTTACTTCTGAAATGTGGGCAAGACATTTCTTATCTCTGTCCCGCTGAATGATGACTAGAAGAAAACGTAAAACACCCTCCATCTCTAAGGGCAGTTGAGTGAAAGACTTAGTCTTTATTCTGTAGTCTAAGGAATAGGTACAGAATAGTCACCAAATTAAGCACCCACCCTGGTCAGAAAGAAAATAAATAAAATGAAATGGGTATGCATCACTGCGGAGTACTGCTCAAATGGAGAATATATGTGCCCGTCTGAATGCATCCAAACTAAAAAAAAAAAAAAAAAAAAGAAAAAGAAAAAAGTACTCCTAGAGTCCAGAAGAGGGAGATAAACACGTACCAAAACAAAGACGCAAAGAAGGACAGTCATCAATTAAGTCTCACGTGCATCTTACAGAATGAATAATGTAAGGAGGAAGAAACACCTCTGACTGAATAGTCAAGAAAGGTGTCATAACGGAGGTGGAACTTTGTTCAACTTTGACAGATCAGGATCTAGAAGGTTATAGAGGAACAGGGGATATTTTGATGTGGAAGCCATGTCGGATATCGTTCACAAATGCAGAGTTTGGACTACTCGGGGTTTTTTTTCCAGAGGAGTTTGAGTAGACTAGACAACAAGGTCCAGATAAAATAGCTTGAAATGAGTTAAAAATATAGATCAGGTGGAAATTTCATTGAAACTATCAATATAAACTTTAAATTATTAGGAAATATTGAGGCTGTGGGAGATGGATGTAATGTAGTTTTACAGACGTGACAGCTTGGATATAAAAATGTATTATTTGTCCAGACTTTCTCCTTGTATTAAATTAAATATTGAATTAAATATCTTTTTCAAAAAAATCAAAGCCAGTTAAAGAGATTTAGTATTCTATTATCCTGTACATGGCTATTATGATAGGTATGAGAGGGCTTGAGCTGCAGTAGACAACTATTTAGGATGGCTTGGAGAAAGTCCTGCCTCGAACAAAGGAGCTGGAGTAGAAACACTTGAAGCTGATTTTAGATCTCCAAACTCATGACATTTGTTCTTTTGCATGAAAATATATATTATATACACACAGGCCATATTTCTTCCATATATAAAGGGGATCTCCATCTTCTAAAATTAAAAGTTATACTGGGCCATTGATGTGCATTAAAAAAGGTAGAATTATGTACAGTAATACTAACATAAAATTTGTTTCACTAAAGTGAACTCCTGTTAAAGGTTTCATGATAGAGATTTTAAAGATACATTTAGAAACCTTTATTAAAGGAAAAAATAAAAATTCACAAATAACTTTCGTGGTCAAATTTCCAATTTCACTCAGTTTTTTGTCAAAAGACCTGATTCAGCAAATTGGCCTCCAACGTTGGAAGAGTGGCCAAACTCACCATATTTAATCTATATGAAAGAAAATTATATCTTTAAAAATTACAGTCCTCCTTTTCTAGTGCCACGCTCAGAAGTTAAAATATAAATAGTCTCTGATTTACTGATTTATTACTATCTAGATGCAGTTTTCTTTCCAACCTGGTCATTATCACCTGTTGGTGATATCAGGTGATATCATTGATATGATAACAGGTGATATCATTAATCACCTGTTGGTGATTAAATGAAAAACAAATTATATTAATTAGGAATCAGCACTAATGGAAGGGATACACTAGAATTAAAAAATGTAATATCAAGAGCAAACAATTGCAGTGGTTCAATTTAATTAAAGACTTAAAAGTCAAGAAATGAATCTATTCTGAATGTTGATTGCATTGCTCTCTCTACTATTACAGGCATCAGTGTTATCATCTTCACTATGCAAATAGCTCCCTAAAAGTTCTGACAGCTGCCTTTGTTCTTTTACCATCCATTTCTTACACAGCTGTGCTCCAGCCACAGGACTTCCTTTCCATTACTTAAACATGAAAATCTCCTTTGGGTGTCGTGTCTGCTGTTCCTCTGCTGGGGGCTCTGCCACCTGCTCCCAGACTTGGTTGCTTCTTGTCGTCTGGTCTCTGCTCATAGGTTACCACCTCGGCAAGCCATACTTGCCCATTCAGTTTAAATTCTCCTAATCCAATTCACACTCTCTCGCGTTGTTCAAAATCCTTGTAAAATTTTAAAAATCCTTGTAAAAAAATTTTTTTTTAGTAGAGTCTTTTTTATTCAGAAAAAAAAAAAAAACCCACAAGATACAAAAAAGTTTTCCAACCACACACAGGAGGGGTAGAGGTAGGCGGAAGTGTCTGTTCATCCAGCCCGAGCCCCCCAGCCCATGTGTTTTGGGCAGCAATAAGGGATGTGGAGTAATGGGCTCCCAGATAAAAATAGTGTAGGTGCGTGTGGGAAGGAGAGGGGTGCAAAAGCAATGGGGAGTCGCGGGGGAAAGGGACAGATGATATCAGCACTGGGAACGCCCAGTTGGGAGGTCAGTTCCTAAGATTTCTTGACATATCACGGGGATATCTTCTTTGCCCATCAGCAGGATAGTGTCTGGGCAGTCATAGTGACAGTGAAGCTGAAAGTGGGAAATTCCCCAGCACTCTTTGGTATGAAGATCCATGGTAAATTCCCTGTCCTGCAGCAGCGAGTCCCGGAAAACAGAACATTTCTGGCCCCCAAGTGTCAGCCCATTCACGAAAAAAAACTTGACTGTTCTTTGCCTACCAGGACAGCGACCTCAGATGGCGATATGCTGGTGAAGGTTTCTCTGGGGATGGCGATTCAGAACGAGGGCGAGTCCTTATCGTCCACGATGACCATGTCCTGACAGGTGTCCTCCGCCCGGAGGTTGTGGATGTAGACGTTTCACCTGGCGGTGTGGTGCTGTTGGGGCTGCAGGCTCCGCCGGGGGGGCAGGGGGCCAGGGGCCGCAGGCTGTGGGCGGGGGAGACCGAGAGCTTGGGGCGCGCGCTGCCCTGGGGACCACGGCTCTGCTCGCTGTGCAGCCAGCCGCCCTCGCACCGCCGCCACCAGACTTAATTCTTTATGTCTATTTTCCCTTGAATGACTATAAGCTACATGAGGGCAGGGCTTTCCCCTGTCTTTATTCACTGTTACGGTTCCAGAGTCCAATGAGTTACTGGCATATTAGTAGACTCTCAAAAACATTTTCTAAATACAAGAACAAGCTTTTGGAGCAAAATCTTAGAAAAGTTAGTCTTTTTTGTAAGATTTAAATAGTTTATTATTTCTGAGTATTATTAATCAACATTTTAAATTTAGAAGCTACAAAACACAACTGGAGCTGTCTTTCATCACTGCTTTTGACCTTAGGATGTGCAGAAGCATAAAAAATATTAAGAATGGTGATTATCATTAACACATTAAATGACTTAAAAACATAATTGGAGTGTTATGAATAGGCTTAAATAAGAATTAAATCATTTTTCATGTTTTAAATATCTGTGTATATATAGAATCCTTATAACTATAAAAAGAGTAAAATGCTCTTTCATTTTTTTAAAAAATTTGTGTTTGTATAATTAAATGCCATTTTCCTATTTGCATGTTAAGTTTTATTTCGCTATATATTATAGTGACCCTTATTCATTTGATTACATATTCCCTAAACTGTTTTAGAAAATCTATTTTAAATGGCTTAAGAAAATCTAATACAATGAATATAATGAATATTTATTTGTTAACTCAATCTCAGGCACTTTTTAAAGAACATCTCTATTCTTTTTTTTTTTTTTTTTTTTTTTTTTTTTTTTTAGTGGTCCATTTTGGACAATTTGTTAAAAAACAGAAAATGAGCAGATACTTTTAGAAGGTCAACAAGAATAAAAGTCATGTATTGGGGCTGCAAGTGATAGAAAATATGTTTCTTTGATGAAACCTAGAAGTTTTAAGCCTCTGTAGCTCCCACCCCCAAATCTTTACAGGCAAGTACATTATGTACGTGATGCCTATGGCTCTCTCCATTTTTCAGTCAGTTCACAATTTTAAACACTGTGATGAAGTATTTCAAACACTAGCATTTTGAGAACATAAAATGTAGAAATACAGATTATTTGTATTGTCGGTGACTTTTTAATTTTCAAGACTGTAAATTCTCTCAAAGTTGGGGATGCTAGGAACCTCAAGGATACTGTCACTACTCAATACCAACATATATTCTATGTGTGTTCAATAGAATGCCCTCTACTTGCTTTTAATAAAATCTGTAGAAAATCTCTCAAATGTCTATTTTCCATTTGATATGCTTTCTCAATATTAGCTCATTAGTCTAGCCTTTTTGACAAGTTATAGAAAATTGAGTCTATTCCCAGGACAAAAATCCATGGTAAAAATTCATCATTACATTGTTTGTCATTGAAAGTTATAGAAATAACAATGACGTTAAATAGTACTATGGATGGCAAAGTTAGGAAAACGATCAGACACCATTTTTCCCTTCCGCATCCTATACTAATATAGTCAAATGATCAAGATTTTACTTCAGTAAGAACCCTTCCTTCTACACAGACAAATAAATGGAAAACTTTGGAAAGATAACTGAGAAAGTAGTTAGACAGGCATCCTTCCCCTCCTCTTTCCCACTTTCTCCCCCTCAAATCCTCTTTGCTTCCTTTCTCTTCATCAGCTTAACAACACTTATCTTTTTGAGAATCAGCATAGTCAGATTAAGTTGATTAAGAGTTGATATTGAGACCCCTGGGTGTCTCAGCTGGTTAAGGGTCTGACTCTTGATTTCGGCTCAGGTCATGATCTTGGGGTCCTGAGATGGAGCCCTATTAGTGATCCATGCTGGGCGTGGAACCTGCTTAAAATTCTCTCTCCCCCTCTCCCTCTGACTCTCCCCCCCCTGCTCCTCAGGCACACATTCTCTCTCTCTCTTAAAAAAAGAGTTGATATTGACTATTCACTAAAAAATGACCTCAAGCAGCTTACTTAATCTGTTAGCAGTAGTAGCGGTAGTATTTTATTTTTAAGTCTCTATACTCACCATGGGGCTTGAAACTATAACCCCAAGATCAAGAGTCACATGCTCCATTGACTGAGTCTGCCAGGCACCCCTTCCTTAATCTTTTGTGCTGCATTTTCTCACCTATAAAATGGGACGATGCTAGTTTTCTCCTAATAAAGTTCTAGTATAAATGAAATGGATTAATACATTAGAATTTTAATAGTCATGCTCAGCTCATAGAGAGTGTTCGGTAATTGTTAACTGGTATTTTTCAAGGTAGAAATAGTAGTGATAGTAATAGTAGCAACAGTAAGCAGTAGTAATAAGCACTAGTAGTAAAAGTAGTAGTATGCCTACTATTAGGAATTAAGAGCAGCTCTAGTTGTTCTCTGTATAGTGGCAAATCAAAAAAAGAAGACAATTCTTATTTCATTCTGGATATTTTCTGGTGACCTATGTTCCATTCCATTAATTCTCTCTTCACTTGTGCCCGTTCTGCTCTCATATCCATTTAATGTGTTCTCAGCTTTAGATTTTGGATTCTCCAGTTACATGCTTTTAACTTTTTCTTCATAGAGTCTCATTCTCTGCTGAAATTCTCCATCTCGTTGTCTGTTTTGTTGAACATTTTATCACAATTATTTTAATGTTTCCATTTAATAACTCCAAACTGCCAGGCTAATTTTGAGTAAGTACTGGAAAATTTTAATAAAATGTTTGAGAGATTATTAGAGGCCCTGGATCATGTTGTCTTCCTCTAAAAGGGATAAACTTCCAGTGTTTCAAGTCTAGGCCTGGGTTGTTTGATGAGTCCTTTCTACCTTAGCAGCTGTGACACCCAATTTCTATGTCTGCAGTCTAGTGGGACCACTAGAAATGACTCATCTTTTCAGTCTCCCCTCCCTATTTGGAATAAACAGATGCATCTAGAAGGAAAGAGGACTTAAGTGCCATCTTCCTCCATGTTTCCTTCTTACCTACCCCCTCAGATTTTGGTTGTATGGAGAGCCCTCTGACTCCTGTTTATAACCCTCAGAAACAGTTACAACATTTACACAAAAACTGTCTTCATTATATTCTACGACGGAGGACAGAAATTCAAATGAGTAAACTATTTGGGACAGCTTATGACTAAGCCTGTAATTTTCGTTGGGTTAATCAACTTCTCCCAATTATCTTCTTGGGGAAAAATCAACATTTTCAGCCTTATTCCTTCCACAGATTATCTGATAAATGAGAAAACTCAATGAGCTCCCCAGGAGGGTACAATATAAACACAAAGCATTTATCTAAGGGATTGCTTTATTGGCCCGTATTAAAACTTATTGTGATACTAATCTCAAACGGATCTATATTGTATTGGTCTATGCCACCTGTTATGATACGTAAAATTTCTGTACTCTCAGTATTCAGATCTAAGGACTTTCTGTGCACTTTTAATTTTTAGGGAGTCCTAATTAACTCAGTTATCACTCCATTTTGTATCTAATTATATTTCTTTCCTTCTTTCATGGTTTGGAAAGGTAGTAGTCTTGTTCCCTCCTTTCTAGGTTCTCAGACACTGCTGCCGTAAGGTAGGATTTTTGGCAAAGAGTCACTATCGACATCCTTTGTATTGTAGGCACTCAAAAGTTGGTTCTCTCAGTGGGTACACGTACTGCTAAAAACAGCCGCATGATTCTCTGCCTAGAGACATCTAGCTCAATATGAACCTCTTCACCAGCCTCTTACTGTGACTCTCATCATCGATGACTAGTCTGCAGCTTCTTCTGGGAACACACATCCCAAATGGGTCAGCTGGGTCAAGGCGACAGCAGGACATATCAATTATGGCTATATTCTTCAGTTTCACTTGATACACACAAAACGTCATCCTTGTCACCTCATGTTGGGAGAGAAATATGTGTACAGGCTGGTCACTGCCATCCCTTCTTTACATCCGGTCATCTCTATTTAAATCTATCCTCTGCTAAATAAGCATAGGAAACAGATCAGCAAGTCTCCTGCATAAGCGGATGTCCAAATTAAAGAAAAGATACCAGCTTCCCCGTTTTGCAAATACTTCCAATTTCTATCAGTAGTTCTTTGAAGCCTCCTCGCTTGGCTTTAGGATGGGGCATCGTGCATGAAGAGAGGGAAGGGAAAACACACAACTCTCCATTTGGCACTAGACTTACAAACAAATCCCACAGTTCTCCCTTCTTTCCTGCTCTCCTGCCTTCTGCTTGTTCAGGTGACCAAAAAGTGTGTGGAAGAAGCTAGGCTGATGTCTAAGTACACCAAAATCTGCTCAATCATTTTTTACTAAGTCCTTAAAAAGTTATGATCCCAATTCTTTGCAGCTTGCTTTAAAATACAGGTTGTATTTAAATACTCCCCAGTTTCTCACTTATGTATCTCATAGCTAGTGGGTTACAATCCTAGGTGTGGCATCAGCAAGAACAGTGTGGGGGGTGTAGATTATAAAGAAATGCATAGGCTACTCTGTGTACTTTGATTGCCATTTAGAGTGAGAGATGAAGCCAAATGAGTGTTGTGGAGTAAAGATGTATCATGATTTGACTTCCTTTTAAAGGGCTTCCTTTTTAAATTGCTGCCATATTATGAATTGACTGCAGGGAAGCAAGGACAGAACCAGAAGGGGCAGTAAGAGCTAATACAATAATCTTTACTCATCGCTTTCACTTTGTCATCGAGAAAATGTTTGTGAGAAGCTCTGTAATAGGTCATATCTCAGGTTCAGTTGGCCAAGAACGAGTTATTTGCTGACTCTCGAGCTGCAGGCACATCTGGGGAAGGAGCTATCTGGCATTCTTAGTGAGTATGGGAGGACATAGGCTCTGCTGGCCAGAAAAATGGGAGAAATGGCTGTTGGTCAGGTAATCAATAATGCTTTTCAGAGTGGACTGAGAGCATTAAAATGTCCTGAAGCTTTTAAGTAGAATATTAAATTGATAAAGTTTTATTTTAGGATAGTGTCTCTAAAAGCCTAGAAAAATGAACCGGAGAAGAAGACTAGAAGCAGAGAATCCAATTAGATGCTGTTTCCATAATCCAGGGGAGACATGGTAGTATAAATAGTGGCCGGAGATTGAATGATAATAGAAAGTGAAGGTAATGGAGAGGAGGCATCATTGGTGGTGCTCAGACTAGATTTCTAAAATGGATCAATGGGTATATCATGTTGCCATTCTTTGAAATTTATATATTTTTAGAAAGCAGAGCAAGTTTAGGAAGAAAATTAGTTTATCTCTGGATATGCTGAGTTTAAGATGTGCTTAGAAAACCCTAAATAATGAAGCACAACAGGCAGAGTCTGAAGGACAGGAAATACATCAAAGCTCAAAATACAGATTTTTAGGGTTATCTACACATATGATTATGTTCACTGTATAAGAAATTAATTGGAAAAAATGGAATTGGAGCAAGATGATGTTCTGAACATATGTTTTTATTCTCTCCTGCTCTGTGTATAATGAGGAAAGAAAGAGAGGTTGAGAGAGAGGTAAACAGCAGACAAAGGGAGGTTAAAAAAACATTTGAAGGGAAGATATTAGTAACGGGTTAGAAATGTTTAGTCTCAGAATACAGAGAATATATACAATATTATCTTCAGAAATAAAGTGAGGGGGCGCCTGGGTGGCGCAGCGGTTAAGCGTCTGCCTTCGGCTCAGGGCGTGATCCCGGCGTTATGGGATCGAGCCCCACATCAGGCTCCTCTGCTGTGGGCCTGCTTCTTCCTCTCCCACTCCCCCCTGCTTGTGTTCCCTCTCTCTCTGGCTGTCTCTATCTCTGTCAAATAAATAAATAAAATCTTTAAAAAAAAAAGAGAAATAAAGTGAGAAGAAACCACAATGCCAAAACACATGTGAGAAAATATCACTGCAGAATTAGAAGTAATTCCAGGAGTCAATCTGAGAATTTCTCCTTGAGAAGAGAAAGTGCAGAATTATTGTCTCTAATACTAGAAAAGTGAATTGTCAATGAAAACAAGTGTTATTGACAGGCTTCTGTGATCATGCATGCCAAAGCTGTAGTTATAAATTTAAAGGGAGGCAAATCAGTTTCAGTGTTTGTTTCTGCAAATTAGGTGAAGCTTTGCATGTAATCACAGTTGGGGTTTTGCCAAGTGAGAAAGCCAGAGGGATAGTGGGTTATGTGTTTTGATTGCATTGAGCAAGAAATTATGGTGATGGACGAAGGAATATGAGTCCTGTACAAGAGTAAATTGCAGACAGCAAATTGGGGATGGTGGTAGACGTTTAAGAAAAAGTGATAAATTTCATGGATTGTGTTATTCAGGGAAGTCAAGGAATTGTTTACATGTGTGCAAAGTCAGTGAGTTGAAATGTTAGAAGGTTGTAAGAGAAGATCCTTTAAATCAAGATTTGAGATGTCATATATTTATCAGAAGTAAAAAGAGTCTAGAAATGACTATGAGATGAGGTGGATAAATAGGCAGGAGGAAAAATTTATTTAGACAAATTTTTAAATAAGGACGGCAAGATCAGAAATTTCCAGTGCCATGAACCTTCAACCTACATGATGCTGAAGACTGTATAATAAGCAATGATTATAAGCAGTAAAGAGGAGAATGACTCAGGTGTTAATACTTAAGTGAATGTTTTATATTGAGTACAAAATTTTGAAATGTTATGTAGTATAGTCAGATAATGTGAATTTCAAGAGTTGGGCTTTAAGGGAGTGTTATTAATTACATGTTTGTGTCCCCCCTTCAATTCTTCTGTTGAATCCCTAATTCTCAACGTGATGGTATTTGGAGGTGAAGCCTTTGGAAGTTAATTACGGTTAGATGAAGTCGTGTGCATGATGCCCTTATGATGAGTTTAGTGTCTTATAAGAAGTGACATGAGAGCTCCCTCTCTCTTTGGGTGCACAAAAAAGAGGTCATGTGGGCACACAGTGAAATGGCAGCCCCCTGAAAGCAAAGAAGTGAGTCCTCACCAAGAACTGGCATCTTCATCTTTGACTTTCCAGCCTTAAGAACTGTGAGAAATACGTGGTAGTTGTTTAAGCCATCTACTCTGTGATGTTATGTCATAGCAACCTGAGCTTATTAAGACAGGGAATAATAAGAAATCGTTTGAAGCCAGAAATGAGGAGCAAGTAGAATACTTCTCCACCTCCAGCCCCCGCCCCATGGAAAGTGTGCAGTGTGAGTGAGATTAGTCATCTTTAAGAGAGCTCTGGGGCTAAGTCATTCAGATTCACATAGAAGTGTTATGGCCAAGAATGGAGAGGAGGCTTAAAGTGTAGGTCTTGCTGGTGACAGACCACATGCATTTGAGGGCATGGCGGAAGGGTTCTAGGAGTTCGGGAAGATCTGAGATTAGGAGATGTACACAGGGGCAGAAATCCAGCTGACAGCTCAGAGAGTTGGGTCAGACTGAGGTAAACACATATGTAAGACAAGAATACTTCATTGTCTTTTAATTAAACGCGGATAATCAATTCTAATTACAGCCTCCTGCAGACTGGTTTCAGGGGAGGCTTCTGGTGCCAGAGGCGGCTCAAGCACTGGTCCTCCTGTGGAGGACATGGAACTCTGTTGGCGTCCTTCACATGCCACCGAGTGTGATGACAGAGTTGGGAAAGGGGTGGTGGCACCACAGCTCCCAGAGCCCAGTGGTGTCACATCTTTCCCAGACCATCTGGAACTTTGTAGGCTGCCTTTAAATATATGCGTGGGCTGATACTTTCACACTAGCATCCTGGGCTGTTAGCGCTAATGATTGTGTTAAATACGTGTGGGTTTGGGTTTTTTTTCTAACGTGCCTGTTAGTAAAGTGGTATTTGCCTTTGATATAATTTTACATAAACTTAATCTTTCTCACAGTAATTGTTTGAAACTCCTTAAAGACTTAAAATTTTATGTTTTTTGAGAGGGAGTACCATGCATAAATATTTCATGAGGGCATTTGTATGAACAACTGATGACAACATAAATACTAATATTGTTATTTCATAAAAATCATGTGGAATAAATGCAATAAATAAAATAATATGAATTTGTGACTTGTAATGATAAGAAAAGCTAATATTTATTGAGCTCACGGTATATGCTAGATGCAATCCTCAGACCGTTCTCTATACTATCTCACTGAATTTCCATAACGACACTATAAGTACTATCATCAACCACATTTTTACATGAGCACATTGAAGCACAAAGAGGTTAAAGAATTTATACAGGAACACTCACACATTATGGGGAGAAGCCAATATTTAAACCTGACTCCAGACCTAACGCTGAAACATACACATAGATGCACACACATATTCCTGTATACGTATAGCACATATATATGATTCTATGCTTATATATTCCATATATAAATACAATAGGCCCAATGCCATTTGAAAGAATTGAACACTAGGACAGTTCAGGAAAGAAGATGATTAATTCTGGCAGAAAGAATGAGAAACAAGAGGAGTTAACAGGAAGCCAGAGCTGAGATGAGCTGGGATATGGAGCATGAGGATTTCAGGCAGAAGTGCCAACATGCACATACACACAAAGTGTATATTTACAGAATGGCAAGTAGCTTCCCTTGATTGAAGAGCTGGTGTATATGAAAAGCAGAGTAACGGTCAATAGGAATGGAATGATAAATTGGGACATTACCGAAGGCTTGGATTATATGCTATTTTTGTAGTGTAATGTATAGTGGAAAAATGGAGATATTTGACTAGAGAAATTCTGTTTTGATAATAGCTGTATTTTGGAAAGATTAATCTGGAAGTGGTTAATGATATAGATCAGCACAAGAATTGCTCGACTGTAAAATCACTATAGGCATTTCAGTAATAAATAATGGAAAAAGTAGGAAGGGTCTTTTCATACTTCGCTATAACTTAAACAGTAACTTCTGTAGCTTTAATTTTACAGCTATCTGACCTTAGTTGGAAACTATTAACCTAACACTTCAAACCCTTAAAACTTCTGGCAGAAATTAAAGACAAAAATTAAACCTGAACTGATGTTAAATTTTAATGTACTAAATAAATAAAATATTCTTAGAATGAATTCCTCAGTTCAACTTTTTTCCCATAATTTTCATTCTCTCTCTCTCTTCCTCTGTACTTCCATGAGCCTTATGATATGTGATAAATGTCACTTCGCTTGTATCCTAAAAGGAAAGAGGCAGAGATTAAAAAAATAATGAGCAATTCATGAAACCTGTTTCTTTCATCATTTCACATTCACACTTGTTTAAATTAACTGTTTAACAAAGCAAACATAATAAGATTCACAGCCGTGTTCTGCAAGGGCAGCTAAAAATCTTTCCAACCCAAATTGGTCATGGGTGACTAGAGTCACACCTACAGCCACTCACCATCTTAAAAAAATTTTATTAAAACTTATTTTTATCATACGAATGATTAATATACAAGAAATGAGATATTTCTACATTATTGACAAATCAAAAATAGATAAATATCTATGTAATTCATGACATTAATAATTTTATATAATTTGTTCTATTATATGTTAGTTAACTCCACATCTTCTGAGAACATACTGACCTCAAAAAATGTATAATAATTTTCAAAACTTTTCATAGTTAAGAATTAATAACACCTTGAAAAGTAAATGGAAGGAGAGTCACTTTTCCTGAAGGAAGATAAAACTCGCCACAGGTCAGCAGAATGGAGTATTTCTTTCTCTCATTAGTGAGAAAGCTTTTATCTTTGGTCCATTTATTATCCACAAACTTCTTCAGATCATTCCTGCAGTTCAAGCTATTTTTGTAATGGAAATTAGTCCAGGAAGATGTACCTTTAAAATAATACTGACAAACAAAAATTAGTTTGCTTTGTAATACTCCATTATTAGATAGATTCAGATTATAACAACAATAACAACAATAAAACCCCCCAAAAACAACAAAACCTTGAAGAATTTGTAGAAAATCAAATAGAGTGGCACAACTGAACTATATACACTTTCCTACTCTTTCATTCCCTTCTCTGTTTTGGATGAAAGCAACATGACATTCATTGTGCCTAACATTTCTGTGGTTAAACATGCAATTTGAAAGTAAGAACACATTGTAAATAGGGCTAAACAAAACCCTCCTCCTCTTTGTTGAAGAGGTAATTAGGCATATGCCACAGACAATGCTGAAAGCCCCAAAGAGGGGTTTTCTTCCCAGTAATCTAAATTTGTCAAATATATTTTTAAATGAAATGTTTTTCTGCTTTCTTTGTTTTAAAATTCAGAAAGTTGTTTGCATATATTAAGCCCAAATATCTAAATGTGTTGAAAATGATCTCTGCAGTACCTAAAAATATTTGGTTTTTTAAAGCAAGCAGCATACGTATTTAAAATAAACCATTTCTTCTTCTTTCTTTCTTTCCTTCTTTTTTTTTTTTTTTGTCTTTTTCTAGATACAAAAACCAAATTACTGTCCTCTTCATGCAACAACCTTGAGCTGGAACAGGGCATTTCTATAGGAAGGTCAGGACTCTTTTTGGCACAAAGCAACTGATTAGTTTTAATAATGAAGCCTAAGATTTTTGTCTATTTTTCTGAGCTATTTTAAACCTTTTATAAGAGTGATTCATAAACTTTTTTCAGCATACCAAGATATTCGATGCTGCCAATATTGGAGAGTGTATTATATACTACAGTTATCTGGAGATAAGATTTTCTGCAAAATCAGAGAATCAACTAGGACACAGTCTCTACGGAGAGTCACCAGCCATCCAATTCTTTGGTCTGTTTATTTGTTTTCTTCCAAAACCTGCATGCCTTATTCTAGAAGACTCCTGACTCTTGCTCCAAACTTAATGTCTCCGTTGTAGTAATCTTAATGCATTTGTCTGGAAATATTTTCTTCCACAGCAGATTATAGAAAATAAGTCAGAAGAATTGTCAGGAAGCTAAATTTGGTACTAAAGATCCTAGGCACAGGAGATGAAATGGGTGACGACAACATGATCAAAGGTCCCCAAAAGCAGAAACTCTACCACAGCAGGTACTCATTCACTCGCCTCCTCTCTGACAAGATCAGTGTATGATATTCAGTTCAGTGACTCATGCTTCTCCTAATCATAAGTCATTAAGTAAAAGCTAAATGAGGTCCCTTATATTATGTTTAAAGAGCCATGGCCATGTGTCAAATATTAGACGAATATCTCTCGGTGGGGAAATAGGCTACTCTTTCTTTCAAATTTCCTGGCTTAAATGTATTTTTAAGGGACTGCTACACAGGTAAAAGTTCATCTCCCAAAGATGGAGATGTAAAGTCGAGTTTGTGGGTTGAGCATGCCATGCATTCAAAACTGAAATTGGAATGATTTGTCACTAATCACGCTAACAACCAGCCAGTGCTTATGTTTGGAAAACTGTTTTAATACACATTTCTGTCAGCTGGTGGTCACAACTCTGTGAAGTGTGTGTTCGGATTTTACACACGAGGAAACTGAAGATCGAAGAGATGAAGGGAATCATCCCAAGTCACAGAGCTGATAAATGGCAGCATGTGACCATAGACCCATTGTCATAAAACTAAATTTGTTACAGTTTCCTTCAAAACCTGCCACTTCCCATTTTCCCAGATATTATACATATCAGTATGAATATCTGTCACTTACAGACTAGATAAAATTCCACAGTTAAATGAAAACCACAGTTTACTACAGTAAATCTTATTATTCCTTTGAATTTTGAAATGAAATTGAAAATACTTTGCCATGGGAAAAAACAATCTGCATTATCCTGAGTTTCCAACTCTTATCAGAGAAGCCTGGCCTTCATTTAAAAGTGCCCCAACTAGGGTAGGACCAGTGGGGCCTTTGCTGGTTTCCGGGATATAAAAAATGTCGCACCACGTTCGTTGTTGAAATGGCTTCCGTGTCATTGTATATTCCTACAAGGAAAGCACAGAGGAGCAATACAACTAAGTGGTTAGGAGGATTCTAGAGCCAGATTCTCTAGGTATAAATCCAGCCCTTTCGCTTCCTCAGGTTTGTGTCCTTGAGCAAATTACTTCCTCACTCAGTGCCTCCTATTTTCTTCTCCCAATGGGAATAATAATATTACTTACCTCATAGTTTGTGAAGAATAATTGAATGTAAGCTCATTTACATAAGGTTAAGAGCTTTGTAGAAAATGTACTTTTTGGGCTTCAAAACAACCCTAAGATATGGGCATTTTTAATCCTTATTTTAGAGATGAGATCACTGAGCCTGAGAAAGTTAATTAACTTTCCCAATGTCAAACAGGTGTGTGTGGCAGAGCAGGAAATGAAACACAAGTCTGATTATAAAGTGTCTGTTTAACCAGTATGGTACATTTTAACCTGGAACTAGCTGATGTGTAAAATCTCATATTCCCTAAAGTAGTACATTATTTAATCAGTTCCGAAAATGTACAGTTCAGTGAAATGAGTTTTGCTTTTTTAAAAACTAGACATTCCACTGATTTCTTTATTTTTTTTAATGATTTTTTTATTATATTATGTTAGTCACCATACAGTACATCCCCGGATTCCGATGTAAAGTGATGATTCATTAGTTGCGTATAACACCCAGTGCACCGTGCAATACGTGCCCTCCTTACTACCCATCACCAGTCTATCCCATTCCCCCACCCCCCCACCCCTCTGAAG